>NC_133650.1:191137410-191451108 GCF_009905375.1 Apium graveolens
CGATGTGAATCGATTCAAGATGCATTGAAGTATGAACTAACTTAACCAGTCTATTTGGCTAACATAAGCTAGCCAGCAAGGCAGGTTGATAGGTGATAGACGAAGGTGATTTAATTGCAGTGAGTCACGCAAAGGCAAGTTTTATCCCCTATTCTATTTTCCGAAAGTGATATTTCTTCAGATTCTTATCACGCTTGCACTCTTTTGATTCTCTTGGTCATATTTCTTTCGATTTTTGCTTATCCTTTTTATTTGACTTTATTGTTCATATTCCAATTGTTACTCTCAATTATTGATATTCTCGTGATTCGAGATTCAAGCATACCGATTGTTCTGGTTGCTATCCAGGGACTGGATATGATACTTTGGGGATTAAGTTTACTTAATCCTAAGGACCGGGACATAACCGAATCCTTGAGATGGGTGTAGTGCTTGGGTGTCCGACGGATCTATATAGTGATATATGGATCTGCACTGTATCCTGGCTGATCAGCAGGGTATAGATGCGAACTTGAGTCTAGTTTAGTTCGTTTGTATTCGCCAATAATGCCTTCTTTCTATTCTTGCGGGGTTATATCTTTGCAGATATACCCGGGTTACGGATTCATTTAAAATGCTTTAAACACTGTTTAATTTTGCGGATTGTTGAGCAATTTTTGGCTCACCATTTGTGTTGTTATTCACCGTGTAGAATGAATACAACATAGAGGGGGGTGATGTGTTTTGGTTAAATGTTTACTTTTTGATCAACTTTGGGGTTTAGCAGTTGGTGTTATCAATGATTTATAGAATAGATGTTAAACATAAATAACAATGCAAATATGTAAAAGTCTCTCTATATATGAGAGTTTTCTGTCTTGTTCATGTGACAAGTTTTCTAATAATCATCAGCAAGCATTGTGGTCCTTGTATACATATTAACAATGGATCGAACAAAAACTCCGTTAGCCGATCTGTATGCAAAACTATCGATAACAGAAGAAGAGGGAAGGGGGATCATAGTCAGAACTGAGGAGATACAAGAAATAGGATACGGTTTGGTTAGTGGCAAAGGTCTTGACGGAAAAAATTATTAATTTTAATGCGATGCAAAATGTTCTTGCTGCATTATGGAGACCAAAGGAAGGGTGGAGGTTCACGATCTGGGAGGAAACAGATTCTCATTCGTATTCTATCACGTGATGGACATGCAGAAGGTATTAGATGGTGGCACCTTGGTCGTTGAGCAGAATGTGTTGGTGTATAGCAGGGTAACAGACTGGCAGACCCACGTACAGTGCCATTGGAGGAGGTGGATATCTGGGTGCAGGTGTACGATATACCACCAGGATTCATGTCAGAAAAATATTGCAGCGTGTGGGTGATTACATTGGAAAATTTGTTAAATCTGACCCATCCAACTTTGATGGTCTATGGAAGGCATATGTGCGTGTCAGAGTCACGATAAATGTTCTGAAACCAATAAAATGGAGGATGAAGATAAAGAGGGAAGGAGGGAGTGGAGCTGGATAAATTTTAATATGAACGATTAAGCATTTTTGTTTTTTTTTGTGGAATATTGGGACACACTGGAGGGAATGTAGCGTTGTTATGCGAATCCAGATAAAGAGGTAGAACGGGCCTATGGGGTATGGCTGCGAGCACCAAATAGGAATGCAAAACAGAATACTGGAGCTAGGTGGTTAAGGAATTTTAATGGAGAAAACAGTTGGACGGGATATGGTTGCCGGACGAGTACACAGGCGGGAGGGAGTAACCAGGAGATAACTAAGGCGAAATTTCAGGAGATGGGACCAAAACTCTAAGTTTTTCATAATTTTGGTACCGGCCGTAGGAGGAATAATTTACTGAAGGGACTGGAAAATAAAAATGGAGTATGGAAAGATGATATGGAGGTATGCAAGAGATAATTGTGATTACTTCTCTGAGTTGTTTCAGGCTTCACCAGTTACAGATCACTTATCACACGAGAGAAGGTGCAGACAGTTACAGAGCAACAGAATGCGGATCTATTAATGCCAATCACGAGCGAGGAAGTTAAGGTGCTGTCGATTCTATGCACCCTAAAAAATCTCCAGGGTGTGATGATTTAAATCCTGGGTTCTATCAGGCATACTGGAATATTGTCAGAAAGGATGTAGTTAAATTCTGTCAACACTTCTTTAACACCGGGGAGTTGCCAGCAGGAGTGAATAATATACATTAGTCTGCCTGATACCAAAAGTAAAGATGCCAAGAAAAATGACAGACTTACGACCGATCTCTCTATGCAACGTATTGATCAGAATTATATCAAAGGTGATGGCAAACAGATTGAAAACTTGTTTATCAGGCTTAATATTGGACAAGCAGAGCGCGTTCATAGAGGGAAGGCTGCTAATGATAATGCATTGATAGCATTTGAAGTAAACCATTATATTAAAAGAAGAACGCAAGGAGTTAATGGAATTGCCGGTCTGAAGATTGATGTCTCTAAAGCGTATGATAGACTCGAATAGGATTATATAGAGCATATGCTGATAAGTTTGGGTTTAATCCGACATGGATAGGAAGAGTAATGGGATGTGTAAAAATAGTCTCGTATGGCTTCTGGCAGAATGGTACAGAGTTTGGGGATGTAAAACCACACACGGGAATCAGACAGGGAGACCCCATTTCTCCATATCTATATATTCTGTGTGCGGAGGGCTTGAGCTCGATCCTTAGAAGACATGAAGAAGCTGGACTCATTCACGGCTGTGTAGTCACTCGGGGTGCACCATCTATATCATCTGCTATGCTGATGACTGTTACTGTTCTTCAAAGCTACGAAATCAGAGGCAACAACGATGAAGAATTGTTTTTAAGGCGATACGAAAGAATATCAGGTCAGGCGATTAATTTTAATAAATCAATGTTATATTTAGTCCCAACACAACAGTACTAAATAGACAATTGGTTTGTGAGGCGCTTGAAGTGGGTGAAGTAACTGCACCGGGTAAGTACCTTGGGTTTCCAATGATAATGGGAATAAACAGGAGTAATGCTTTTAAGCCACTAATTGGTCGGGTTGAGCAGAGGCTACAAGGGTGGGCAAATAAATCATTGTCAAAGGGAGGGAAAGTTGTTTTACTGAAAACTTCAGCACAATCAATCCCGAATTTTTGATGAATCTACTATTGGTGCCAGCGGAGGTGTGTGAGGAAATTCAAAAAAAAGATGAATGGTTTCTGGTGGGGAAATGGTGGAAGTGGGAAGGGAATTAGGTGGATGGCATGGGAGAGGATGTGTGTCATGAAGGAGGCTGAGGGCCTGGGTTTTAGAGAATTACGGAAGTTTAATATTGCAAATGCTTCTAAGCAGGGCTGGAGGCTGTTGAATAATGAGAACCCTTTAGTCACAAGTCTCATAAAGGCTAGATACTATCCTAACAGTGACTTTCTAAATGCAAAGCTCGGTTCCAATCCGAGCTATATGTGGAGGAGTATAATTGGTGCTCAAGATGCTGTCAAATAAGAGGTCGAAGGAAAATAGGGGATGGACAAAGTACAAGGGTTTGGGATGGTTCCCTGGCTACCGTGTTTTGAAAACGGGATTCCAACTACCGTGATGCCTCAAGATTGGAGAATATTATGGTGAGTGGTCTGATGAAGGAAGGAGTGAACCAATGGATGACGGATTTTACGAGACATTTCAATGAAAGAGACGTAAATCTTATTAGGAAAATCCCGTTACCAAGGACGACTGAACAAGATTCATGGTTTCTGGATGGTAGATGATAAAGTTCTTTTCACTATGAGAAGTTGTTATCGGCTACTGCAAGGGGAAAGTATAAACGCAGACTCTGTTTTTTGGAAAAAGCTATGGTCTATCAGGTTACCAGGTAAAATTATAACTTTCTCTGGCGTGTTTGCAGACCTATGCCTCCCAACAGCTATAGCTCTAGCGTCAAAAAATGTTCAGCTGGATGTGAAATGCACGTGGTGCCTGACATGTAATGAGGATGCAATCCATGTACTGTTCTTTGCTCGTTTGCAAGGTCCGTTTGGGAGGATACTGGTGTTGAAAGCCTTATTCAGGTACTACCTCATGATACAGTATTTGATGTTTTAAAAAGGGTATTTGAAAATGGTTCCAGAGAACAGATTGCCTTAATCGATTTATTCTGCTGGAGTATATGGAACAGAAGGATAAGTGGGTTTGGGACAGGAACAACATATCAGTATTTGGAGTGAAATCAGCTGCTATCTCCCTTTTAGATGATTGGAAAAGGCTCGACAGGAAGATCACAAGCATTCATCAGTTAGAAATATAGCAACTCGAACCTGGAATAAACCACCACCAGGTTGGGTAAAGATCAATATTGATGCAGCAATCTTTCCGCACATTAACTGCAGTGGCCTGGGAAGTGTAATTAGGGATGATACAGGGCGATTCTTACGAGCACGAAATAGGAGAGTGGAAGCTGTACTTCATCCAAGGGAAGCCGAAGCTTTAAGTCTGAAGGAAGCACTGTCATGGGCTAAAGACCTGGGATTTCAGAAGTGTAGTTTTGAAACTGATGCTAAGCTACTGGTTAATGCCTGCAAAGGAGAACATGGGAGATCTTACTTACATACGATTGTTAAGGATTGTGTAGACTATTTTAAGCACTGTGATCAAGTGCTAGTAGACTTTGTCAGTAGGTCTACGAATGGTGTAGCTCACGTGTTGGCATGAGCGACTCATTCAATGTCAGGCTCTCAGGAGTGGGTTAATACTCCTCATGCGTTTATCTCTGATGTTATTATTCTGGATTCGATTTGATTAATGCAAGTTCTTTAAATTTCAAAAAAAAAAATGTAAAACAAAGATCTTCAAAACTCACTTAATTTTATATTAAAAATCAATGAGTGTTTTGCTACAAAATCTCTAAGTTCTTGGTTTAGAACTTAGCTTCTTTCTTGAGAGAGAATACAATTTCTAATCTATTCAGTCCTATCCTAAACAAAGGACCTCAATTAACTTTATATGATAGTTAACTTTGGTTTACACAGTGAACAATAAGAAGTGCTAATCACTTTTCTAAACTATCACTAATCACTTCTATTTAAGGGAAAAGTGAGATTTCCATATCTAGATTAGCATATCTTCATCCACTGTGTATTAGTTGATCCTCCTTTGTCAGTTAATCTTCACCATTAATCTTGCACATCTCTCAAGCTGCTTTTTGTAGACTTGTCAATCCAGCTGTGTGAATTGATTGTCGATTTGCAACCTTGGATATTAAATTGTTCTGCAATTCTATACTTAGAGAAATTTCTTCACTTCGAGATCTCCAATTAAGCTGTAGAGAACTCGACATCTCGATAGGCATGTTGGCTTGTCGATATCTCTGAAACTTCATTGTTGACTTGACTTATCGACAACTCTGAGTTCTTTAGTGTATTTTGGTTTATCGATAACTCAGAGTTCTCTAATGGACTTTGGCTTATCGATAACTCAGAGTTCTCTAATGAATGTATACTTGTCGATATCTCTGAGTTCTCGAATGGGTATCAGACTTATCGATATCTCCAATAGCATTTCCTGAGTTCTCGATAGACAATTCCTGAGTTCTCGAATGACTTCTCTATAACACTAATTCTGTGACTTGTAGAGATCTTGACTTAGAATGTTTTTCACCAAACAGAATTATTCAACCCCAGGCTTCTTCATAATTCTTCTGAGGCATGACCTTCTTGATCTTCTTCTAGATAGAATTCTTAGGCTGGACACTGTTTAGGGAAAAATGCTCCAGTCTGCTCCATTTACATTTTACAGACATTATGTGTTAAAAGTATAAATTACAGATTAAGGTTACAATACAACTAATCTTAGGGTTGTCAATATGACTTAGTATTGTTATGATACAAGCATGTCTTGGACAACAATCTCCCCCAATTTGTGAGAAGATTACTTATCACAAATTCATGCCTATTAACAAGACTAACCCCAAGTTAAAGAATGAAAATAAAATAATACAAAAGCTGATACAACACTTGTACATTGAACATTTGACAGTTTACAATAATTAAGTAAAGACTGAGCTTTCTGATCCTTTCTCAATTATGTTCTTAATATGTATAAGTAATTTTAATTCTTCTAGGATGGGGGTGTCAGTTAGAGCTTCCATTAGTTTCAGCAAATCTGGCTTAGGATAATTAGCTAACATCCATATCCTGTATCTTGACAAAGAGCCAGCTTTTACATTCAGAAATCTTCCATCCTTTGATATTCTGCTCTTGCCTGCTGCCTTCAACTCTTTTGATCTTCTAATATACTCATCAATGTCATGCTCATACTTTCTCCTCTTTTCAGCTAGCAAAGCTCTATGCTCATCTGTCATCTCCTATCTGTTAACCACAAACACTGCCAATACTATTCTCCATGCCTTAGTGGCTGAATTTTTACTATTCATCAAGCTTATCACCCTTTTCAGTTCAATAATTGAGAGAGAATCCATTAGTCTATTTCCAAGCTGTTCAAAGGACCCATCACTGTAGTAGATTCTAACTTCTTTGATGTTAACAACCCAAACCCTGACCATTCTTTCAGCTAGCTGTTGGAAGTAGTCTTCATCTGAATCAACAACATTTAGAGGTTGGAAATCATCTTGATCATATCAATTCCAGAGTGCCTTTTCACCAAATCCATGATCATTGAGAAATTTAGCTATCAGTTGTCTTTTTCTTTGTCTTCTTTGTCTTCTGAATCTTCCTTGACCTTGGCTTCTTTTGGACCTATTCCAACTGTTTTGAAGTGTGTTTTATGGGGTGGCTTGAATGAAGGTACAGTTTTGAGTCTTTTCAGAGAAGTATGGGTGTGAGTGATTTGAGTTTTGAGGAGAGAGTTTGTAGTGAGCTTGTAGAAATATTTAGACTTAGAGGTTTGAGGTTGAGCAGTTTTTGATGAGGTTGAATATGAAGGTGTAGCAATTGGTATTTGGATATTTAGGGTTTTGAGGGGTTGTGAGGTATCATTCTTTTATCTTTGTCTCCTTTCACCCCTCCTTTGAGTCTCAGATCCACTTTTCTTCTCCTTCTCTTTCTCACTATCACTTTTTCCACCAATTGCCTTGCTAGATTGACTTGAGTTTGAGCCAGAAGGGTTTTGACCATCTTTCTTCTGCTCATCATCACCCAAGTCATCTTTGGTGATTTGAGTTTTAGGCAAATTGGCTTCAGGGTTATCAATGTATCTCCTCAGAATCTTGATCATAGCTTCATCTTCACTAGTCGTCAATTTCTTACTTTTCAGCCCAGACTCAAGCACCATTATCAGTCTTCTGTTGGCCATGACATAGTTTTTAGGTACTTGGAAATGTTTCAGTTGCTTGGTTGTAGAGCAGATATAGTGCACCCCTTTGCTTGTATGTAGATAGGCTTCTGAGAATGAAGCTTCTTGAGCCTTCTTCAACCCTGCTAGTAGTATTTTCTCTTCATTGGTGATTATCCTGACCTTGTTAATCAAAATATCCACCTCAGATGCTCTTCTAGAAATTAGATAATTGATATTGACTTGCATACATCTGTCTATACCAGAATCATTAAGATTGATCACTATCCTTTTCTCCAAAAACTGGTCCTTGACTGGGATCTGCAGCACCCTGATGTAATTGATAGTCTTTTCCAAGGTCTTTTTGTAAGTGAATAAGTTGTTGTTGAGAGAGTTCCTTAGTCAAGTGAGCAAATTGTCAAACTCTTGTGTCATTCCTGGACCTTGGGCAGCCATAAGGAGCCTCTCTTGTTCTAGACCTTGTACTTGACTTTTGAGTTTTGATTGTGCTAGCCTTGCATCTATCTCCCCCTTAGTCTTGGTGACAGGCATGAGTAGGGGAGTAGGAATCTCAAGTCTTACAGCTTCAGGCAATGCTGGCAGTGGTATGTTGAGTTTTCCCATAATGGCTCCCAAAGCAACTGTATTCTGCATTTGTAAATGCTTATGGGACTCCACTAGGGCCTGAATATCATGTTGTTGACTCTCAACCAATATGGTTAGAGCTCTGACTTGTGAAGATAAATCTGAGTTGAAAGCTTGAAGTGAAGAAATTTGATCTTGAAGTTCTTTTATTTGAGAAGTAGAGGTAGTGGAGACTGTTGTAGCTGAGAAGGACCCAAAGTGTTCATCAACAGCTTTTCTGACACCCTCTATGAGAAGAAATGAAGGCTCATACCTAGCAGTATGCATTTGATTTAGCTTGACCCTGGTATCATTTGAATTTGTGATATGAGCTTGAACTTGTGCAAACAGGGCCTTGAAAGAACTCTTCATATTTGACACTTCCTTCTCCATGGAGGCCAGATTCATCCTTGACATTTGCTCAGTGAAAGACTGGAATTTATCCTTGATGTCCTTTTAAGAAGGCACAATGTCATCCATCTTTTCCTTGATCAGCTTCCTGATTTTATCTTCATGTCCAACCAATTTTTACTTCAAGGGCCTTTCCAAAGAGATGGAAAGCCTTGAGTTGAGCTTTGTGCACATCCATGATGGCATCATAGACTTCAGGAGGAGTGAGAGATTTAGCATTGCTTCCCATGATAGTTATGTACTCCCTCTTGAATCTAGCCAAAACTCTATCCAATTCTGTCACATGGTCATCAGACAACCAGGCATCTACATTTACATCCTCTTCAGCCTCATCTACTATTTTCTCCTTCTGTTGTTCAACCTCTTCATTGAAGCATAGCAGTATAGCTTGATAGTCCTGGTTCCCCATGTCTGAAGTGAGCAATTGCTGAGAGAGATTGGCCAAGCCTGAGATTTGATCTACCAACATGTCATCAACTGTAGAAGGCTGAGCTTCTATATCTTGTAGCCATTGAGCCATGACATGTGGTTGGCTGGATTGAGATGTGGATGGTTGTTGAGAAATGTCTAGATTACCACCTATGACTGAAGTCACAGTTTGACTCACAGATAAATCTGTGGTTTTGACAGTTTATTGTTCACCACATGTAGTGGGAACCTCCATTGGAATTCAAGAGGATTTGACTGGGTTACTGTCATGTACACCAGCCTCAAACCTTTGTGCACCTTGCAGAGCACTGTCACATAAATGTGATGAACTTGTCTCTCCCATAACAGGGGCATTGGCAATTGTACTCCTAGCTTCAACTGCCAAGGCAGTTTCAGCTAGGTTTTTTAGGGGAGTTGTTCCTTCTAGAGGAACCTCCAATTGAATTGGAGAGGATTTAGATAGCTCTCCCTCAAGAGTACTACCCTCAAACCTATTCATCTGTGAAGATGATTGTGCACATGAAGGTGCAAGAGTGACCATGGGGTCTTCAGTAAAAACTGATGAAACCCCCATGCTTTTTATGGTGTCATCAAGGTCTACCCCAGCTAGTAGCCTCTCACCATCTAGATGTTGGTTCTGGGTGGTGATCACAGTTTCATGAACCATGTCACTTGAGTGTTGGTGCACTTGAGAATCAGATTCAAGTGCTATATATGATGAAGAAATTTGAGAGATTAGAGAAGTTTGCTTAGTTGTGAGTGTTGGCAGCTCCCTCTGAATGGATGAGGGAGCTTCAAATGATGTGCCCTCAATGTGTGTGCCATCCTTATTTCTTCTACCATACACTCTAGGTGCAGGTTGTGCTGACTCAGTACAGGATGCATTGGGGTGAATGTTCTTTTCAATAGATACACCCTGTTGAGAGGATGCATCTAGTAACTGTTTACTCCCCATTTGTTCAATTGTGCCCTTTTGGGAGGACACAGAGGTGTTTTGAGTGGTCAACTCAGGTATCTTACTCTTCTTTGGTCTCTTGACCAAGGGTGACTCTGGTTCAGTTTGAACTATTTCACTCTCATTTACAACAGCAAGGGTTGGTTCCTTTCTCTTCTTTTTACTCACTTCAGTCTTTTGAGAGACTAAAGTGGTTGGTTTGCTAACATCTAGTGGTTTAGAAGAAGGGGCTGCAGCTTTGGAAGGTCCCTGTTGGTGTGCCTGTGTTTGTACTTCCACAGGCTCAGGAACCATAGCTGAACTAGCAAATTGAGGAGCCCTCATGTCTGGCATAGGGTAAGGATAAGTCCTGAATCTCTCCAACATAAATGGAGTGATTCTAAGACTTATACTCACCTTATTCTTTGTAGTAAGTGAGCCAAATATTATTTTGGACACTTGCTTACAATTTCCAATTCTACTACTATCAATACCAGCTAACAAATGTATGTCATTTACTTTATGAGCTAAAGTAGACATAATAAACCTTGGCAAAAAGATTTCTTTACCTCTATTCTTCAAAGGCATAGTAAGCCTGGTAGCCAGCTCCTCCATAATTAAAGCCCCAATATTCAGATGCCTGTTGTGAGCTATTGAGAATACCAGCTTCTGCACCACACTTGAGATGTTGTCAAAGCCAGTTTTTTCTGCAGGTGAAAGCCCTCACTACAGAATCAAACAAAAAGGACCATTCCTTCCTAAGGTTTGTCCTGTTCAGGCTTGTCAAGTTGATTGAGCCACTGTAGTTGATGAAGTCCATGAATTCACTCAGCTCATCTGCAGTTGGCATCTCTCCATAGTTCTCAGTTGGCAATCCCAGGGCTATATTCACATCAGCAGCTGAAAACTCAATTTCTTGGCCTCCAATTGTGCAGTGACCACCATAGAATTGACATTCTCTAGAACAACTGTCCTAGTTATAGCTGATGTCCAAAATTTATGAAGAACATCCAAATACAGCACAGGACTTGCAGTTAAAGCACCTGCAATATAGGATTCAGAAAGAAACTTCACAAACCCCTTGAAACTATCAGGGGCTTGGTTAGTATCAAGAAAAGCAATAAAGTTGGTTCCCTTCTCTATAATGATAGCTCTAACAATGTTTTGTGCCATTTTAGTGATTAGAAGTAGTGGGTAAGAAAAAGTTTTGAGAAAGGAGCAAAAACGAGAGAGAAATCGCCTTTTGTCTGAAAGCTAGGTCACTTGAGATCTCGAAAAAGTATAAGTACAGTGTATGTATCGAGAAGTCTGGGTATTTATAGAAAAGGTAAAAGACTTATCGAGAAGTCAAATAAACATTTGATATTAAACTTATAGAGAAGTAATTTTGAATTTGAAAAAGTTACATTCGATAAGTCATTTTATTAATTCTTTTCGAGAACTAAGAAATGATTTATCGAGAACTCTGCTAAATGCCCAGTTTGTCTGAAAATGGACTAAAAATGATTTTAATTTATTTGAATTGAATCAAATTGAAATCAGAATAAATTTTAGAAAAGTATTTGTCTAAAATAATTCATTGAATTAGATTATTTTAGTTCTGAGATATTGATAAGTCTCAAAATATCCTTGTCGAGAACTCTGTGAATTAACACTATTAGAGAACTCTACATGGTCTTATCGATAAGTCATAATAGAGCTTATCGAGAAGTCATTCGAGAAGTCTGTAAATAGACTTATCGGGGACTCACTTGAGAACTCTAGAATGACTTGTCGATAAGTCATTTTGACTTATCGAGAACTCAGTTCTCTATACCTTTGAGTACTGTTATTCTGCCTTGTGTTAATTTTACACATTTAAGATGTAAATTAACAACTAAGCAGTTTACTTAGAATTTGAAATATTCTAAGTTAATTTTTTAGTTTATAAAAAATAAATATACAGAGATTCTGAAATATTTATAATTCATATTTCAGTTAATTTCCAATTAAATCAAACTAGGTTGATTTATTAGAAATTAATCTGCTGCAACACACATTAGCTGAGTTCTTGCCTTAGGATGAAGAATTGAGCATTCCAATTTCACTCACAAGTCTAGCGAAGGTTGCTTCATCCAAAGGTTTAGTAAAAATGTCAGCTAATTGTTTCTCTGTTGGAACAAAAATGAGCTCAATGGTACCATTTACAGCATGTTCCCTGATAAAATGGTACCTAACATCAATGTGCTTTGTTCTAGAATGATTAACTGGATTAGCTACTATAGATATGGCACTAGTATTGTCACACATAATTGGAATTTTGTGTAACACTAGACCATAGTCCATTAGCTAATTTCTAATCCAAAGCACCTGAGCACAACAACTTCCAGCAGCTATATATTCAGCCTCAGCTGTGGAAGTTGACACAGATTGTTGTTTCTCACTATACCAGGATACAAGTCTTTGACCAAGAAATTGACAGCTTCCACTAGTACTTTTCCTATCAACCCTGCATCCAGCAAAATCTGCATCTGTGTATCCAACAACTTCAAAACCAGTTCCCTTAGGATACCATAATCACAAGTTTGGAGTTCCCTTTAAGTATCTGAAAATCCTTTTCATAGCCATCAAATGTGATTTCTTTGGATTGGCTTGAAATCTAGCACATAGACAAGTAGCAAACATGATGTCTGGTCTACTAGCAGTCAAATAAAGCAATGATCCAATCGTCCCTCTGTAGCTTGAAATATCCACACTCTTGCCTTTCTTGTCTTCATCCAACTTGGTTGCAGTAGACATTGGTGTAGATGTAGGTGAGCTATCCATCATACCAAATTTCTTCAATAAGTCATTCACATATTTGGTTTGGCTGATGAAAATACCATCACTTCTTTGACTAACTTGAAGGCTAAGGAAGTAACTCAATTCTCCCATCATGCTCATTTCATACTCACTCTGCATTAGCCTAGAGAATCTTTAACAAAGCTTTTCATTTGTAGATCCAAAGATGATATCATCCACATAGATTTGAACTAGGATCATATTTTCACCATGCTTCTTGTAGAAGAGAGTCTTATCAATAGTACCTCTGGTAAAACCATGTTTGAGTAGAAATTCTGACAGTGTGTCATACCAGGCTCTAGGTGCATGTTTCAATCCATATAGAGCCTTGAGTAATTTGTAAACAAAGTTAGGAAATTCTGGATCTTCAAAGCCAGGTGATTGTTGCACATAAACTTCTTCTTCTAGTTCACTATTAAGAAAAGCACTCTTGACAACCATTTGATACACCATGAAATTTGAGTGTGTAGCAAATGCCAAAAAAATTCTTATTGCTTCTAGTCTTGCAACAGGAGCAAAAGTCTCATCATAGTCAATTCCCTCTTCTTGTGAGTAGCCTTTAGCAACCAGCCTTGCTTTGTTTCTAGTAACAATTCCATTTTCATCCATTTTGTTCCTGTACACCCACTTAGTTCCAATTATGCTTCTGTTCTTTGGTGCAGGGACTAATTTCCAAAATTTGTTCCTCTCAAACTGATTCAGCTCCTCCTGCATAGCACATATCCAATCAGGATCCACTAGGTCTTCTTCAGTTTTCTTAGGCTCTACCTGAGATAGAAAACATGCATGTTGGCATTCATTAGCAGTTGCACTTCTAGTTCTCACACCAGCTGAGGGATCACCAATAATAGCTTCTACTGTATGACTCATATCCCACTTTCTAGTGTGTGTCTGTTGACTAGTGCCTTCATCATTTTCTTCAGTATTACCATGACTGTCATTTCCATTCTCTCCTTCTCCTCCTGAGTTTGTGCCATCAAATTCAGGTGTCTGAAGAGAGCTTTCATTTCCATGATTTTGTTCAGAGGTCTCTTCATTTGTCATTTGTTGTGCCACAACTTCATCTTCCTCATCAGAATCACTATCAATGGTTAGATTCTGAAATACAAGGGCTTCAGCATCATTTACATCAAGGCATTCCAAGCCTGGACACTTGTCATCATCAAAAGTCACATCTGTGCTTTCCATAATTTTCTTTTGATCAATCACATAAACTTTGTAGGCTGTTCTTTCCAATGAATATCCCAGAAAAATTGCTTCAAAAGCTTTAGAGTCAAATTTTTCCACATATTCAGAGTTGTCTTTTAGAATATAACACTTGCTTCCAAACACATGTAGATGCTTCACTGTAGGCTTCCTGTTAGACATGATTGAGTAAGGTGATTTGCCATGAGCTTTGTTGATGAGATATCTGTTTTTAGTGTAGCATGCAGTATTAACAGCCTCTTCCCAAAAACTAGTTGGCAACTGAGCATCTTGTAGCAAGGTTCTAGCAGCTTCAACCAATGTTTTATTTTTCCTCTCAACTACTCCATTCTGTTGAGGTGTTCTAGCTGCTGAAAATTCTTGAACAATGCCTTTGCTTTTGCAGAATTCACTTAATGTTGAGTTTCTGAATTCTGTTCCATTATCACTCCTCAATCTTTTCACACTAACTTTTCCTTCAGCTTGCTTCTCAATTTTCTTGATGTGCTCAATTATAATGTTTGGAGTTTCATCTTTAGATTACATGAATTCAACCCAAGTGTATCTTGAAAAATCATCAACCATGACAATGGCATATATTTTCCTTGAAATGGACAAGACATTTACTGGCCCAAACAAGTCCATGTGAATAGGTTGCAGAGGTGTACTTATAGAATTCACAGATTTTGACTTGTGACTTGATCTTTTCATTTTTCCTTTCTGATAAGCTTCACAAACTTCTAGTTGAGCAAATTCCAGACTGGGCATGTCTCTCACAAGCTCCTTCTTGACTAAGGTGTTGATTGCTTTGAAGTTCAAGTGAGATAGCTTCTTATGCCATAATTTGCTTTGCTCTTCTGATACCTTGGTGTAGGAACAACACACTCCATCCTTATTTGTTGAGTCTAAGTCTGCAATAAAAAAACTTCCCTTTCTTACTCCTTTAAGAGCAATTTCACCAGTCTTTTTGCTAATAAAAGCACAATCTTCTTTGTTGAAAACAACTTGAAAACCTCTGTCTACAAATTGACTAACACTTAGAAGATTTACTTTTAATCCAGCAACTAGTGCTACATCTTTAATGATAACATTTCCAGAAACAATCTTGCCATATCCCATTGTGAATCCTTTGTTGTTGTCTCCAAAGATCACCAAAGGGCCAGCCATCTCCTCAAATTGTGATAGCGGGGCCTTATCACCTATCATATGCCTGGAACATCCACTATCAATGATCCATATAACCTTTTTTCCTTTACCCTGCACACAATGAGGATTAAGTGTGTTTAGCTACCCAAGCTGTGTTGGGCACTTTTTTCTTGTTAACTAATTTTAGAGATTAGAATGAGAAATTTTAGATAAAATGGAATTCATAGATTGTTGAGTATTTTCCCTTTCAGATATAGAACCAACTTTTGATTCTATGAGATCAATTCTCAATTTCTGGCAACTCTTCATCACTTCCATGTTGCAGGGAATGCAGTCAAACTTGTCACAGGATGAATAGGGATCATTAGCCTTAGCTTCATTGTACTTGCAGACTCCTTCAGGTGGATTGCTAGCAATCTTTTTACAAAGGTGAGTTAGGTGATTCATTGATCCACAATTCTCACACCTCTTTCTAGGAGCATCTGCAACACATGCAAAATTATTGCTTTTATTTATCCCAATCTTTCCATTTCTATTTGTTATTTCTAGAGAACTAACAATGAGATTTACAGAAGGGGGGTTGAATGTAAATCTCAAAACTTTTTCAAGTTTTGAGCAGTTTATAAAGACTGTGTGTTCAAGATGAACAAGTGTGTGAATTGCTTTAAGCTGATACAGACAGATATATATTCAAACACAAATGTAAAGAACACAATAAACCTTTAAAAACTTTTCTGGTGGATTTGTTGTTCCACCAGAGATGGTATTTCAGAAATTCTGTGATCTGAGAATTTGATCACAGCTGCATCCTAGTACAAACTAGATAATTTTTCTCTCAAGATTTTTCTAAACAGCTCTGGAAAAATTCTTTTCTAATTACTAGCTTCTACTTGGTTTATATATTACCAAGTTTACAAGTGAAGATAAGGATATATAAAATAATAAAGTAAGATCTCCACTTGTTTCTTCTCCAGTTCACTCCAGTACTTTGTTGACTTAATGTCTCTTTATACTAGAGTAGAACGGCTGCTTTTTCTGATGTTCCTGAAATTAGGCTGCCACATTTCAGTTATCTCTGTTCACCCACGTGCCTCTGTTTGTAGGTACAACTACCACTTATCAACGGTTAATCAACAGAACATCCGTTGAAGCTTTCATCCGTTGATGCACTCATCCGTTGAAGGATGTTATCCGTTGAAGCTTTAGAGACATCCGTTGAAGCTTAGCTTCTCATCCGTTGAAGGTCTTTAAGTCATCCGTTGATACCACTTCATTTATACAAAATTACAAGGCATGAAATATTTACAATTGGCCTTCCTATCTGCATATCTTCTAGTAGTCAACATGACTCATAGTTTCTCTCAACTTCTAAGAATTACATCTTAAATACAGAGACTAAAATATGCTACAACACTAGACTTATTTCTAAGTAAAGCTACACCATCAACGGATAGCCAAAGTGGTCTTATCCGTTGAGGCTATAGACACTAAATTTCTACTTAAGTGTTTTGTTAATCATATCATCAAACTAATGCACATATATTCCTAACAATCTCCCCCTATTTATGTCTATAAGAATTGTAGGCATAAATTCAGGGTTAACTTGATGATAACAAAACACTTAACAGATATATGAATTGAAACTAAGTAGAAATTTGAAAATGCTGCAAAAATGTATGTACTAGGAGGAAATTGAAGATTTACAGTATTTCCAAGGATACTCCTTTAGCCTGAGCAAATCATCTTTTTCTTCTTTGTTCCCTGGTTTTCTTTCCTAGCCCTTTGTCATTTTCCTCAATTTGGAGTTGGAGTTGTCTGAAGAATTCAGCTTCATCTTCAACACTGATATCCAACTTAGATTGCATTTCCTTGAGAGTTTCATTGCTGGCAATCTTGAGTTGGTCTTCAAGTCTGAAAAATCTTCTGACTCCTTTATCATCTCTAAATTCCATCAACCAATGAGGTGATTTGTGAATTGTAATTCCCCTTTCTTGAATGAGTAAAGTCCTGGGTAAAGCATTGGGCTCCCTCCAAGTTTTCCTTATTTTGGCAATCTTGTTGAGAATTTCAGTCTTGGCAGTTCTGGTAAAGCCAGAATCCTTTTGTATAGCTGAAAAGACTCTAATCAAGGTAGAGTAGCCTTCATTCAGAATCCTGTGGAGAGGCCATGTTCTTTCCCCAGCTCCTTTGTTTCTTTTATGTCACAGATGTGAACATAATCATCTTTAGAAATGGATGGCTTAGGCTTAGGCTTTTGTTTTTTGAGTGAATTTCTTAGAGGTTATGGGAGGTGTAGATTTGGGTTTTCTTTTCTGTTTCTTTGGTAGTGGAAGAGTGGTTAGAAAGGTAGGCAATTTGATGGTGTCCCAATCAATAGGTTCCTCTTTTGGAATGATTGGTTCACCATGGATGTTTATTGTGGGATTAGCAACAAGAGGTTCAGGTATGGAAGGTAGTGGTTTAGATATAGATTTGGTTACTTCAGTATTATCTTCACTCCTTCTATGTGCCTTGGCCTTTCTTCTGTTTCCCTTCTGCCATTCCTCTCTTTCTTCCATACTCTCACCAAATATACTCCCAAAAACCTCATCTAGGTTTGCAATCTTGTCTTCACCCCTGACTTCAATTCCTTTCTCTTCTTCAACTTGACTTGACTTTAGCTGTTGTTCAAGCTTTGCTTGTGCTCTTTTGTCAGCCTTTAGTTGCTTGACTTCTTCCTTCTTGGCTATTGAGAATTTGGGATGTCCTTGCATCACACATATGCTCTTTCCCTCTCTAGAGATAATAGCCCTATTTCTCCTTACAGCCTCATCCATGGTCTCTTTGAGATAAGCAATACTCCTACCTAAAAGCTTGTTCTCATCAGCTTTTGGAGGAGGAAAGTCCACTTCTTTTAAAGGATTCTTTGTAGAGTCCTTATTGGATCTTTTATTGGGCTTGAGAATTATAGCTTGTAGTTCTTTGGAAGAAGCTTCTCCATCCTTATGTCTCCCTACTGGCTTGAGCTCCATGTTGATTGGTTCAATCTTTGTGCTATATTTCACAGATGTTGATTTATCTTGTGTAGAGCCAAACAACAGTTGCAACCTTTCATCAATTCTCCTCCTTTGCTCTTTTACTTGAATTTCAGCTGCTGCTAGCTGAATCAAATCAATTCCATCAGGCTTTCCTTTGATTTGAATGATTGGAGAAGTAGTGATGGCAGGAACTAGCACTTTAGATATTTTGATTTTTGTAGATGGCTCTCCTTCCCCTTCCCTTTTACTCTCCCCCTTTTTGTTATCATCAAGGAGAGGGGTCAAGCCTTGTGCTTTTGCCAGCTGCATTAGGAGACTGGTTTGAGATTGTTGGTTGTGAAGAATGGTGGCCACAGAATCTTCAATAACTTGAACTCTGTCTTCCAACTTGGCCAGCCTTTTCTCAGTAACTGATTCCTTTTCAATCTCAAAACCAAGTCCTGCAATGTACCATAGGGCATGACTGAATCCAATTTTTCAGAACTGTAGGATTTCAAGTCAGCAATATCCTTCCTGAGATCATCCATACTCAGATTCTGCTTTACTTGCTGCAACTTCATGAGATGCAGTGAGTCCAGGTGAGCTTGAAGGATAGCCTTGATACTTGCATGTGAAGTGTTCTGAATGGCCTGTTGAATAGTGTTGATTTGTTTGACTAAGGAGACATTGAATTCCCCTGATCTATACTCCTTTGTCAAAGCCCATTCAGGTAGATTTGGAATTGAACTAGGGCCTTCATCTCCTCCTAAGTTCATGCTTCCATCAAAAGAAACAGAGTCATCATCATCAGAATTTACTCCAAATTCCTCAGATGGCTCACCAGCTGTAGAAGGCATCTTGTTAATAGCAGCTTTATCCCTTTGAAGAGATTCTGTTGTGTGTACTAGATGTAGTGTCTTTTCTGCCTCCTCATTACCCTGAGCAGCCAACATTTGATAGGCTGACACAGGATGAGTAAAAGTGTCAGCATCCAAGGAAATGTTATCAATTACAGCTTTGTAATGTTGCTGAAATTGTCTTTCCTTTTCAGCATCATCCACAATCATTGACTCACTAGCAATGGCTGGTTCCACCCTTATATCTACTGTACCTGCCTTTCTCTCTTTTTCTCTATTTTCTTGCATCAGGGGCTCCCCCTGGCTCACACAACTCACTCCCTCACCTTCACCTACTAAGGTGGTACTCCTCTCACTTACTTTTGCCATGCTGGAAGAAATAGCATGCATTTTTGAGCTCTCAATCTCTCCTTTTGCCTGGGAGCAACCCAGCCTCTCACTCAAATTGTCACTCCCTTCCCTCAATCCTAAGAGTGATTGCACAGTATTCATGTCTTCTACACTTGGAATTGATTCAGTTATGTGTGGAGAGACTATCAACGGATGTGGAATATCCGTTGAAGGTGAAACTGATGTTATCAACGGATAACTGCTGTTAAGCTTATCCGTTGAAGAGCAACCACTTGTCAACGGATGAGTGATATCCGTTGAAGAAGGAAAAGAAGTTGAAATTGAAAGTGATATAACTGTTGAATCTGTGTAGATTGATTTGAGATGTGGTGACACAGATCCTTCAATTATATCTGAAAGAATTTGCGGGTGATCCAACAAATCATCTAAGAGATGATGATCACCTGTATTTGAGTGGGGCTCCTCCCTGAGTTGTAAAGAGGGAGAATCAGGAATTGATGGGAATAACATATCCACATCCAGAGATGGTGATGAAGTGTTTGGTGATTGATGTGTGATTATTGTGAGAGAATGGGGTTGTGACTCCACATTTATTGGAGCCACATCAAACTGAGTTTGAGAAGGCATAGATACAGATGGATGTATCTGTGCAGTGTGTGCACCCTGTGTAGAAGATTGGGTTCTAGCCTTCTTTCTTCTAGTAAAAGCTTTTGTTGGTGAGTGTTTGGCTTCAGTGTCCCTCCCTCGTTTGTTCTGTGTTCCTGGTTGGGAACTATTTTCAATAGTAACATCCTTTTGGGAGGATGCAACTAGGGATGTGCTAGATACCTTTTCAACCACCACAGCTTTTTGAGAAACTGTGGCTTGGCTAGCTTGGGAAGCACTTAACTCTCCTTCCTTATCCTGGGGGTTTCTTTGATGTTCACCCCTCCCCTCACCACTCACACCCTGTTCACTCCCCTCAGGGTTAATGGTTGGTGTTACAACTGTTGTCTTTTGAGAAACAACAGAGGTGGTTTTCTTTGTCTTTGATTTTGAAAGTTTAGTTTTGGTGACCTTGGTAGAAATCTGTTGGGGCATTGTCACAGATTTCATGGCCACACTAGAAGATAAAGAAATAGAGGGGTTGGAAGAAGTAGGAGTTGTAGAAGCAATTACCTCACCTACCTGAGGTGCATTCATGATTGGTAAATATACCAATGGCACACTGCTGTTGAGATCCATTCTCAATAAATCTGCAAGAACTCTTTTCTCTTGTGCCCAGCACTTGAGTTTATTATTCTCATTGATTATGACCAAACCTTCAGCAACATGGTTAGCCAATAACATAAAGAATCTAGCATAATAGATGTTATTAGGTCTATTAGCTTTGTTACCTAATCTAGTACCCAATTCTAGCATCACATAGTTGCTAAAGTTAAAACAAGAGATGAAGTTATGGCATCAAAATTACTAATTTTCCCAGAGAAAACCTTTATAAAGGCATCCCCAAGAAAACTCCATTCTTTCCTAAGGCCTTTTCTTCTAATACTCCCTAAACTAGCAGAGTTAAGAGAATAACCTATGGAATCTAACATGCTGGATACATCATTATCAGTGTGTGGTGTCATGGCATTGTTCTCAGGTAATTTAAAACATGCTTGTAAATCATCACAGTTAATACAGTGATTTTTACCTTTGAGAGTGAAGGAGATAGTCATATCTATGGAGTTGAACTCAGCAGTTGTCCAAATCTCCTCAACTACTTCACAGTAAATCGTTGGGGCTTCCAGCATTGCATAGCTAAGTTTACAGTTTTTGATGAAGTCCATCATTTTGTGATAGTCTGAATGGGCTTCATTCTTTTCTACCAAAGCTATGAAATTGTTCTTCTCATAGATGAACCCAGATTGAGACATAATTTTCACGACTGGTGCCATTGTTGTGAGTAGAAATTGCAGAGAATAACTTGAAGGTTTTGCAGAGAGAAAATGGTAAATGCTTGAAATTTTAAGAAAGCGTAAAGTAAAAATGAAAAATCAGAAGGACTTATATGCTTTCAAAAAAAAAAAATAGTAAAAGATTAATCAATAAGTATATGTTAGTGAATTTCAGCCGTTTAAGAATAAACTGTAAGTATTCTAATAACTACCTTTAAAACCAATACATACAGATGTATGTATGAGTATCAACGGTTAAGAAAATAGAATCAACGGCTGTGAAACACCTGAATCGACTGATGTGACATTTCAACGGATAAGGCAAATTGTCATCCGTTGACGGATAAAAATTCCAGAAATGTATTTGTCTTTCAACGGATAACGAATATCCGTTGATAGAGCAATTTTGACTTTTAACGGATAGGAAACATCCGTTGATGGTATAAACTTTGTTAAAAGTCAAATTTGTTCTAGCAACTAATATATTTCAGGCTTCAATTCAAATTGCAATAAGGACATGAATTTTAAGAGTAATTAAGCATACCTAGCTCACTTACTAATCTTGTGAATGTTGATTCATCAAGTGGATTGGTAAATATGTCTGCAATTTGTTGTTCACTTGGAACAAAATGTAGTTCCACTGTACCATTCATGACATGCTCCCTAATGAAGTGGTACTTGATATCAATGTGCTTGGTTCTTGAGTGCTGTACAGGATTCTCTGTTATGGCTATGGCACTTGTGTTGTCACAAAAGATAGGAATTCTATCAACATGAAGTCCATAGTCAAGGAGTTGATTTCTCATCCATAACACTTGAGAGCAGCAACTTCCAGCAGCAATGTATTCAGCCTCAGCTGTAGAAGTAGAGACTGAATTTTGCTTTTTGCTAAACCATGATACAAGCTTGTTTCCCAGGAATTGGCAGGAGCCTGTTGTACTTTTCCTGTCTATTTTGCAACCTGCATAGTCTGCATCTGAATAACCAATTAGATCAAAGCCAGATTCTCTAGGATACCAAATACCTAAATTTGGTGTACCCTTGAGATATCTGAAAATCCTTTTGATATCTATTAAGTGAGACTCCCTAGGATCAGCTTGAAATCTAGCACACAGACATGTAGCAAACATTATATCTGGTCTGCTAGCAGTTAAATATAAAAGTGAACCAACCATGCCTCTATAACTTGTAATGTCCACAGACCTTTCAGTCTTATTTAATTCAAGTTTGGTGGCAGTGGCCATGGGAGTTTTTGCAGATGAACATTCCATTAAGTCAAACTTCTTTAAAAGATCATGAATATATTTAGTTTGACTAATGAAAATTCCATTACTAACTTGTTTAATTTGTAAACCAAGAAAATAGGTTAGTTCTCCCATAAGGCTCATTTCATAATTACTTTGCATTAGCTTAGCAAACTTTTTACAAAGTTTATCATCTTTAGAACCAAATATTATGTCGTCTACATAAATTTGAACAAGTATACTAGAGCCATTAACATTCCTAAAGAAGAGAGTTTTATCAACAGTACCTCTAGTGAAGTCATTCTCCAAAAGAAATTTTGATAAGGTTTCATACCAGGCTCTAGGTGCTTGCTTCAGTCCATAGAGTGCTTTCAACAGTAATATACATAGTCTGGAAAATTTGGATCTTTAAATCCTGGAGGTTGACTTATATAGACTTCTTCCTCTAATTTCCCATTTAGAAATGCACTCTTGACATCCATTTGATAGACTTTGAAATTGGCATGAGCTGCATAGGCTAGAAAAATTCTGATGGCTTCAAGTCTTGCAACAGGAGCATATGTCTCATCAAAATCTATTCCCTCTTGCTGAGAATAGCCTTTAGCAACCAATCTGGCTTTATTCCTTATGATTATGCCATTTTCATCCATCTTGTTTCTGAATACCCATTTTGTGTCAATAGGACTCTTGTTCTTTGGTTTGGGTACCAGCTTCCAAACTTGGTTTCTCTCAAATTGGTTTAGCTCTTCCTGCATAGCTAATATCCAATCTGGATCCAATAAGGCTTCTTCCACTTTCTTAGGTTCCTCCTGAGATAGAAAACTACTATACAGACATTCATCTTGAGTAGCTCTTCTTGTTTGCACTTTAGATGATGCATCACCAATGATCAGTTCAAAGGGATGATTCTTGGTCCATTTCCTTTGAAGTGGAAGATGTGCTCTAGATGAGGTGGCCTCAGTATTGTCATGATGTGAGCAGAGTGTTGACTAGTTGAAACTCCCCCTGAGTTGTTGGTCCTTTGCAGGGAACTTGGAGTTCTATCAACTGATGATGTAAATCGATTATCCGTTGATAAACTATGATCAACGGATGCTTCATTTAGTACTTCAACGGATGATACACCATGTCTTTCAACGGATACTGCATTGCCTCTATCAACGGATGCAGGATTCTGACTTTCAACGGATGCAGTATTTTGTGCATTATCCAAGGGCATGTTTTGAATCCCTTTTGAAGTGTCATCTCCATCAGTCTCCTCTTCACTATCATCACAATATATCTCAATGTTGTCAAATTTGAGTCTCTCATATTGTCCCTCATCTGTTAGTCCATCAATCTTTTTATCATCAAACACAACATGCACAGATTCCATAACAATGTTGGTTCTTAGATTGTAGACCCTATAAGATTTTCCAGCTGAATAACCAACAAATATCCCTTCATCAGCCTTTGCATCAAACTTCCCTTTATGGTCAGATTGATTCCTTAGTATAAAGCATTTACATCCAAAGACATGAAGAAAGTTTAGAGTTGGTTTTCTTCTCTTGAACAACTGATAAGGAGTCATGCCTTTAGCTTGATTGATCAAAGAGATATTTTGAGTGAAACAAGCACAATTAACAGCTTCAGCCCAGAAATATGTTGGTAACTTTGATTCTTCAAGCATTGTTCTGGCAGCCTCAATTAAAGATCTGTTCTTTCTTTCAACTACCCCATTTTGCTGAGGTGTTCTTGGAGCTGAGAACTCATGCATGATTCCATTTTCTTCACAGAACAGCCTCATTGATAAATTCTTGAACTCAGTTCCATTGTCACTCCTGATATTCCTAACCTTCAGGTCAGGATGATTATTGACTTGCCTGATGTGATTGATAATGATTTCACTTGCTTCATTCTTTGATCCAAGAAAATAGACCCATGAAAACTTTGAGAAATCATCTACAATCACTAAGCAATATCTTTTTCTTGCAATTGACAATACATTGACTGGTCCAAACAAATCCATATGTAGCAGCTGTAATGGTTCATCAATTGTTGTTTCAAGCTTCTTTTTGAATGATGCTTTCCTTTGTTTGCCTTTCTGACAAGCATCACACAAACCATCCCTTGAGAATTCAACAAGAGGAATTCCTCTTACTAGGTCCTTTTTGACTAGATCATTCATTGTCTTGAAATTCAAATGGGATAGCTTCTTGTGCCATAGCCAACTCTCAACTGAACTTGCTTTGCTGAAGAGACAAGTAATAGATTCTGCATTTGCAGAGTTGAAGTCAGCTAAGTACACATTTCCTTTTCTAACTCCAGTTAGAACCACTTTGTTGTCTTTCTTACTAGTGACAACACAGGCTTCAGAATTGAAGGAAACTATATTCCCTTTATCACATAGTTGACTGATGCTCAGTAAGTTATGTTTGAGACCATCAACTAATGCAACTTCATCAATGATGACATTCCTTGTTGAAATCAAGCCATATCCCATAGTAAACCCTTTGCTGTCATCTCCAAAGGTTATGCTAGGGCCAGCTCTTTCCTTAAACTCTGTGAGCAGGGAGAAATCTCCTGTCATGTGTCTTGAACAGCCACTGTCCAAGTACCATAGATTTCTTCTATTTCCCTGCACACCATAAAATCAATTAATTTGATTTTGGTACCCAAGTTTCCTTGGGTCCATTCTTGTTAGCCTTTCTCCTAGACTTCATTCCTCCTGCATCTCTAGACTTAGGTAACTTTGAGTCAACCTTGGTCTTGGATGTAGTTGGTTGAGGTGTAGGGTTAGTCACAGAATCATTTAGCACATTTGGAATATGATAAGGCATGGATTGTGCATACATGTTATTCCACATAGGCATATTGTATGGCATTTGAGGCATACTAAATGCAGCAAGATAAGGATTGTTAAAATATGGCATGTTTGCAAAATGTGCATAAGGATTCTGTTGAGACATAGTAGGCATAGCATGTAGAGATGATGCAGACATGTTAGGCATGGAAGAGGGTACAGTTATGGGGGTTTTCTTAATAGATTTGCAATTAGCAGATAGATGATTAACACTACTACAATGCACACAGCTTTTTCTAGGAGCATACCTATCAGGTGTGTAATTGTTATGTTTGTTAACACCTACCTTCCCATTTCTGTTAGATTTTCTTTTAGTTTCCTTTTTATCCTCAACCATCTTGAGCCTATTATTTAACTGTTCTAAGGTCATGTGCCCTATATTCACCTTACTGACATCTTTGGATGTGCTTGCTTCTTCTTTAACAAAGTTCTTGGAAGTTGAACCAAACTTTTTGTTGAGTTTCTTTAGATTTTCACTATTAGAAACATCTGCCTGTTTTAATTGAGGAACCTTCAACGGATGCTCATTTTCTTCCTTCAACGGATAACCTTCATCATCCGTTGATTCCACATCCGTTGACAGCCCATCAATTAATTCCAGTTTCTTTTTGTTTTTATCCCAGGCAGTTTCACAGAATGATTCAATTCCTTGGACCTTGGCAATTTGAGCACTAACATCCCTAGATGTTTTCCAGGCTTTAATCACCTCTTGCTCTCTCTTTAATTGATTAGAAAGTATTTCTACTTTCTTAATAGATTCAGCTAGTTCATTCTCAACAGATATACAATGCAGCTTGGTTTTCTCTAGGTCAATCAACTTATCTTCTAACATAGCATTTCTATTACTTAAAAACAGATTGTTCTCTTTAATCCTACTATTTTCTTTAGCAAGAGATTTAAGAGAAACACGCAAATGATACAATTCAGTAGACATGTCATTAAAAGCATCATTGCACTCTTCTTTAGTAAGTTGTGTTACATCAGTAGTGATTACCTGAGTTGTTACCTGATTGCTTGATGAACTAACTTCATTTTCCTCAGAATCATCCATGAGAGCTAAGTTGACATACTCCACATCTTCATTCTCTTCCTCTCCATCAGCTGCCCAATCTTTTTCTTGAGTAATGAAAGCCCTTTCCTTTTGCTTGAGCAGATCAAAATATTTCTTCTTGTAATCTACTTGGTCAAATTTCTTCTTTTCAGAGGTTGGCTTTCTGCACTCACTTGCAAAGTGTCCACTTATACCATAATTAAAACACTTGAACTTTGATTTGTCCACCATGTTCTTATGAGGTTTAGTGGCTCTAGTGTTTTTCTTAAACTTCATCTTTGCAAATCTCCTGGACAGAAATGTAAGATGCTCATCAACACTATCAGAGTCATCTTGACTGGAGTTGTCTTCATTCTCAGCAACTTGCTCTTTTCCTTTGCTTGATTCTTGATATCTTGTACCATCTTTGGAGTTTGATGTAGATCTCACAGTTTCTTGTCTGCATTCCCTCTCATTTTCAGCTACCAATGCAACTGAACTTCCTTTCTTTCTCCCCTTCTCCAATACCTCATCCTGTTCCAACTCTAGTTCATAAGTCTTCAAGATTCCATATAATCTTTCAAGAGTGAAGTCCTTATAATCCTGAGAGTTTCTTAAGGAGACAGTCATGGGTTTCCATTCCTTTGGCAAGGATCTTAAGAATTTAAGATTTGAATCCTTCACCTGGTACACTCTACCATACAGCTTCAATCCATTCAACAGCTTTTGGAATCTATTAAATGTGTCATTTAAAGATTCATTTTCTTCAAAATGAAAATACTCATACTGTTGAATGAGAAGCTGCATCTTGTTCTCTTTTACTTGTTCTGTACCTTCACACAGCAGCTGAACTGTGTCCCAAACCTCTTTGGCAGTTGAGCAATTTATCACATTATCAAACATATCCTTGTCAAGACCATTAAACAAAATATTCATAGCCTTCTTATCCTTGTGGACTTCTTCTGTGTCTTCCATTGTCCATTCTGCTCTAGGTTTTGGAATGGATTGACAAACAGCAATTGTGGCCGTAGCAACTGTGGCTACTTTGTGGGGAATGTGAGGACCATTCTCAATACAGTTTACATAACCTTCATCTTGGGAGAGTAGATGAAGGTGCATTTTCACCTTCCAGTGGTGATAACTGTCTCTGTCAAGAACTGGGATTTTTACTCCAATATCCTTCTTACTCATCTTTGTTAGATTCCAAGATCTTTAAACTCTTTGTTTGTCAAGAGCCTGCTCTGATACCAATTGTTATTTCTAGAGAACTAACAATGAGATTTACAGAAGGGGGGTTGAATGTAAATCTCAAAACTTTTTCAAGTTTTGAGCAGTTTATAAAGACTGTGTGTTCAAGATGAACAAGTGTGTGAATTGCTTTAAGCTGATACAGACAGATATATATTCAAACACAAATGTAAAGAACACAATAAACCTTTAAAAACTTTTCTGGTGGATTTGTTGTTCCACCAGAGATGGTATTTCAGAAATTCTGTGATCTGAGAATTTGATCACAGCTGCATCCTAGTACAAACTAGATAATTTTTCTCTCAAGATTTTTCTAAACAGCTCTGGAAAAATTCTTTTCTAATTACTAGCTTCTACTTGGTTTATATATTACCAAGTTTACAAGTGAAGATAAGGATATATAAAATAATAAAGTAAGATCTCCACTTGTTTCTTCTCCAGTTCACTCCAGTACTTTGTTGACTTAATGTCTCTTTATACTAGAGTAGAACGGCTGCTTTTTCTGATGTTCCTGAAATTAGGCTTCCACATTTCAGTTATCTCTGTTCACCCACGTGCCTCTGTTTGTAGGTACAACTACCACTTATCAACGGTTAATCAACAGAACATCCGTTGAAGCTTTCATCCGTTGATGCACTCATCCGTTGAAGGATGTTATCCGTTGAAGCTTTAGAGACATCCGTTGAAGCTTAGCTTCTCATCCGTTGAAGGTCTTTAAGTCATCCGTTGATACCACTTCATTTATACAAAATTACAAGGCATGAAATATTTACAATTGGCCTTCCTATCTGCATATCTTCTAGTAGTCAACATGACTCATAGTTTCTCTCAACTTCTAAGAATTACATCTTAAATACAGAGACTGAAATATGCTACAACACTAGACTTATTTCTAAGTAAAGCTACACCATCAACGGATAGCCAAAGTGGTCTTATCCGTTGAGGCTACAGACACTAAATTTCTACTTAAGTGTTTTGTTAATCATATCATCAAACTAATGCACATATATTCCTAACACTATTCTTCTTTTTCTTTTTGACCTCTTCAGCTTTAATCTCCTTCACAGGCTCCTTAGTTTCTTGATTGGCTTTTAGTGTTTCAATAGAGATGGAAGACTGAGTTGTCTCATCAGCTATCTCTTGTTTGATGATCAACTCTTCTTCATTGAAGTTCACCTCACATGCCTTGAACAAAGGTGATTCAACTTTCTTCAAAATAATTGGAACATTTTCAGTTTCAGTTGATTTTCCTTTGTCACTGACAGACTTCTTCTTGTTTTTCAAACCCTCATAATCAAGACCAATGGCAATGTTTGCACATGGCTTGTTCTTTTCATGATATTGGCCAATCAACTCAGAAGCATTTTTGAAGGATTTCAGCTTCACTTCATTCTTCTCCAGCCTTTCTCTCAATACTGCTTCAATTTCACTTGCACACTTTGATTTGTTCTTTAAGTATGCATTTTCTTGCTTAGCAGCATCAAGCTCAACCAGCAACAAATCAGTCTCTTATTTTTCACTCTCAAGTTTTTCATTGATCTTTTTCAATCTGCTAACTTCCTCATTTGCAGCAACCATGCTTGTATGAATGTGGAACATTTATGTGCTCAACTTTTCAACAGTTTTCTTATATTGACTCACATTTAAATCAATTGTGGTAAGAGTTGGTACCTGTGTCTAGATGAAGAATCTCATTGCTCCAAGGCCATGAGTGCATAGTTTCCAACTTCTTCATCTACATCATTATCTGAATCATCCCAGCTTTTGCCCTCAGCAATATAAGCTTTCCCTTGTTGCTTCTTTAGAAGAGCATCATACTTTGCTTCCAATTCAAGATAGGCTTTATCTTTCTTTGCCTTCTTGGGTTTCCTACATTCTGTAGTAAAATGGCCCAACTCATCACAGTTAAAGCACCTTATGTTTGATCTATCAACAGATCCAGTTTTGTAGCCAGTTTTGCTATCAGGAGTGTACTTCCCTTTTCCTTTCCAGCTGTTGTCTTTGTTGAAGGACTGTCCTTTGCTCTTGAAAAATCTTGGTTTCTTCACTCTAATGTTAGAGAATTTTCTAGCCAAGTAAGCCATTGATTTGTCTAGCTCATCAAGCTCATCAAGAGTGTAGAACTCATCTTCTTCATCCAATTCCAGTATGACTTTCTCTTTAGTGTCATTGACTCTTTTCTCACTTGTAGAAATTTCTGGAGTTTGGGATCTTTGCTCATCATTAGAGGTCTGGCCATCATTCATAATCAGTGCACTTGAGCCATGCATTACATATCCTTGACCAACCCTTAATGATTTCTTTTGAATCATTTCAAGTTCATAAGTTTTCAGAACCCCATAGAGCACTTCCAGTGTGATTCTACTCAAATCCCTTCATTCTCTGATTGCAGAGATCTTTTGTTCCAAATGATCAGGGAGAGTAAGCAAGAACTTCAAATTCAGTTCTTCAACATCATAAAATTTATCATGAAGCTGCAAGTCATTTATCAACTTATTAAACCTTTCAAACACATCAGTAATACCTTCCTTTGGTTTACCCATAAAACCCTCATACTGAAAAATCAATATCCTTCTTTGATTTGACCTAACCTCCTTAGTTCCTTCATAGAGTATCTCAATCTTTTCCCTGATCTGTTTAGCAGTGTCACAGTTGACAATGTTATTATACATTACATTGTCAAGTGACTCAATTAGTATCAGTTGCAAAGCACTGTCTAGGGAAACTTTCTCTATTTCAGTTTCAGTATACTCAGAGGCATCCTTAGGAGCATAATGAGTTGGAATAACCATGTCTCCATCTGTGGTTTCCTCAACTCTAACCATAGGAGTGAAGGGCCCATTCTTGAGGATCTGAATGTAAAGGTGATTGGCCATTCTTATAAACAGCAACATTTTCTTTTTCCATAAAGTGTAGTTGGCCTTATCAAAGGGAAGAATCTTGATACTACTGATTTTCTGTGTATTCATTTTTCCAATATCTGAAAGGCATATGTCATAGCCTACTCGTTTATTCGAGTATTTAACTCAACTCAAATAAGAATGTAATAAGTAAATAGTGGATCTATCATCAGAGAGATCTCACAAAGTAACATCTGTCAAAGAATAAAGAAACATTGTTCATCTGCAGACTTGAAGATTCACTGGAAGAAGTTCAAGAATTTGATCATGCCTCAGTGATATAAATCAAGATCGTGGATTTAATCAAATGACAGAGATCTCGTCAAGGTATCATTTATTACAAGGATTCAATCAGAACATCAAAGTCAAGACATGAAGAAACGTCAAGAAAGTTAGTCACTCATGAACCAGACAGTACATCGAGTGTCAGCATTGAAGTGGCGGAATTGATTCATAAGTCTCAGTGACTTTCAGAAGATTGTCAGAAGAATGGATGCTGCTCAGGGTTAGTATTAATTCTCTATTAATTAATTAAGTCATATAATTTAATTAAGAAAATAAATTATATCTGCAAGGATTAATTTATTGATTAATTGAATTAAATTGATTAATTAATTTAGAATTAATATTAAGGATTTTCAGAATTTTAATTGGTTAAAATCTGTTTTAATTCTAAAAAGACAACTGATTGTACTAGTATGACAATCGGTATGACAATTGATAGTCATACCGAAAGTCATGCTAATTCAGTTGATTGTCTTGATAGAATTATTATTTAGATTAAAATCACTTATTAATTCAGTAAAACAATTTCATTTGAACTAATATGACAATCGGTATGACAATCAATAGTCATACCGAAAGTCTTGCTAGTTCATTTTAATTGTCTTGCTAGCTCTAAAAATTGTCACACCGAAAGTATTATTGGACAAAGGATTGTCATACCAGTTCATTAATCTCGGCTGTGTTGATTAAAAAGCAGCAGAAGCATCCAATTAACTTACACACATACAGAGAGCAATCAAACAGAAGCCAAGAACAAAAAGAGAACAAGCAGCCAAATATTTCATCTTATCTGCTAATTCAAGATTACAATTTCTAGCTTGTAAAGTTAAATCCAATCAACTAGAAATCACTCTCTTGTTCTTGTGTATCAATCTAGCGGATTAAAATCCCTAGAACTTAATCTCAAATCGCATTTAGCATTTGATCTTTTAATTACAAAAATAGAAAAAGTTCATGTCGAATTTATTCTAGATTTGTAATAATTGATTTGAGATTAATCCCTTGTAACCGATACCGTAGTTGTAACACCTTTCAAGTTTAATAAAAGTTTTATTTAACTTGAATTTTGTTTCACAATTTTATTCCGCATTTTATTCGACTAAACGGTATTGTTTGTATTCAACCCCCCCTTCTACAAACAAATTGGGACCTAACAATTGGTATCAGAGCCTTCTGATTAACGTACAAATCTAGATCCTAGACTTTTGTGTTTCTTTCACTTCTTGAATTTTTTTATTCACTCAAAAAATTCATAATGACTACACAAAAAGTTGGAACCGTTAAAATTCCACTTTTCGATAAAGAAAATTATGTTATGTGGAAGAAGAAGATGCTACTGTTTTTACAGGTTGCTAATCCCAAATATTTGCAAGTGTTGAAGAAGGGTCCAAAAATTCCTATGGTTATGGAACCAGAGGTAATAGAAAATGATGTGGTGATCACCAAAGCGAGAACTTATGTGAAGGATCCTGAGGACTTCTCTCCTGCTGAAATAGAAGAAGCTTCCCTGGATGCTAGCCTTCAATTAATCTTAGTAGATTCCCTTAATCCCCTGATGAATAGACATGTGATGAATTGTAAAGATTCCAAACATATCTGGGAAACTATTGAGATTATTAATGAAGGCACAGAGGAAGTTAGGGAGAACAAACTAGAAATCCTAACCTCTGAATATGAATATTTCAAATCAAATCCAGGAGAAGGAATCACTGAAGTGTTTGAGAGGTACAATGCATTGATCAACAACCTGAACATTAATGGTAAATACTATTCCATCAGGGAGGTCAACAAAAAGTTCCTTTTAACACTGCCAACTCATCTCGAACATAGAATCACTGCCATAAGAGAAGCAAGAGATCTGAGTGAGATTTCTTTGGAAAGGCTCTATGGTGTGTTAAAGACTTATGAGTTGGAGCAGATTCAGCAGAAGGAAGTTTACGGGAAAGGAAGAGTGGTCAGCACGTCTACTGCTCTAGTAGCTGATGAACAACAACAACAACCACAATATCAACAACAATCTCAACAGTCAGATAGAATGGTACAGTCTTCCAAGGTTGAAGATAATGTGATAGTAGCAGAATTTGATTCTCCTACTACAAATCAATCAGGAGATGATTATTATTCCTTGGAAGAACTGGAGCAATTGGAGGATGAGTCAATGGCCCTGATTGTCAAGAGATTCTCAAATGTCAGATTCAAAAGGAATCCCAAGTTCAAGTACAAGTCCAACTACAACAGATTCCAGAAAGGTGGATCTTCATCCTCTAACACCAGCAGTGGTGGGTATAAAACAGGGATGGTTGATCGAAGCACCATTCGATGCTTCAACTGTAATGAGTTGGGACACTTTGCCACAGAATGCAGGAAGCCAAAACAAGCTAGGAAGAACTCTTACGATTCTAATCAGAAGAGTAAATCTGAAAGGGCGTACCTGGCAAAGGGAAGAAGCTGGGATAATACTGACAGTGAAGATGAAGAAGTTGGGAATCTTGCTCTCATGGCTAGTAATGCAAGCACCTCATCGTCAAGAAAAGAGGTAAAACTTTCTGATGCTGAAATGGTTTATCATCTAAGAGGTAACTTAGATTGTGCTCGTCGTGATAATGAATTGTTAAATCAACAAATCAAAGACCTTGAGAAAGAGGTCAATGGATTAAGACTTGTGCACATTAATCAAGATAAACTAAAAGAACAAGTATCTTTTCTAGAGAATAGAGTTGACTGTTATAGACAACTCGAAACTATTCTCAAAGACAAGATCACCGGTCTTGAGGCTAAGGTTAAAGCTTACTTTAATTCTTGTTCGAAGTCCAAAGAGTTTTACAATAAGCAAGCTGTTAATCAAACACATGGAATAGGTTATGATTACAATGCTGCTATTGGAAAATTAGGCATAAACTCCCCTCCTCATGTATGTGCTAAAGGCAGGGAAGTACCACATGTGCTTAAGGGTGTTGATGAACCCCTCTATAAAGAATCAATTGCTGAACCATTTGATGAGACCTCTTTTATTATTCAAGAAGAAATACGTGCTGAAGATAATGCTAATGGGAAAGCTGTCTCCAAGTCAAGTGTGTCAAAAGTTCCAGTCAAGGTTGTGAAAGCAACTGAGACTAACTCAGACACACATGAGTTGGATAACACAAATGCCATGTCTACCATGCATAAGTTGCCTATTGTTAATCCTTCTCATAAAGCATGTGGTGTTCCTGATTGTATGTCTTGTGCTTTTAATCTGTTGTTTGCTTATTTTAATGGTAAGCATGTTTCTAATGATAAGACTACTCCTCGTCAGCATGTGAATAATAGAAAGCATGATAGGTCTAAGACTGCTAGTCCTCCTAAAGCTAGAAAGGAGACATTTGTGCCTAAGCCTAAACAGAAATTTGATAAGGCTGTTTTAAAGGTCAAATGTTCAGTCATTGAGAATGTTGAGAATAGTGAAATTAAGAATGTTGTTTTGCCTGATAAAGGCCAATTTTACAAGTATGTCGGACCCAGCCAAGCTTGGGTTCCGAAGAAGTTCTAATCCATTTGTATTGCAGGGCATTAAACAGGTACAACCGGTAGTGTGGATTCTTGACAGCGGATCGTCAAGATATATGACCGGAGATAGAGCCCTGCTATCAAATGTGGTTGAGAAAGCTGGCCCAGTGGTTACCTTTGGAGATAACAGCAAAGGTTTAACGGAGGGATATGGTTGTTTGCAAGCTGGAAATGTTATCATTGAAAATGTATATGTTATGCAAGGACTTGAACACAATCTGCTTAGCATTAGTCAGTTCTGTGACAACGGCTACAATGTTTTATTCGACAAGCTGAAGTGTCAGATTCTGCACAAGAAAAGTGAAAAACCCTCCTTAATGGGAATCCGGAAAGGAAATCTGTTCGTAGCTGACATGAACTCTGGAAGCAATCTTGAAGTCAATTGTTTCTATGCAAAGGCATCGTCAGATGAGAGTTGGCTATGGCACAAGAGACTTTCCCATCTCAATTTCAAAACAATGAATTCTCTTGTCAAAAGAGAATTGGTAAGAGGTCTGCCTCAGCTGGAATTCTCTCCAGAAGGACTATGTGAGGCTTGCCAGAAAGGAAAGTCAAAGAAAGCAAGTCACAAAGGCACTGACACATCTTCCATAACTGGTGTTCTGCAATTATTGCACATGGATTTATTTGGTCCAGTTAATATCCTTTCTATGTCAAAGAAGTGTTACTGTCTTGTGATAGTTGATGACTATTCCAAGTATACGTGGGTTTTATTTCTTCACTCTAAGGATGAAACACCACAAGTTGTGATTGATCATATCAAGATGATTGAGTTAGATTCTAACGTCCCTGTTAGAGCAATAAGGTCAGATAATGGGACAGAATTCAAGAATACACTTCTCAATGGATTCTGTACAGACAAAGGGATTACCAGACAATTTTCAGCTCCTAGAACCCCTCAGCAAAATGGAGTGGTAGAAAGGAAGAATCGTACATTGATTGAAGCTGCAAGAACGATGTTAAATGAATCAGGTCTTCCAATGTACTTTTGGGCTGAAGCTGTCAATACTGCATGTTATACTCAGAATCGAACTCTAATCAACAAAGACTTCATGAAAACTCCTTATGAGATTTTGAATGAACAGAAACCTTCTATCAAATACTTTCATGTATTTGGTGCCAGATGCTTCGTGCTCAAGGATGGAGATGATCGTCGTGGTAAGTTCGAGGCAAAGGCATATGAGGGTATTTTTGTTGGATATGGAAGAAGATCATATAGAGTGTATATCATTGATCAACACAAAGTAACTGAAAGTGTCAATGTTACATTTGATGACACTAAACTCCCTAGTATCCAAACTGAAGATCCTTCTAAGAAACTGAAGTTTGATGATACGTCAGATTCAGAATCTGAACATGGTCAAGAACCTGAGGTTGTTGCTGGTGAAGAACCTGTTAATCCTGATGATACTCAAGGTAATAGTGATGGAAACTTTGGCAACAATGGAGATACCACTGCTACTGACGGAGAATCTTCAAGTCAACATGGCAACAACTCAGGGGGAGATGCTGAAGGATCATCTAGTAGGACACAACATCACAATGAATTTCAAGGCGAATCATCAAGATCACATCTTCCAAGACAGACAGTCTGGAATAAAGCTCACCCTTTTGAGTTGATTATTGGTGATCCAGATGTTGGAGTCAGAACTAGACGTGCTACTCAAAATGAGTGTCTGTTCTCAGGATTTCTTTCTGAGATGGAACCTAAGAAAATTGAAGAAGCACTGTCTGATCCAGATTGGGTGATTGCTATGCAAGATGAACTCAATCAGTTTGAAAGTCAACAAGTCTGGAAACTGGTACCTAGGCCTGTACACAAGAAAGCTGTTGGTACTAGGTGGGTATTCAGGAATAAACTAGATGAAGATGGTGTGGTTACAAGAAACAAGGCAAGACTGGTAGCTAAAGGGTATTCTCAAGCTGAAGGCATTGATTATGATGAAACCTATGCTCCAGTGGCTAGACTTGAGGCCATCAGAATATTTCTGGCATTCGCAGCATTTTCAAACTTTAAAGTTTATCAAATGGATGTCAAGAGCGCCTTTCTGAATGGAAAGCTGGATGAAGAGGTATATGTAGAGCAACCTCCTGGTTTTGAAGATCCAGATCATATGGATTTTGTCTTCTTTCTTTTCAAGGCTATCTATGGGCTAAAACAGTCTCCAAGAAAATGGTATGACACTCTCTCTGAATTTCTTATTGAAAATAGCTTTATTAGAGGTGTCATAGACAAAACTCTCTTTTCTAAAAAACATAAGAATGATACTATATTAGTCCAAGTCTATGTGGATGATATAATATTTGGGTCTACTAATGATAATCTCTGTAAGAGATTTGCTAAGTTAATGCACAACAAGTTTGAAATGAGCATGATGGGAGAGCTGAAGTTCTTTCTTGGATTACAAGTAAATCAAAGGTTAGATGGAACATTTATTTGTCAATCCAAGTATCTCAAGGAACTCCTCAAAAAGTACAATCTAGAGGATTCTGCATCAGCAAGGACTCCATCAACTACAGCTGTCAAGCTTGGACCATGTGAAAACTCCATTAAGGTAGATGTCACAAGCTACAGAGGTATGATTGGCTCGTTACTCTATCTTACTGCAAGTAGACCAGATATTATGTATGCTACATGTTTATGTGCAAGGTTCCAAGCGGATCCTAGAGATATTCATCTCGTTGCTGTTAAACGAATCTTAAGATATCTTAAGGGAACACCAAATCTAGGTATTTGGTACCCTAAAGAATCTGGTTTTAACCTTGTCGGATATACAGATTCAGATTATGCAGGAAGTGTTGTTGATAGGAAAAGCACCTCAGGAAGTTGTCAATTCCTAGGAAGCAGGCTAGTCTCATGGTACAGTAAGAAACAGCAAACAGTTTCCAACTCAACGACCGAGGCTGAATATATTGCTGCTGGAAGCAGCTGTGCTCAGATCTTGTGGATTAGGAACCAACTACGAGACTATGGCTCTGTATTGAACAAGATTCCTATTTTATGTGACAATACAAGTGCAATAGCCATCACCAACAACCCTGTGCAGCACTCGAGGACAAAGCACATTGACATCAGGTATCATTTTATTAGAGAGCACGTCATGAATGGTACTGTTGAACTATTTTTTGTTCCAACAGAAGAACAAATAGCAGTTATTTTCACTAAACCACTTGACGAATCCACATTTACCGGATTAGTTGGTAAATTGGGCATGTTGAATAGTTTTAGTGATTAATTTAGTTAATATCTGGGATCTGTTCTTGAATGCATTTACAAATGAATTTTTCATAAGTGAAAAATTCATTTGCAAATTTATTTTATCATTTTATCATATTTCTTGCTTATTTCTATGTAATATATATTATCTTATCTATTTTTATTTTCCCTTCTTGTTAATTTAAAATATCTCAGAATATTCTATTTCCTCTAAAAATATTTTTCTATGAATTTTTATTTGCTAAAATTCAACAGAAATCTATTTTTGGAATAAAAATAATTAATTCTGAAATATTGTCTTTGTTTCTGTAAAAATTATAAGTTTTTATTTCAGTTTTACTATTTTGTAATATAGTTTCAGTACATATATAGAAGTCTGTTCCTTTTATTTTATTTTGTTTTCTACTGCAATGACAATCGGCAAGACAATTGAATTGTCTTGCTGAAAGTCATTTCAGTATATGTTTGCATATGTTTGTATATGTCGGTATAGTTTATACTGGCAAGACAATCGGTATGACTATCAATTGTCTTGCCAGTTTTAAACCATATATATAATTAGTTTCATTTTATTATTATACTGGTATGACAATCGGTATGACTATCAGATTGTCATACCAGTTATAATTTTAATATTTATTCTATTATTTTTCTTTCTCCTTCTTTTGCCTGGTATGACAATCGGTATGACAATCCCGGATTGTCATACCAGCTGTAATATAAAGGCATGTGTTTGTATTGTTTTTAAACCATTTCAACAGTTCAGTTCATTTCAAAAAAAAATCGAACAGTTTTTCTCTCTTAATTTTCTCTCTTCTCTCTCTTCGAACTAAAACCAACAATCTGCTATTTCCTTGCTCGAGTTTTTACTCAGCAAACTAATTCATCACTTTGTGATATATACATACAAGTATATATATACAGAGGTGCTGTTGGATTTTTCTTAAATAAAAACAAAAACAAATAAAAATCAGTTTGCCCCTTCAAATTCAATTTGTGTTTGTTGATTTTGAACTTTTTATTTTTATTTTCAATTTCTGATTTGTGTCTTTTGGTTTGTCAAAACTGTGTTTGTGAGTTAGGAATTTTAACCAGATACATTTCTGTCTAAATTTTTCGATTATAATTAATTTAATTCGAATTATTAAATTAGTTTAATTAATTCGAATTTTCTTAATATTATTCTTAAAATTTTGAAAAGCGTGTGTCTTATTATTATTTTAAATGGCTCTCAATTTCCAAATTGTCGCGCATAATCAGGTTGGTTATTTTAATCTGGAAAAATGTTATGTTGAAAAATTTAAGCCATGGATTAGATTTTTAAATGACCATTCGATTGTTAGCTCTGCTATTAAATCAAATGTGATTTTAAACGTCGATCTACTTAGACTGATTTGCACAACTTCTACTGTGGCCGATGATTCAAAATCTTTTTCATTCACCGTCGCAAACACACAGTATGTAGTTGATGAAACAGTCGTCAATCGTGCGTTAAATTTTCCACTAGACAATTTCTGTAATTTACCCTCTGAAAATGATATCACAAATTTTTTCAATGCTATTCACTATCAAGGGGTGATCAATTTAACCAAACTTTCTAAATCAAATTTGGTGTCTGAATGGGATATTTTCTTCGATACACTTTCCAAAGTGTTTGCCAACTGCACAAAATCCAATTTTCATAACATCACTTCCACTCTGCAGTATATTGGTCTTGCGGTTGTTTTCAATCAAAGGATCAATTTTGGCAAACTACTTTTTCCCATTCTCTTGAGACGTCTAACTTCTGCTTTACGTGATCATTCTACAAATCATAGAGTATCATGTTACTATGCTCATTTTCTCATGCTTATAGCAGATCATCTACTCACCCCTGAACACAAAGCCCTTTTTGCTAACTCTGCGGTAACCGAACCCCCTCCAGTTAGCAAAAAGATTTACACTCGCCAAGACACAACCTTCAAATTTATGCAAGTTCCAGTACTTGTATCTGCTTTCATGGCCAATTATATTCCCTTACCTATTTTCAATCTTCCCGGCCATGAACAGCAACCTCAACCTCCAGTGGTTCAAGCCACCCAGGCTCTTCCATTACAGGTAGTAATTCCTCACTCTCACTCTCTTCCTACTTCTGTTGAAAGACCCCCAGTGGTTGATAGGGCTGACCATGAAGTTGTAGAACCACAGCTTCAATCCCAGGTCATAGAGCCAAACACAGAGTCTCATACTATCTCAACCTCTCCCCCACTGTCTAAAATGTTACCCAGGAGATTACTAGGAAGTAGTACATTGTTAAATATGAGTGAACCCTCAGCTCTGCCTCCTCCTAAGAAAAGAAGAACATATTCTGAGGCATCTGAAAGCCCATCCTTGTCCTCCCAACAGGACATGGACTTTGAAATGGCCAATGAACAGTTACTAGAGGCATTCTCTCAACAGGATGCATCTATTGAAATTCACCGTAGGGCCATGGCATCTTGTACTGAGTCAAGCACAATTCCATTACTCACAATGGAACCATACACTTCCCCAGATCATACTCAGGACACACAGCGAGGAGTGCACGTAGAGTCGGTTACAGTGCCTGCCATAGTTACGGCAGAAGAGCAGTCACATGCTTCAGAGGGAAAATCTGACTCTCCGCCATCTTTAATAGAGTCATTTTCTCCCCTCCCAGATCCAACACCTCTGGCTCCCTTATGGGATTCTCCACTCGCAGATTTATCTGGAGAAAGTGGAGGGCAACTCGGTCAATCTATCCCTGAAGCAATTCAGACATCTATTCCAAAAGATTTGATAGGTTTGACTGAGGATCGGGACTCGCGAATTCCCATTGCACCACCACTGACCTCTCTTGAAGAGGCTAGGGTGATTTTTAATGCAGGTACACAAGAACAGCAACTGGAAGACTCCTCACGAGCAATCATATTGAGAGAAACACATACACGTGAGATGAGTGAACCAAACACGAGTGAAATTCAGGTGAGAGCACACACAGACACTGATACTGTAAACCTGTTAGCTCAGATTGCTGCCCTAAAAGAAGAACTTGCTAAAAGTCAAGCTGAAGCTCGAGCATTCAAAGCACAAGTGGTTGAACGGTCTTCTTCTTCCACCTCTGTCAACAATCAGCTTGCAATCATAAGGAATGACATCTCAGATCTAAAGACCACTGTAATACCAAAGCTCAATTCTATTCAGGACACTCCAAATTTATCAGCTGATGACATATCCAACTTCTGCTCTCTACACACAAGAATGACTTCTCTTGAAGACCTCGTTGAGATGAATCATTCACTGGACTCCTCAAGATTTCTAAAGATAGAGACGGGCATGGAACATCTCAATGAAGGGATGAAGCACCTATATTACATGATCAAGAATTCTCATTGCCCTAATGAAGAACAAAGAGCTTATTTTGAAGGACCGTCTGGTGGAGGATCAGGCTCTGGAGGTGATGGAGGTTCCAAAGGAAAGTCAGTAGAGGATCCCTCAACTAAGGGGGAGAAGAAAGGGAGTAGTGCCAAAGGGAAGGAAAAAGATACCTCTGCTGGAAACAAAGGAAAGGCTGATGATGTCTACTACAGTGGAGAACAGGATGACTTTGACATTTTTGACATTCCCACTGAACCAGTTCAGGAAGATAAAGATGGGTTATTTGAAGCTGAAGAGGAAAGTGATTTTGAAGATTGGGAAGAGGAAGATACAGTGGATCCTATGTTTGAGAAAGAATTTCAGAAGGAGCAGTCAGAGATGAAAAGAAAAGAAGCTGAACTCAAGAAGGTCTCTCAGATCATTGACAGGAGGAAAGACATACAAAGAACAGAAACTCTTCAAAAGCAACGTCTTCATGACATTAAGGCTCAAGAAAGGAGAAGAGATGTCAGACTAAAGATTGGTGAAAAATGGGATGAAGCTAGGAGAGTACTCGATATGCCTCAGCTTAGCACTAACAATGATAGGCAGTTCTTACATCTTCTTGACAAGCTGGAAATCTCAAATCCTAACAATGACATGTACATGAATGCTATCAAGACTGAAGTCTCAAGGATCACAGCTGCTTTTGATAGATCCCTAAATGAGATGAGCATTTTTGTATATTGTCAGAGTGAAGGATCTTTCAAGGTGTCACTTCATCTATTTGAGAATCGTTCTTTGTCAGAGATTTGGGTTCTTTTAAACAAAGTCAAAAGAAGCTCAGAATTGAATGAAGTTCTTCGAGAAAGGCTTAAAGAGTTTGCCAGCAGGGCTAGTCCTCAAGTGGTCAACAATCCTCATCAGGTGAGATTCTTTAAGTCTGATTGTCTTCAAATCTGTCAGCTAGATGTACAATCTCTTAAAGATTACTCAGTTAAGCATCTGGTCTGGATGGAACATCATTTGAGAACTGCTGGATATTCATCCATGTTGAAGACTCAAGCTGCTGACTTGATTCAAGCTTATTGTGAAAAGAATGTTAAAAGGTACAATCAACTCAAGAATAAGCTGAAGTCAGTTGGAGTTCAACCAGTCAGGCCTGCAAGCTTCACTTCAGAAAAGGATCGTGTCTTTGACAAGGAATTGCTTCAAGATTTAGAAGAAGGTGAAGTCAGGAGAGAAGACAACAGAAGTCAATTAGCTCAAAACTCAATGTAATATGATTAGAGCGTTATGAATCAAGATAGTCTAATGTAGTTATATGTTCAGGCTAGAGGAACATCTATCTTGTATTCACTTGTAAATTTCATTTGGAATCTGGAAAATGTTAAATATAATCCAGAACTTTTCTGCTATTTACTTTACATTACTGTTTATATCTTTTTCTTATTTGTTAGTTGAGTTATCCTCTAGGTATTTGTTGTTATTGTCTAACAAGCAAATAGGGGGAGATTGAAAGGCATATGTCATAGCCTACTCGTTTATTCGAGTATTTAACTCAACTCAAATAAGAATGTAATAAGTAAATAGTGGATCTATCATCAGAGAGATCTCACAAAGTAACATCTGTCAAAGAATAAAGAAACATTGTTCATCTGCAGACTTGAAGATTCACTGGAAGAAGTTCAAGAATTTGATCATGCCTCAGTGATATAAATCAAGATCGTGGATTTAATCAAATGACAGAGATCTCGTCAAGGTATCATTTATTACAAGGATTCAATCAGAACATCAAAGTCAAGACATGAAGAAACGTCAAGAAAGTTAGTCACTCATGAACCAGACAGTACATCGAGTTTCAGCATTGAAGTGGCGGAATTGATTCATAAGTCTCAGTGACTTTCAGAAGATTGTCAGAAGAATGGATGCTGCTCAGGGTTAGTATTAATTCTCTATTAATTAATTAAGTCATATAATTTAATTAAGAAAATAAATTATATCTGCAAGGATTAATTTATTGATTAATTGAATTAAATTGATTAATTAATTTAGAATTAATATTAAGGATTTTCAGAATTTTAATTGGTTAAAATCTGTTTTAATTCTAAAAAGACAACTGATTGTACTAGTATGACAATCGGTATGACAATTGATAGTCATACCGAAAGTCATGCTAATTCAGTTGATTATCTTGATAGAATTATTATTTAGATTAAAATCACTTATTAATTCAGTAAAACAATTTCATTTGAACTAATATGACAATCGGTATGACAATCAATAGTCATACCGAAAGTCTTGCTAGTTCATTTTAATTGTCTTGCTAGCTCTAAAAATTGTCACACCGAAAGTATTATTGGACAAAGGATTGTCATACCAGTTCATTAATCTCAGCTGTGTTGATTAAAAAGCAGCAGAAGCATCCAATTAACTTACACACATACAGAGAGCAATCAAACAGAAGCCAAGAACAAAAAGAGAACAAGCAGCCAAATATTTCATCTTTTCTGCTAATTCAAGATTACAATTTCTAGCTTGTAAAGTTAAATCCAATCAACTAGAAATCACTCTCTTGTTCTTGTGTATCAATCTAGCGGATTAAAATCCCTAGAACTTAATCTCAAATCGCATTTAGCATTTGATCTTTTAATTACAAAAATAGAAAAAGTTCATGTCGAATTTATTCTAGATTTGTAATAATTGATTTTAGATTAATCCCTTGTAACCGATACCGTAGTTGTAACACCTTTCAAGTTTAATAAAAGTTTTATTTAACTTGAATTTTGTTTCACAATTTTATTCCGCATTTTATTCGACTAAACGGTATTGTTTGCATTCAACCCCCCCTTCTACAAACAAATTGGGACCTAACAATATCTAATCTGTTTAATTTCAGATTTTGCTCTGATACCACTTGTTAAATATGAATACAACACAGAGGGGGGTGAATGTGTTTTGGCTTAAATGTTTACTTTTTGATCGACTTTTGGTTTAGCAGTTGGTTGTTATCAATGATTTTGTAGAATAGATGTTAAACATAAATAATAATGCAAATATGTAAAACAAAGATCTTCAAAACTCACTTAATTTTATATAAAAAATCAACCAGTGTTTTGCTAAAAAATCTCTAAGTTCTTGGTTAAGAACTTAGCTTCTTTCTTGAGAGAGAATACAATTTCTAATCTATTCAGTCCTATCCTAAACAAAGGACCTCAGTTAACTTTATATGATAGTTAACTTTGGTTTACACAGTGAATAATAAAAAGTGCTAATCATTTTTCTAACCTGTCACTAATCACTTCAATTTAAGGTAAAAGTGAGATTTCCATATCTAGATTAGCATATCTTCATCCACTGTGTATTGGTTGATCCTCCTTTATCAGTTAATCTTCACCATTAATCTTTCACATCTCTCAAACTGCTTTTTGTAGACTTGTCAATCCAACTGTGTGAATTGTTTGTTGATTTACAACCTTCGATATTAAACTGTTTTACAATTCTATACTTAGAGAAATTTCTTCACTTCGAGATCTCCAATTAAGCTGTAGAGAACTCGACATCTCGATAGGCATGTTGGCTTGTCGATATCTCTGAAATTTCATTGTTGACTTGACTTATCGACAACTCTGAGTTCTTTAGTGAATTTTGGTTTATCGATAACTCAGAGTTCTCTAATGGACTTTGGCTTATCGATAACTCAGAGTTCTCTAATGAATGTATACTTGTCGATATCTCTGAGTTCTCGAATGGGTATCTGACTTATTGATATCTCCAATAGCATTTCCCGAGTTCTCGATAGACAATTCCTGAGTTCTCGAATGACTTCTCTATAACACTAATTCTGTGACTTGTAGAGATCTTGACTTAGAATGTTTTTCACCAAATAGAATTATTCAACTCCAAGCTTCTTCATAATTCTTCTGAGGCATGACCTTCTTGATCTTCTTCCAGATAGAATTCTTAGGCTGGACACTGTTTAGGGAAAAATGCTCCAGTCTGCTCCATTTACATTTTACAGACATTAAGTGTTAAAAGTATAAATTACAGATTAAGGTTACAATACAACTAATCTTAGGGTTGTCAATATGACTTAGTCTTGTTTATGATACAGGCATGTCTTGCACAACACACCTTATTGTTTCAGTTAAGAAGGAATATGAAACCCATCAGGAATCGAGTGGTAAAGAAGCGGGTCAAGCCTCGGGATCCTCTCATACCCAAGGTGTTGATCCCAATCCAGGAAGAAAGCTTTGAGTTGCCCGAACAGGTGGAGTGTAGATAGTTAATGTGTATGTGTTTTTGAATAAGAGATGAACTTAGTTTAAAACTGATTAGAAAATGGTTTGTAATAAAGAGAGTTTGTGAGATTTTGAATTTGGGTTGAAATAAAAGTAGTTAGTGGTTCTTGTTTTCATACTTCAACCTAAAAAGATCATGGTTAGTGTTAAAGGGGTTTAGATTCATTTCTTTATTATTTATTAATCAGATTGTACTGGTTTGGTGATTAGCTAGTAACCCCCAGACTTATACCCCGGGTCTGGAGGGCGTTACACAAATGCTACCCAATATCTTACAGGGGCTTGCACGATAATAAGCACATGCTACCCAAAAGGCCAAATCATACGCACACTAGCCATGGCTATACGTGTCCCACAACTTTGGCGACACGCCCATACAATTTAATTACACCACATAGGAGGTGCCAAGCACGAGATTATCCACTCATGACAGATCTCTTACAAACTCCCAAGTCATACAAATATTACAATAACTCAAAACACATAATTAAATATCACACTCCCAAATATTTTATATCTTCAAAATCATATATCAATATATCAAAATAACCTCAAAACACTCGAATCAAATATCACAGAACTAAACATCACATAAAATCACTAATTACTGATAATGTCAAATCTGATCAGTTTCAAAGAATACCAAATCAATGCATAAAGAAGAATTCAAATGAAAAACTACGAAACACGAAAGTCGTAGAAAATTCTGAGACCTATGCATAAAGGTAAGACACGTTAAAAATGAATAAGTAACGAATTCAGAAATCATATAAACACGGACTGCAGAACATAATCAGCCCCTAATCAGTTCAGTATTTTACAATTTAAGGCATCTGAATTGTGGAATATGGCAGTGAAATGTAAAACAAATGTTGATGTCGAAAAGAGCTTTCCAGAATGGTACCGCTCATAATTTTGAAGAAATAATCAATTTACAATGAATTTGGGAAGTTAAGACGTACAAGCAGAACTTAACCCACCAAATTATAGAAAAGTCAGATTTCAAGATACTTACAAGCATAATTTTAGAAAACTCAAAGAACGAAAAACAAATATAATCAAATTAGCTTTCCAACGAGTCTAGAATCACAAAAATCCAATAAACATCGAAATAATTACAAATTTTACAAGAATTCAGAATACTAGAACTGAGGCACAAGAATTCGATTAAGTACAACAAGATTGACAAAATAACGAAAATATCCGTACCTCGAGATCTTAGTAACCGAGAATGAAAATCAATAAATTCAGAACCCCAATCACAAAAACCCTAAGGGGTCGTTTGGTTCAGAAGATGGTATGGGTTTGGAATAAGGAATCGGTTTAGGCTGGTATGAGGTTGACGAATCATTCCTCATATCATGTATTTGGTTCGGTGCTGGAATGAAATTTGTTTAATTTAAATATTTTTGATTCATTGATTGAATCAAACTTTTATATATTACATATTTCAAATTTAAGTTGTTATACAACTTACAAACAAAAAATAATTAAATATAAGTGATTAAAAAATTAAAAATTTTAATCTTAATGTTAATTTATAATTTTTAAAATAAATAAAATAAAATATTACTATTTTGTATTAATTAAAAATCAGCACAACTTACTTAAAATTAAACATGATAATTAATATATATGTTTTAAGATTGTATTTAACTTTATAAGTAATGAAATAATTAAATTTATTTTGATATTTCGTATCCCTCTCTCAAACCCACCTCCCCCATAGGGTATCAAATATGATTCCAAATGGGTATAAGGAATGTGTATCAGATTTTAAAAACAGTCTACCAAACACCATGTATAGGTTTGGAATGAACAAAACCCATACCTCAGAATTAGCCGAACCAAACAACCCCTAATTTCTTATAACTCCAAATCCGGAATCTTTGATTAAGCTTTGATAATCATCTCTTTCTCCTTGCTTAACTTCTCGTCTCCTTTTTTTAATCTCTTTCACTCTCTTCTCTTCTCTCCATCACTTTCTCACTTCACCTCCCTCTTTCATAAAAAAATAACGCAAACTCCCTTTTTTACAAACCCTCATTCTCCTCTTTTCTTCCTTTTTTCTCTTTTTTTTAATAAAAGCCTTTACTATTTTTTTAACTAACACTCTTAAAACAATATTCTGATTATAAATATAAAAATAATCTTACACAAATTAATTTAATTACAACACATTAATATTAATAAATAATTAAATCAAATAATCCAACTAAAAATAATTATAATCTATCGGGATGTTACACATGCCATATACGAAATCACGGAATGACTAAATAATATAATCTAACAAATGAGAACTAAATCGTTTTGAAGCACCATTTAGAAAATTCAATTTTATAAAGGTACGGATCACAATTTTTCTGTTTGAAACATTATCAAAACTTTCACGTATAAATCCCTTTAAAAACAAATTACAAATAAATATTTGTATAATATTTCTAAAAAAAATTAAAAAAAGAGTATTAGGTATGTAAATCTTATCAATAACATTCGATTCTAATTTAGTCAAAAAACGAAACATACTTAAACAAGATTATAGTTATATGATAATTAATATTAGAATATATCATCCTTTATAAATTGACAATCTATCATTTACATAAAAAATTAACATAAATTTTGATTTATTTTTTTAAAATTATAAATTTATTGTACTCATGTTATTTATTAAATGAAAATTATGAATTATAAAAATATTTTTTCGCACATTGCATAATTTTTAAGTTTGTAAAATCTACACATGAAATAAAATCGTAAAGTTAAAGTTTTCTTTTTACAATTTTTTGAAGGTATATACTTTCAAATCTATATATTCTTATATATCTTATTTACAAATTAAAGTACTAATTCAATCTTTTTAAATAAGGTATCAGAGTGATTCATTTTGACCAATATCCGATTTTATATCCGAGTAAAATAATTTGATATTATTCAAAAATCTAAATGATATGATTTGAAAATTATCTGAATAAAAAATTAAGTCGAAATACTAGATTTAATAATGACAAGATGTCCATTAAACTCGATTAATAGATTCTCTAACCCGGATATGATTTGAAACACGTTCTATTATAAATATGAATTAGAATAATGGTCAATTAAATATTTGTTTAGTTACGACAATCTTAAAGGATTATAATTCATAATTCATATTCAATTGTTCTTTTTTCATTCACTAAAATCAAGCTATATATCTTTAAGAAAAAATCATTTTAAAAATAAACATAACTGTATAATCAGAACTTAAAAAAACTACCATTTTAGATTAAAAATATTATATGCTTAAAAAACTTAAAAATAATATATTAAATTATAAGAGATTTTTTTTAATCTTACAAATTGAAAATTGAATGAATTAGTGATCGAAAATAAAATCCATCAAATTTGATTTGAACCGAATTCAATTCGATCTAAATACAATTTTCTTTATATTGGGCCTCCAAAATTACATGCAAACATATCACAACAGAAAATTAATCCAATTTTAAATCAATACGAACTGTCTAATCGAATAGCCATGTTTGTACCTGTGAAATTAGAAATGAATTTGAATGAAATTTTAAAAAAGATAGAAATTTGATGGAAAATCTTGGCCAACCAATAATCAAGATACATATCAGTGGGGAAATAAGAATGGTAAAAATAACAATTTTTGGATATTTAATTAACATTCTGTCTTATCCATATCTATGCTATTTATACATATTTAATCAGTAATTCAATCTTTTTCAAAGCAAGGGATCAAAGATTCTGTTTTATACACATTCAAATAAAATTTACAACTGTGAATTACTGCATATCTCTTCATATAACATATATTCCTGTTATATAGAATTAGAAAAGTATTGAGAGTAAAGTTGAATAAAATATTCAAATACTAGAACTGATGTATAATATGCGGGAGTAATTAGTACGCCTAGAGTATAAAACACTAAAAATGAAATATATTAAAAATACAGAAAAAGAAACAAATAAATAAATCTACCTAAAAAGAATACCAACAATATTATTTTAATGTACATATCACATTTTAGAATATTTGCAAATCTATATTTTTATCGAATGTTAAATTCTTAACAATTTCCTCACACGCCCACGCATATATTAGAAGAAGAAGACAATACGGAGAAGCATCAACCGCCAGCCACACTTTGTTTGAGAAAAGAAAATGGTAACCTTAAGCGTAATGGCCATGTCCAACTATTCAACAGCATTGCATAGGAAGATCTATTCCCCAGTAAGTCGTTACATGACCGCAGTGGCTGCATTGGCAAAACCTTCTGGAAAGACACTTTCAACTAGTACTGAGGACCATTGGAATTACTGTCATCAAATGCTTCCAAAGGTTTCGAAAAGCTTTGCTGCTCTTGTGCTGCAAATCCCTCAACCCCAGCTTCGCGATTCGGTAATACAAATTACATCACACATTATATCCCCCCCCCCCTCACTTGTTACACCGTTCTGTTTATAAATTTAATGTTTTGTTTGTCACAAAAGTTTTGTAACTTTTTTTTATCTTCATTCATTTCTAAATTTTCGTAACTATTCTTTTTCTTTTCCGCAGATTTGTAATATGTATCTTTTACTCCGTAATCTAGATACAATTGGTACGTGCCTACTAATCATTTGTTTCGTTAATATACAGTATATGTGTGTATATATAGTTCACTGAGAATTTATATATTAATCATTTTTACCCTTCTGTAGAGGATGATATGCAGATACCAGCTGATGTCAAAACACCTGTTTTGTCTGATTATCATCATTTTCTATCTGATAACGACTGGAAATTTATATGTAAGATATCTTTGCAATTAAGATTGAAAATGCTTATTACATCCTCCAAAGTTTATGTGCCCTAACAATCCCCGTTTATAACTCAAAAAAGATGTAGGAATTTTAGTATGTAAATTTTCTGTATAGTTGTGGTGATTAAATAGTTGTTATTCAATTTTTTGTATAAAGGTGGTACCAATGCAGATAGAGAACTCACACAAGGGCATCATCACATTCAAGCCGCTTTTATGAACCTTGACAGCAGGTGTAATATCAAGATCTTATTTATCTTATATTTTCTTCTTACCATTGAATTATATTCACAGATTTTTTTTCAATACTACTACACGAATTTTAAAGTGAATTTCAAGTATACTTTAATAATTCATTTTTAAAATTTTTAATTTTTATATTAAATTTTAAACATTAAGTTTTTATATAGAATAAAAAACAATTTAAAATAATTTATAAAACTATATTGAAACTTTAAAATAGGTGACAAATCCGGGACCCCAATATAAAAAATTTAATAGGATAGAGAAAGTATATTTTAATTTTAATGATTCATATGTACACAATAATTATAGCTCATAAAGCATGATATTTGATGTAGTTTTTTGAATTTACCCGATGATGTCTCTCTATCCATTATTTTGCAGTTCTCAGGAGATTATTTATGATGTTACAAAGAAAATGAGCCAAGGAATGGCAAAATTTATGCCCAAGGAGGTATACACTTAAAGCTTTGAGTTTATCAAATTTAATTTTATTTTACATATAAGTGTATATATTCTTATTGGTGTGGTCAGATAGAAACAATGAGCGAATATGAAGAATATACAATGTTCGTGCATGGCCTTTTTATGTCTGGGACGTTGAAACTGGGTCATGTCTTGATTGGAGAAGATTTAGCTGATGATTCACTCTCCCTTTCAATGGCTTGCTTGCATCAGGTAAGATTATTTATAATGATATGTGTAGACGACCCCTGTTATGTATTGTCAATATTTTTTTCGAAATATTGATTAGGACATGTGTTTTTTATATGATTCTATTATTTTAAATGGATAGGTTGATATAAATGAAAAGTAATCTGTAAATACATAATTAATACTGAATTAATTGTGTCCTAAAGTTGACTGGTTAAAACCATTGACGCCACGGCCCAAAGTAGGTCGTCACAGTCACGGCCCAATATGAGTTTTAATAATCCGAGCATACTATCACGGCCACGACCCAAACTGGGTCGTGTAACCCACGGCCCGAAATCAGCTACGTGATAAGCCCGCCGAGCAGGGACTGAGGTCCACAAGGAAACCTGCATCGAATCCAACATGTAAACGAACTCTCCTATGAAGGACCCAGAATCCACCGTCTAGGAGAGTCCTACTTACCATCCAAGTAGGATACTTGTCCACCAAGTCTCCTTACCCTAGTCTAACCCTAGACTCAACATCTATATAAAAGGCTCTACCCCCAACCTAGAACTACGTTTTTGGCTTGATTCTCTACAACATAGAGATTCGTAGGCATCTTGCGAGTACAGCTAGTCCCCACCACGAAAACAACCATTAAAGCTCGAATTTCAACAACCCTAACATTAATTATAATCACAACCCTAGTTTTTATTCCACAACATTTGGCGTCGTCTGTGGGAATACAACAACGACCATGATACTTACATGGAGCAGAAACAATGGTGGAACCGACAATCCCATCCCATCACAAACAATCTCATCGATAGTGGAGATACTCCTACACTCAACCTATACCACCACTCAAGGTGGAGGAACCCCCGTAGGGGCATCTGAGGCTTAACCTCAAGGGACGAATCCCTCAATCCAAGATCCTGATGATCCGAATCCACCATTCATTGAAGACATAATGAATGCTCATATCTCAAGAAAGTTCAAGACGACCACCATCAAAGCGTTGATGGTACCGGTGACCCAGCTAATCATGTCAGGTCGTTCTCTAACGCCCTATTGCTACAGCCCGTAGACAACGCTATTAAGTATCGGGCCTTTCCTCAGACCTTGTCGGGTATGGCTCAAAGATGGTACATCCGTCTACCCCCTAACTCAACTAGGTCTTTTAGAGAACTAAGACAAACCTTCATCAAGAAATTTATTAGCGGCAGAGTGCACAAGAAAAGTTCAGCCTCCCTCATGGGTATTGTGCAAGGAGCATAGGAGTTCCTGAGAGATTACCTGAATAGGTTCATGAAAGAAGCCCCGAAGGTCCCGGATCTTGACGACAAAGTAGCTATGATAGCACTACATCAAGGGACTAAAGATGAGTTCTTCAAGATGTCCCTAGCTAACCGCCCTTTTAATGCATGTTACAGCTCCAAAATAGGGCCATAAAATACATCAAGGTGGAGGAAAGCATGAGAAAGACAGTGGTAAACAATGAACCCATTCTCAACAAGAAGCGGAAGACAGACCAAGAGTACGACGCCAAGGAAAAGTTTCTCCTTCCAAAAAATCAAGGACCAAGGTTTACTGAATACACAAGGTTGAATGCGCCAAAGAGCCAAATACTGATGGAAATTAAGAAAGATAAAGATTTCAGATGGTCGAAGCCACTAAGAGGAGACCCCGAGAAGAGAGACAAGAACCAATTTTGTAGGTTCCATAAGGACGTTGGTTATGATACCAACGATTGTAGATAGCTCAAGGACGAGATCAGGTATCTCATTCGAAGAGAAAAATGCGGAAGATTCGTCAAGAACAATGATGGAGGAGGCCCCAAAAGGGATAACGACCAATGGGTAACAACAAAGGTCGAAACCCATAGCCCAGAAGGCCAGTGATCAACATGATCTCCAGAGGGCCTATTGGATTTTAATCGCAGCGGGGGCATGGCAAAACACTTTTACACATATAAAATCCAAATAAAAGCATATAAATCGTGGTAAAAATGAGGGATCGAATCTAACCTTTAAAATAATTCGGAGACAACGATCAGAGATCCTTAGCAGTTGCTCCTCAAGTGTGAAACACTCCACCGGTATCCACCAAGAAAACGATGTTAAGGAGGTGGAGAGAATTGGGTTTTCCAAACTTTTTGGGTTTTGGGGTTCGAATAAAAATAGGGTCTATAATAGTATATTTATAGGCAAAATTTTCAGCTGAAATTTTTCCATAAATAATATTATTATTATCCCATTTATTATTCTCATTAATAATTAAAACACCTTTTAATTATTAATCCTTTTTCTAAACACTTTAGAAATAATTCTCTCACTTGATTTAATTTTCAAAAATTAAATCCTTAATTAATAATATTAAGAACTTTTCTTAATTAATTTATAATCAATTAAATCTCATTTAATTAATTATTACATTTGCCAATTAATTATTTATTTTACAAATAAATAATTATTATCCATTATTAATTAATTCCTCCACCATTAAATCATTCTCTTTTTATGGTGTGACCCTGTAGGTTCAATATTAAGCCGGTAGTAGAAATAAATAATAATAAAACTATTTTATCATTATTTATATAAATTCTCTAATTTATTAAATATGATTAATTAATTAATCACATTTATTCTACATCGTGAGGGATACTTCTCAGCATATCGCGACTATCCGGATAATATGAATTCACTGCTTAGAATACCAAGAACCTATTCAGTGAATAGTTACCGTACAATAAACTCCTTCTACCCTACAATGTCCCAATTAAATACAAGGCATGGATCTCGTGTCAAGCCTATCTAATTTAATCACTTGCTTACCATTTACTATGCGTAGTTCTATGCAAATTAGAAACTCCTTTCTAATTTCATTCACTCTGGCCAGAGATTCCTGAACTAACATAAGTGGATCAGCCTTGAACATTCGCTTCCTTCACTGGAAGGGGTAGATCCTATATTGATCATACATTATCTTCGTGTATAAATTCCTATACCCAGTAGAGCCCTAATAATTGTCCCTGGAGACTAAGAACTAAACCAAAACATAGTTCAGTGTACACAAGATGACTATGATGACCTCAAGTCTAAGGATACTTGTACAACTATCACTATGTGAACAACTGCTGACACGTGAGTGAACTCCATCAGTTGTTCAGCTGTGCGAGTCATGTTCAGTGAACTTATTCTATAATAAGCACCTACATACTAGCTATAGTGTCACCACACAAATGTCTATGAGAACAGACATCCTTCATAATGAAGCAAGCATAGTATGTACCGATCTTTGCGGATTATTAATTACCAGTTAGTAATCCTATGATCAGGAACTATTTAAGTTTAGAGTTATCATCTTTTAGGTCTCACTATTATGATCTCATCATAATCCATAAAAAGCTTTACTCTAAACTATGGTATATCTTATTTAAACACTTAAATAGATAAAGCCTGTAATAAAAACAAAACAAGTCTTTTATTAATATCAATGAAATCAAAACAGATTACATAAAAGTTATTCCTAAATCCTCATACATGATTGGACTTAGGACATATTCCTTTCAATCTCCCACTTGTAATAAAGCCAATCACTCTGGTATCTAATACCCATCTTGTCTTTATGACGATCAAAGTGACTTTCATAAAGTAGCTTTGTGAGTGGGTCTGCTATGTTGTTATGTGTGTCAACTCTAATTCAATACAATACAAGAAATGTTACCGCGCTCCCACTAACCCTTTTGTAGACACATGGTTCATCTTCGTTTTTGATAAAATCAAACTCTTTGATTGTCTCATCAAAACGAATGTTCCATCTTTCGAGAAGCTTGCTTTAAACCACATATGGTTCGTAGCAGCTTACACACTAGGTTTTCATTTCTCTTGGAAAGAAAACCATCTGGCTATTTGCCAGATCTCATAGTCGTAGTAAGCAGCAATCGCAAGCAAAATCCGAACTGATTTTAACAGGGCTATAGGTAAAAAGTTTCATCAAAGTCAATCCATTGCCTTTGTTTGAATCCTTTTGCCAAAAGCCTGGCCTTAAAGGTCTCCACCTGGCCATCTGCTATAATCTATATTTTGTATACCTTATACATAGATTCCATTTCGGATTTCATGGCACTATGCCATTTCTCTGAGTCAACAATACTCATAGCCTCATTATAGGTTACAGGGTCGTCATCATCAATGATCGACAACTCATTGTCATTCTCAATGACAAGGCCATATTACCTCTCAGGTTGGCGAGACACTCTCCCTGATCTATGAATGGGCTGTTCCACAAAAGGTTGTTCAGTCAGAACAGGTGTTTCCACTTGAACCGTAGTAGTTTGTGTTTCTTGAACTTCATCAAGTTCAATTTTGCTCCCACTATTTCCTTCAAGGATAAACTCCTTTTCCAAGAAGGTAGCATGTCTGGAGACAAACACCCGATGATCGATGTAAAAGTAATACCCTAAAGTCTCTTTAGGATATCCCACAAAACTACATTTTACGGATCGATATTCCAGCTTATCTGGGTCAACTTTCTTGACATAAGCTGGACATCCCCAAATCTTAACGTGTTTAAGACTCGGTTTCCTTTCTTTCCATATCTCATACAGAGTTTGAGGAACAGATTTGGAAAGCACCTTATTCAGTAAATATGCTGAGGTTTCCAATGCATAACCCCATAGGAATACTGGAAGATTTGCATAGCTCATCATGGACCGAACTATGTCTAACAAAGTTCGATTTCTCCTTTCAGATACCAATCTGGAGGCGTCCACTGGGAGACTATACCATTTACTTTGAGATAATCTAGAAACACTCCATTAAAGTATTCACCACCTCGATCTAATCGAAGAATTATAATACTCTGTTTGGTTTGTTTCTCCACTTCATACTTATACTCTTTGAACTTTTCAAAGGCTTCAGACTTGTGTTTCATCAAACACATATCCGAATCTAGATCTATCATCTATGAAAGTAATGAAGTTTGAAAATCCACCCATGGCTTGCTTAGACATTGGTCCACATACATCTGTGTGTACCATTCCTAGCAAATTTGCAGTCCTCTCTCCATGTCTACTAAATGGAGACTGCAGTGCCACTATGAAGTGAGATTTTCATCATCCCTTTTCTTTTATTAGTTTGTTCAATCTGAAGTAAATTATGTCACATTTATACAGACCATTATTTAAAGTACCACGTCCATAAAGAATATTATCTCTAAGAATAGAACATTCATTATTCTCAATAATAAATGAAAATCCAGCCAAGTCTAATATGGGAATAATATTCCTCACAATCGAGGGAACAAAATAACAATTATTTAAAATAATAGTCTTGCCCGTAGGCATAAGTAAATGAAATGATTCTACATCTTCAGCAGCAACTTTTGCTCCATTTCCCATCAGTAGAATCACCTCATCTTCCTCAAGAGTCCTACTTCTCTTTGGTCCCTGCAACGAATTGCAGATGTCAGAACCATAGGCGGTATCTAATACCCAAGTAGAAATTTGATTTAATGACATATTCACTTCTATCATGAACATACCTGAATCAGAAGCGGTAGTCTCACTACCCTTCTTCTTCTTCAATTCTGCAAGGTAAACCTTGCAGTTCCTCTTCCAGTGCCCCACCTTGTTATAGTGAAAGCAAACAACTTTGCTCTTGGGGTCTTCAGCTTTTGGTGGAACCGGCGTTTTTTCACCTACTTTCTTCTTATTGGAAGAGTTCCTCTTCCTTTTCTTAGGATTGGAACCTTCACCAATTAGAAGAACAGAACTCTTCTTAGGGGGAAAATTCGATTCCGCAGTCTTCAACATGTTGTGGAGTTCAGGCAGGCTGACATCCAACTTATTCATGTGAAAGTTCACAACAAACTGCGAGAACGAACTCGGAAGCGATTTCAAGACTAAGTCTTGGCTCAGCTCCCCATCCATGGCAAAACCAAGTTATCCAAGACATTCAATCAAATTGATCATCTTAAGTACATGGTCATTCACCGATGATCCCTCAGACATCCTACAACCGAACAACTCCTTCGATATCTCATATCGAGCTGTCCTCCCCGCCACATCATACAACTCTTGTAGATGCATTAGGATAGTGTGAGCATCCATATGCTCATGTTGCTTCTGTAGCTCAATGTTCATGGAAGCTAGCATGATGCATTGAGCAACATTTGCATCATCTATCCACTTACGATACACAACATGTTCATCATTATGTGCATCACTAGCAGGTTCAGTAGGCTTAGGTGAGTCAATCACGTATTCCAGCTTCTCAATCCTGAGAACAATTCTCAAGTTTCGAAGCCAGTCAGCATAATTAGGACCAGTCAATTTGTGAGCATCCAGTATGCTCCTGAGTGATAGTGCAGAAGACATAACGTACAAAGTAAATCTGTAAATGATAAACACATAACAACACTTAGTAAATATTCGATTTCATTTTAAAACACTATATGAATCGGGTCTTTATTCATAAGTGGCTCCCACTAGTTTATCTAATTTATCCAAACCCCTACGTGAAAAATAAGCATTCATAATGCTAGTGGGAATAGAGATCCTATATTCCATTACACAACCCCGGCTGTGGCACGAAACGCCATGTAATGTTCAATAGGCAGACAACTCTTGTCAATTACATCTAATGTTATTCCCTAATCAAACTTTAGCCTCTTGAATAATTGAATCATGGCTGTGGCACGACAAACTCAATATTCTAAGTTAAGTCTAACCCAACATTCCGTACAATTGAATCAGTCCCCAAAGGCCCACGGTTGTGGCACGTAACGAACTTTAGATTCTTATTCAATGTACACATCTCTATGTAATAGACAAGTATTTTTTTATTTCGAAATCAAAGCCCTCGGCTGTGGCACGAAATGACAATGATTCAAAAATAAGAACTACTTTTCTATCATGTTGGAAGGCTTTGACCGACACAAGCCCGTTGTGTCATTGGCCAATTACTACTTGATATTATTTAATTTTAGAGGGATTATATTACGTTACAATCATAATCATATTATAAAGAGATTCTTCCTTTTAAATTAAATATTTCAAATTAATAATCAATAATCAGATGATTCCCTGATCGGGTGGAGCATTGTCAAGTGCGTCACTTAATAACCCTTTCTTACAGATAGAAATCTGTTGTTGACAGAATCATTCTTTCTCTCATATCGAAAATTCATATTCAATTACGTGTTTCATAAACACAAGAATCTCATGATTGTATTCATAATATTATTCTTAAGGTTATGAAACAATTTCACTATACTAGGTTGTCTAACAAACGCCTTATGTTCATTTAAGTTCACCTAAATCTATCATCGCATGATAAACAAAGCATATATCACATATATCAACATGAATAAACATCAAGGTAGGCATGTTATATCATCTAGCACATTAGTCTAAGCATTATACATCTCTATGTATCACATGAAGCATTTAAAAGCAATTAAAAACAGTTAAAAACAGCTTTAAAACACTTTCGGAAATATAAACAGTTCAAAACTTTTATATAAACTAAAATTGATCACTCTATTAGATCCGTCTCGGAAAAACGAATCCAACGGTATATTGCACGCCTAAAACGGAGTTACGAAACTCCCAGAAAATCAATTTTAATGTAAACAGTCGGGATGTAACGCATTACAGGAACGCGTTACAAGGCCTGTAACACATTCTGGTGATGCGTTACAGCCCTTTTAACCAATTAAAAGGTGTAACGCATTCCGTGAATGCGCCACAGGGTGTAACGCATTCCCGGAATGCGCGACACCCTTTTTTTTCTTTTTTTTTCTGCAGCAGTCGCCGTCTTTTTCCTCGGAAAACGAGCCGCCTGACACCACTGTTCTCTGTCTGCCTCCTTTTCCGTGCAGCAGTACAACACAGATAATACAACAGCAGATGCAAAATATATACTTACAATTTATATATATATATATATATATGATTATTTAATTATGAATTTAATTACAACAACTTCAAAAATTCATAATAAAAAATCTATACATCATAAAATTATGAAAAAAATACCCAGACGATCCACAACACTTGTAGAACCCAGATCAACATTCAAAATTATTCTGAGAAACGATTTCTCATCAGACAAAATTAATCCATGATATAACTTGTAAAAATCATAATTAATTCATACAAGCACATAAAATTCTGAAATTTTTACCACAGATCTATATGCATACGACCTATGCTCTGATACCATTGTTGGATTTTAATCGCAGCGGGGGAATGGCAAAACACTTTTACACATATAAAATCCAAATAAAAGCATATAAATCGTGGTAAAAACGAGGGATCGAATCTAACCTTTAAAATAATTCGGAGACAACGATCAGAGATCCTTAGCAGTTGCTCCTCAAGTATGAAGCACTCCACCGGTATCCACCAAGAAAACGATGGAGGAAGGAGGTGGAGAGAATTGGGTTTTCCAAACTTTTTGGGTTTTGGGGTTCGAATAAAAATAGGGTCTATAATAGTATATTTATAGGCAAAATTTTCAGCTGAAATTTTCCCATAAATAATATTATTATTATCCCATTTATTATTCTCATTAATAATTAAAACACCTTTTAATTATTAATCCTTTTTCTAAACACTTTAGAAATAATTCTCTCACTTGATTTAATTTCCAAAAATTAAATCCTTAATTAATAATATTAAGAACTTTTCTTAATTAATTTATAATCAATTAAATCTCATTTAATTAATTATTAAATTTTCCAATTAATTATTTATTTCACAAATAAATAATTATTAGCCATTATTAATTAATTCCTCCACCATTAAATCATTCTCTTTTTATGGTGTGACCCTGTAGGTTCAATATTAAGCCGGTAGTAGAAATAAATAATAATAAAACTATTTTATCATTATTTATATAAATTCTCTAATTTATTAAATATGATTAATTAATTATTCACATTTATTCTACATCGTGAGGGATACTTCTCAGCATATCGCGACTATCCGGATAATATGAATTCACTGCTTAGAATACCAAGAACCTATTCAGTGAATAGTTACCGTACAATAAACTCCTTCTACCCTACAATGTCCCGATTAAATACAAGGCATGGATCTCGTGTCAAGACTATCTAATTTAATCACTTGCTTACCATTTACTATGCGTAGTTCTATGCAAATTAGAAACTCCTTTCTAAATTCATTCACTCTGGCCAGAGATTCCTGAACTAGCATAAGTGGATCAGCCTTGAACATTCGCTTCCTTCACTGGAAGGGGTAGATCCTATATTGATCATACACTATCTTCGTGTACAAATTCCTATACCCAGTAGAGCCCTAATAATTGTCCCTGGAGACTAAGAACTAAACCAAAGCATAGTTCAATGTACACAAGATGACTATGATGACCTCAAGTCTAAGGATACTTGTACAACTATCACTATGTGAACAACTGCTGACACGTGAGTGAACTTCATCAGTTGTTCAGCTGTGCGAGTCATGTTCAGTGAACTTATTCTATAATAAGCACCTACATACTAGCTATAGTGTCACCACACAAATGTCTATGAGAACAGACATCCTTCATAATGAAGCAAGCATAGTATGTACCGATCTTTGTGGATTATTAATTACTAGTTAGTAATCCTATGATCAGGAACTATTTAAGTTTAGAGTTATCATCTTTTAGGTCTCACTATTATGATCTCATCATAATTCATAAAAAGCTTTACTCTAAACTATGGTATATCTTATTTAAACACTTAAATAGATAAAGCCCGTAATAAAAATAAAACAAGTCTTTTATTAATATCAATGAAATCAAAACATATTACATAAAAGTTATTCCTAAATCCTCATACATGATTGGACTTAGGACATATTCCTTTCAGGGCCAATGACCGTTGGAAGAACAAAGAATTCTCGAAAGGCTTATACCAGAGAGGTGATGATTATAGTCGGAGACGTACCCAAACGTGCCAAGTCTGAGATGTTACTGGAGTTCGGTGATCCCGACCTTGATGGTTTGAAATTCCCTCAGGATGATCCCCTAGATATCACCTCGATAATTGGTAATTGCCCTGTCAAAAGGGTCATGGCTAACAACGGAGCTTCCGTGGACATTTTGTTCCATGACACATTTCTAAGGATGGGGTACACTGACTCCCAACTGACCCCCTCTGATGCACCCATCTACTGGTTTAACCAAGTAGAATGTCAAGTAGAGGGAGCAATTCGACTCCCCGTGACTATTGGAGAAGATCCCAGAGAGGCCACGCGGATGCTAAATTTCCCGGCTGTTAAGGCAACCTCTACCTACAACGCAATCAGGGGAAAATAAAGATCCATAAATTTTAAGTCGTGCGCCCATATAGTACTCAAGTCCCAACCAGAAACGGTGTCGAAGAAGAGAAAGAAGATCATAACATGGCCCGAAGTTGCTATATAACAGCACTTAGGCTCGATGGAATCGGGGGGCATGTCCTCCCAATTGAAGACATGGATGTCCGAGAGAATTGTGAGAGTCGAGGGAAGCCAGCTAAAGACTTGGTCCCAATTTTCTTACACCCGCTAGACCATGATAAGGCCACGTACATTGGAATGTCCTTGGGAAGACCCCTAAGGGACTAATTAACAAAGTTCCTATAAGAGAACAATGACATGTTTGCTTTGAAAATGACCGACATACCTGGGATTGACTCCACCCTTATAACTCACAAGTTGAATGTCGATCCAACTTGGAAAATCGTGCAGCAGAAGAAGATAACCTATGCATCAGATAGGATGGAGGCCATTAAGTAGGAGGTTGAGAAGCTCCTTGAAGTTTAATTTATCGAGAAAGTGCAATTCCCCGAATGGTTGGCTAACCTTGTGATGGTAAAAAAACCAATGGAAAGTGAAGGATTTGCATTGACTTCACCGACCTCAACGATGCATGCCCTAAGTAATGCTACCCTATATCAAGGATTGACACCCTGATCGATGTCACTACTGGGCACGAGATGCTTAGTTTCATGGTCGCTTCAGCGGTTACAATCGGATTAAAATGCACAAGAATGACACTAGCAAGGTATCTTTCATTACTGACTTTGGTGTTTTTTTCTATCTTGTTATGGCTTATAAGCTAAAGAACACAGGAGCTACCTATCAAAGGTAGGTGAATAAGATATTCGCTCACCTAATCAGAAAAACCATGGAAGTCTACGATGATGTTATGTTGTTCAAAAGCCTAGCCAACGTCGATCACATTGATCACCTCGGAGAGGCATTCGAAGTGTCGAGGCACCACAAGATGATGTTAAACCCTGCTAAATGCGCCTTCGGCGTTGGGTCTGGAAAGTTTTTGGGCCACATGGTCCCGAAAAGAGGAATTGAGGCAAACCCCGATAAAATAAAAGCAATCCTAGACATTGAGCCACCCCACTCCATAAAAGATGTTCAGAAATTTACAGGGGGGATTGAGGCATTGGGAAGATTCATTTCGAAGTCAGGAGACACTTCTTTTTCAAAACTTTGAAGAAGGTGAAGAAGTTCGAATGGACTGCTGAAATCTAAGTGGCCTTTGAACAGTTGAAGGAGTACATGAGTAAAGCCCAATTTTTGGCCAAACCAAGTCCAGAGGACATCCTTTACATGTACCTTGCGGTCTCTGAGCAGGATATGAGTGTTGTTTTGGTGAAGGAGGAACAAAAGGTTCAAAAGCCTGTCTACTATGTAAGAAAAGTGCTCCGCGGAGCCGAGTTAAACTACTCCATCACTGAAAAGTTTGCGCTCGCCCTCATAATAGCCTCCAAGAAGCTACGACCGTACTTTCAAGTACACAAAGTAAAAGTCCTGATAGACCAACCCTTAAGAAGCATTCTTCACAGCCCTAGAGCGAGTGGAAGGCTAATCAAATGGGCAATTGAGTTGGGAGAATTTGATATCAAGTATAAGCCTCGGACAACCATCAAGGCTCAAGAATTATCAAACTTCATGGTTGAATGCCCCATTCATGACCAAGAAGTCGGGGTTCTCCAGTTTGGCAGAGGAGAGAAGGATAAAGAAGAAGACTTGACTCTAAAGGAGTATTGGGTTCTCCATTTTGGCGGAGCGTTCAAAAAAAATCTAGTGGTGCATTCCTAGTCTTGAAAAGCCTTGAGGGGTTCATGATCGAATATGATTTGAATTTGGAATTCCCAACTACGAACAACAAAGCGGAATATGAGGCTTTGATAGTCGGATTAGGCTTGGCTAGAGTTGTGAGATCCAAGAGACTTAAAATTTGTGGAGATTCCAGGCTCGTTATTTCCCAAGTCAATGGGGAGTTCGAGGCCAAAGATGATGCCATGGCCAAGTACTAAAGGTCGTGAAAGGAATATTGACTCAATTTGATGAACGGTACACGGAACATGTTCCGAGAGAGAAGAATATTACGGCCGACGCCCTTTTCAAGTTTGCCTCATCTGAAATTGAAAACTATCTAAGAAGTATCTACATCCAAGTTTTGAGGACCCCGACGATTCATGCTATAAACCTGATAGCACCAATTGGTTTAACTAGCTTCTAGATTGACCCCATCAAGAACCACCTTGATATTGGTTGGCTCCCGGATGATGCCCGGGAGCGCGCAAGTTATCAGTAAGAGCGTTGAGGTACTCTCTAATTGAAGGCCTTTAATACAAAGCGTCTTTCATAATCTCATATTTGAAGTGCTTAAGATCTCACACGGCAGAGGAGGCACTCAAGGAATCTCATGAAGGGATTTGAGGAAAACGCTTGGGGGGCAGGTCCCTCGGTCATAAAATAACCCGGTTGGGGTTCTACTGGCCTACAATACTAGCCGATGCAAAGGATTATGTGAAGAAGTGTGATAGATGCCAGAGGCACGCTCCTATAGTTCGACAGCCCTCAGAGAGGCTAACATCCATTAGGTCCCCCATCCCCTTCGTGAGGTGGGGAATGGACATACTAGGTCCCTTTCCTATAGCATCGGGACAAAGAAAGTTCATCGTGGTCGCCATTGACTACTTCATTAAGTGGATTGAGGCCAAGGCACTCACCAAGATAATCATCATACATATTTCTCAATTTTTTTCCTCATTTGCACATCCTCAAGAAAATAAGAAAGCAGAGGTTGCTAATTGAATCATCCTTGATAGACTTAAGAAGAGGGTTGAACGCTCAAGAAACCCTTGGGTGGACGAGTTGCTGCCAATACTCTGGGCATATCGTACTACCGCAAAGTTTCAACTGAAGCTACCCCATTTGAATTGGCCTACGGAGCCGAGGCATTTGTGCCCCTTGAGATCACCCACGGATCACTGAGGGTTGAAACATACGAACCTGAAACTAATGAAGAAGGCATGAGGCTCGCTCTCGACCTCATTGATGAAGTCCGAGACGAAGCCAACACCCGTAATGTAGAGCATCAGCACAAAGCCTCCCTCTACTATAATAGGAGGGTTAAAGAGAGGTTTTTCCATCAAGAAGACTTGGTTTTGAGGAAGATTGAGGCATCTGGAGTTGGCGAGAAAGGGAATCTAGACCCAAATTGGGAAGGACCTTATAACGTCAAAAAGACACCAGTACGAGGATCCTATATTTTGGAACCTTTGGGCGGAGATGAGGTCCCCCCCGGCATGCATCAAAGCTAAGGGTTTATCATGTCTAGCACAAGCAACTTATGTTTCTAGTACTTAGTAATATGCGTGGTAATAAGGTCGATGAAACCAGTTCTATTCTATGTAAGGGTTAAACCCATTTTTCAGGATATTATCTATCTATGCAAGTTTGTTTTGTCATCTTGTCTATCAATGATTTATGTATGAGCATTGGATAAGTGCAAGTCATGAAAGGCCAAATACCGAAAATAAAAGACAAGTAGATAAACAAGCTAATACTGCATAAAAGATAAAAGACCCCGAAGGATCACAAGTCGGTCCCGAAATATAATTAGGAAATAAATTCAGAATATCTTAAGGCCACATATGGCCACGAATAAATAAGTCTTAAATCAAAGCCACAAGAGGCGATCTAGGCCATACAAGGCTGGGAGATTACTCCTCAGAGGAGCTTTCTTCCTTCCTCATTTTATGCCGTCTTGGTGACCTTCATGTCATCTTCATCCTCATTGGTCTCGCTATCAGAGCTCTCCAAAGAGGAAGAGGAGGAACCCTTATTTTGAATCCTATTTCCCTTAACAGGATCACGGACCTTCCCATACAATGGACGTTTGGACGGAACTTTTCCACTTGGGCTTCCTCGAGCAGGGGTTTTCCCCTTGGCTTTGTCACAGACATGCGCTTTTCTCCTGGAGCCATAATGGCTTGAGTTGGAGCTGGAGTGTTGAGGAGCCACGATTGGACCTGAGTCAGGAACTTGGGAGACCACGCTAGTGTCGGATGAAGTCCAAGGAATAGGGAAGTCTTCTGGCTGAAAAACATCAGGATAAACACCATGTACCTTAGTAACGGCTGAATTCCAACCAAGCGACATGTTCACCGGACGCATCTCGTTGTCATGCTGATACATCAGCTGAAGGAAGTCATATATCTTATGGTAGAAATTACCTATCGTGTTCCACTTCATCTTATTCCTCCTTACGAGGCTGTCATGTTGCTTCTGAAGCGCAGCTTTGCTGTCCTCAACCACCATAGCCCTTGACTCCCACTACTGGGAATTCTTCGCCCACTTGTTCTTTGCTTTTTTTAAGGCAATATTCTCTGTCATCAGATTGCGTCCTTGAAGAGCTAAGGCGTTGAAATGATCATTGGTCTGAAAGAGAGTGGACAAGTATCAAGGAGTTAGTGAAGCCTATTTAACCAATCAGAGTAAGCTCAAGAAGAGCCCTAAAATATACTAGAAAAGTTTAAACGTGCTAAAGAATTTTAGCATACCTGGTATAAGGCATGAGCCCCCAGCATGTCCGCCTCTAGAAGCTTGTCGGGGGTGGTGACCTTGATCAAGTCAGGAGCTGTGATGGCACACTTAGACCAGTCTAGAGCAAGTTCCGGACTCCCGATCACAGAGTCTTGGATAAATATTCCCAACCGGGTAAAAAAGGAGTCTTGCTGTTCCCATCAGAACTCCTGACCCTCTTCTTCCCTCCAGAAGACTCCTCCAAGAAAACGGGAACCTTAGGAGGAAGACGGCTTGCTTCTTTAGCAGCTTGATTGAGAATTCTCCGAGTGGGTTTGATCCCCTTCTTGGTAAACTCTGCGTCTATGACATCAGCAGATGATAAAAAACAAGGAAAATATTGGTATAAGAACAAACTTGTTCAAAATTGAAACTAAATAAGTAAAATACCCTCAAGTGAAAGACCACTAACTCCGGCTTCGACTAGCGCTCTCTCGGTCAAAATGTGTCAAAGGTGAGTCCGGCCCTTGTCTCTAATAAGAGCATCTCAAGCATAACACTCGGGAATAGTAAGTTTCAAATGTGATCGGGATGATTAACTACATTGCCAAAACTAGGCACGAAAATGTCTCCCGAGTCACCGTCTTCTAGTTCAAGAATGAAAAATTTATTGTTCTAACCATGATAAGAATCCGGAAGTGAAAGTGAGTTGATAATGTTGTCTACTCCGGGTCTATGATTAATATGAACCCATCCAGCCCTTAACAAGGGAGACTTCTTGAATAAGAAAATTCTCCTAAAGATGGTAGTGCTTAAGGGAATCCCCAATTGATGGCATCTCATTATGAACACAATGATCAAAGTCCATGTATTTGGATAGAGTTGATAAGGATGAGATCTTATCTCTGAAAGCGGCTCCACGATAAAAGGATGAATGGGAAACCTTAGTCCCGCAAGGATAGAACTTCTGAATACACAAAAACGAGTTGGGCTCCAGTCATAGGTCTGGTCGTTATCAAGAGCCATACGAACTTTCATCCCGGGAGGGAAGCTATATATTTGTTTAATATGCCTGAATTCCCTCTTCCTGAGCTTACTAATGTGACTAAAAGTATCAAGGTGAACACTAGATGGGAATTCCTCGACCAAGTCTTGGAACATATTTGACGAGCTAAAACATGTCGAACAAGGTTTCAAAGACATAGAGCAATTGAGAAGCATACCTCGCTGTGAACTTGCCTTGGCTCGAATAGCAAGCATCTCAGATACGGAGGGAGAATGACCGTTGTTCCCACAATCATTCTTGTCGTTGTCATCGTAAGAAGGGTCGTTGTGTCTTTCAGAAATCTTCAAGGAGAGCTTGACTAAAGCTTAAAAAACTTGAAGAAGATAAAATTAGAGAGAACTTGAGAAGTTGAGAAGTGACAAGTGAATAAAAATGAATGCTTTCCCCTCCTTTTATAAGAAAAAGAGGTAACCACTCTGGTTGGTTCGCGTTTGTAGGTTGTTTACAGGTTAAATGCCTATAGATGACTAAAACTACCCGAAGAAAATAGAAAAAATGTCTAACTAACGAATAAAAGCTCTGTCAGGACAGAATCCAGGGAAACAATAGCTGAGTTTATGGAGACAGTCACGAGTACACTCAATTAAAGCTAAGATCAGGGGTTATTCTCTAATTAGGATTAACAACACTAATCTCCCTAATTAAGTAAATGAATTAGGAAACATGGAAATGAACTTCCAAGAAAACTGATTTTAAACATGGGAAAGCTTTTCAACTGTGGTAGTCACTGCGACCACTCTTGGAAGAGTGGACTCGAAAGAATAAGATTACATTTGAAGGCTTTTCAGTCGTGGTACTCAGCGCGACCACTCTTGGAAGCGTGGACTCGGAAGAGTAAGATTACATTTAAAGGCTTTTCAGTCGTGGTAGTCACTGCGACCACTCTTGGAAAAGTGGACTCGGGAGAGTAAGATTATATTTAAAGGCTTTTCAGTCGTGGTAGTCACCGCGACCACTCTTGGAAGAGTGGACTCAGAATAGTAAGATTACATTTGAAGGCTTTTTAGACTTGATAGTCACCGCGACCATTCTTGGAAGAGTGGACTCGGAAGAGTAAGATTATATTTGAAGGCTTTTTAGTCGTGGTAGTCACCACGACCACTCTTGGAAGAGTGGAATCAGAAGAGTAAGATAACATTTGAAGGCTTTTCAGTCGTGGTAGTCACCACGACCACTCTTGGAAGAGTGGAATCGGAAGAGTAAGATTATATTTGAAGGCTTTCAGGCTGAGTAAGAGATGATCATCCAACAAAAGGATAAGGGTTTTTCAAAAAATCAGTCAAGAAGACCATGATCATACCCCCAGCCGAGCTCGGGCATGAAAGACCCCCTAGGCCGAGTGGCCCCCAAGGGAGCCCCTCGGCCACTGTCTCCTAGACGAAGACGAAAAAAAAAGGGTCAAAATTTTCATCCAAGGGGGCACGGTGGCCACCCCTGGCCGAGTGGCCTTCAGGTGAGCCCCTCGGCCACCGTCGCCTAGACGGCGACGAGAAAAGAAGAAAAAATTAAAAAAAATTGAATTTTTTCAGGTTTACTAATTAGTCCTGATTAATGAAAATTAAACAAAAATTAGCCACGATTAGGGCCAGTTAGTCTCGATTAAGGTAAATTAGCGTGATATAGCTTATGATTATCCTATATTAAGGATAATTAGCAACTTGCGCTCAATAATTAACCCCAAATAGGGCCAATTAGTCGTAATTAAGGCCAATTAGCGTACTTTACTTCAAAATTTGGCTATGAAAAGCCCGATTAGCAGTCGTTAACCTGGAATTAGCCCCTCTTGGGGACGATTAGTCGTGTTTAAGGTCGATTAACCCCGATTAGGGTCTGTTAGTGGCTTTCACCTTATAATTATCCTTGATGAAGGTTAAAAGGTGATCACCGCCCGACGTTAGCCCCGATTAGGGTGGTTTAGCATTAAATGCTCTTTAATTAGCCTCCTAAAGGCCTAAAAACTGAAATATCACTTTAAAATGAATAAGTCATTATGAATGTATAGGCCGCTCCACACTTCATATTAAGACTAAACCCAAGAAGGGAAGAAATTAACTTCTAGTCGTGATTAGACCGTTATAACTTCTACGAAAACTCAATAAGTTTTATTGGAAGTTGGGGGCAAATGATATGGATGAAAAGTAATTCGTAAAGACACAATTAATACTGAATTAATTGTGTCCTAAAGTTGACTGGTAAAACCCGTGATGCCACGTCCTAAAGTAGGTGGTCACGGTCAGAGCCCATTAGTGGGTCGTGTAGCCCACTGTCCAAAACCAGCTACGTTATAAACCCACCGAGCAGGCCTGAGAATGAGGTCCACGAGGACACTTACATCGAATCCAACATGGAAATGAACTCTCCTACGAAGGATCTAGAATCCACCGTCTAGGAGAGTTCGGCTTACCATCTAAGGAGAAGACTTGTCCGCCAAATCTCCCTATCATAATCTAGCTCTAGACTCAACATCTATATAAAGGGCTCTACCCTCAAACTAGAACTACATTTTTGGCTTGATTCTCTACAACACAGAGTTACGTATACATCTTGCGAGAACAGTTAGTCCCAGCTGCGAGAACTGTCGTTAAAATTCGAAATTCAACAACCCTAACATTAATTGTAATCAAAACCCTAATTTTTATTCAACAACATAAGTAGAATATATTTATTTGCTATAATGTTCACAAATCTTGAGTTTTAAATGCTAGTTTTAATTCTCAACATTAATTATGTATATCTTTTTGTAACTACAGAAGAGGCACACCATTCACAGCTATTATGAGGACGTGACTGAATTACCGAGGAGAAAAATGTACTGGGTTCGAGAGATATGGAGTAAATACGTGAATAAACTCGAGGTTTTTTCTCTGCATTCTAAGCTGATGAAACTTTTTATAAATACATGAGATTCGTTTAAATATTATGGATCCATATTACTGAAAATTCGAAAGTCGTGTTTCAGTCTACAAATTCCGTACACAATATTTCATAAATATAGATTTCATATTTAATTAGTCATGCCCATGCGGTGACGTATGTAAAACATGTATATTGAAAATTTTATGGGATGACATGTTTTTTTTTTAATTTTTTAAATATAGTGATCTCACGCAAAGCGCAATAGATAAATGATATATTTTTTTTTGAATTATTATCTAAATATACCGATCTCGCGCAAAGCGCAGTAAATATATTTAAAGACGGAGTGCATGACAATTTTAATTTTAGTTTATAACAAATTGAATACTTTTACCTTATATGATATGTTACATAAAACTTAAAAGCATGTCATTAAAACCTATGTAACATGCATTGCTTCAATCCTCTCTCCTAGATCAACCTGACATTTATAAGACGTCCGTTATTTGTTCTAATGTATCCTAGGAGTACAATATTTCAGAAATACACATCTCCCTCTTAAAAATGTTGCTTTTAAGATATATTCTCATATGTTTTGTACAAACTTTATTTGGAGAAGGACTTCCAACACGAGGAAAACTCAATAAAGGCAGTTCAATTGCTGAATGAAATGATCACAAATGCACTGACGCATGTAGAGGATTGCTTGGACTTCATGTGTAAAATTAAAGATCCTTATTTCTTCAGGTTCTACGCAGTGCCTCGGGTATGTATCTACACTCCCTAGTAACCTGTAATGTTTCCATGACTGTGAATGTTCATCTATATTTCTTTTTCGTCACAAAACTAGAGATTTAACAAATGTCGTTGATTAATGTATTTCGTATATACACTTTAAACAGGTAGCTTCTATCGCAGAACTGGCTTTGTGCTATAACAACCTTCAAGTCTTCAGAACTCTTGTCAAACCAAAGAGTCCAGGTAAGATTAGAGTTTGGGATGAATTGTTGTCCGCAGAGTCCTTATAATTTTGTTATCTTAGTTGTAAAACTTCCAGGTGGTCTCTTTCTGAATAATATTGAAATTGTGAATGGTTGAGTGTATTAATTAATAAATAATTTGGAAGGTTTAATTTATGTTATGATTGTTTCTGTACTACTCAACAATTTCTAGTAACTTTCATATATAAATTAATGTTTACTGTCTTTTTGTTTTTCTGTTACTTTTCTAACTATGATGAAACTCTTGTTTTCTTTGTCCAGATCTTAAAGAAAGAATATTTGACAGGACAAATACAATGGCAGATGTGTATGGTGCTTTTTATGATATTTCATGTCTTCTAAAGTCCAAGGTAAAAAGCGTAGAACTGCGGGTATCAAACTAAATGTGCCTCTGTATTACTGTCTAGATGTTCACATTTCATTGTGCTTATGAGTACTATCAATGTGAAATCATTGTAGGTGAACAACAATGACCCTCATGCTGCAGAAACTTTAAACAGACTTGAAGCAATTAAGCAGAAATGCATGGACTCTGCAACCTTAGCCACAAGGTCAATTTAGAGAAATGCACATTCTTTCTAATAGCAGATTACTATCATTCCTCCCTTCTTTCTCAGACCAAAATCAATTGTAAATATCTAAACCTTTCCATTTATGTTTTCCAGAAAATCTGTGATCTTCGAGAGCATTGAAGATATAATATAGTTCTTTTATATGGTGAGTATATATTGCTTTAATCAACCTTCATAAATTTAGGATACCGTAGAGATAGCTGCATTAGCATAAACTTTCTATCAAGTCTGTGGAATTCACATCATGTTTTGGTAAAGAATTAATCTATCAATTAATACTTTCTGTGCAGGATCGTATCTTTCCAAAATCCTCTGGCGGTGATCATGAATCTGTTCTTCATTCTAAGCACAATTGATCTAGCGGACTACAGTCTTTTATTTTCATCAAGTTAGGTTTCAAGTTATCATCCGTATTTTTGCTTGCAAGTGGAGTTTAATATAGCATGCATGTTGCATGAGTAAGCTAGATTATTTGTTGAACTTGTATTTGGTTATTAGAGACTGCAGTATGACTTATTGATATAATCAAATATATATGCACATTTCAATTTTTCATCTCTTTTCTCATTTTCCTGCACTTTAAAATTGTTTTTTTTTTTTTTGCTAGTGTTAAAGATCATATAGTAGCTATTCAAGTTTATAGCACTGATTTTGTAATTACAGAATCGAGAGACCTGTATTGGTGCAACTCTAACTTGGCCATATTGAAATCTAGATTTGAATATTGTCTAGTTGATGACAAGTTTTATATATGATAATCGTGGGCATTCTATACCCAACTCACGAGCTTTTGAAGACCACTTGAACAAATAAATGCCATTCACAGAAAATATGTTTTATGTGCGCCAAGAGATCCTTGAGAGTGTATAGGCGCCCTATCAAGTAGAATGTAGAACATTTGATCAATTACTTCATAAGAGGTGGCGCCTGTGTACCTTTTTACTTGGAAAATATTTCATGTAAAGCTCTCATTTGCGCCTAGGCTCTTCAATAGTATGCTACTGCAAACACACAGTTTCCTTTGAATTTTTACTCGATTTACTTCCATGTGTTTCTCCCAAGACTCCCTTGAACACCAGTAAAACATTCATGCCTTGGAATGTTCTCCAACCTGTTTCTTTGTGCTCTCTTCTCGTACGTGACACACTAACATTTTCATTTCATAACAAATGCATATACTAAATATGATTTATTTCCTCAGATACTCAATTTCTTTTGTTAAGATGCTGTTATATATACATAGTAACTCATAGTCTTCCCATCTTTTTCTTGTGTCCATTGTTAAGATGCAGTTATATATATACAGTTACAATAAAATCTTCCGCTCTTCACACTGAATCAATATCAGCTTCAAATATTTTTAACCCTTTTTATTTCATTATTGCCCGAACATATTGATGAACTTCCACTACAAGAAAAATCGATTCAGACAAAACTTTTGCATTTTTGTTTAATTAAGTGGAAAACTATTGAGCATCAATGTTTAATCAAGTAGAAAACTGTTGAGTATTAAGACACCGTTTCTCAGCGAATGATACAATGGTCAAGAAGACGTTGCAAGGACAATACACCGATACTTTTAAAACACAGTTAGCTGATATCTAGTTGAATAAGGGTTATTGAGATGTTGGTAAAATGGTAGTTAGACAACCTTCCGTAAACTGTTATTAAATCAGTTTAGACCAGTGTTTTACCCGTTGTGTAGCAGAAAAAAATATTGTTGACTATCGAGGCGCTGCCATCTCTTAACAACTCTGACAATGGAATGCAACCTTAATACTTCGACTTTGTTTCTTTTGAAGACCAACTAGATTTCATATTTATAGGCAAGCCCAAAACATAATAACATACATTTCAGAGATGAAATTTTTCTCAACCATATCATTAACTGACAAAAGCTTTGCTAAAGCTACATGATACAGAATGATACCCCGTGGACTTACTCTGTGACACGTCGAGGCAAAACTATAATGAGAACTTGGAATTCTTCATTCACAATAAGCTGATCAGGCAGACAAGAATTTAGAGCTACAGTTACGCAATTTCATGCTTGAGTATATTAACGGGCATTAAATTGTCAGAGTATAGTATCCCCCTAGGTAAGTTAAGTCGTCTTAGTGCACTACTGAATCGGCACTGAAAATTAAAAAAGAGTATTGTATAGAGTACATGTTAATTTATATAATTAACAAGTAGAATATAAATTAAATAATTTTATGGAATATAAATTACCCATTGAAATGCTGCTAGTGCCCACCAGCAACCTGGCAAGCCAGTTCCTCTACCACTCAAGATCTGCAACAAGTGCGAGGGCATTTGAGTTTCTCCTTTTTATGGTGACAACAGTATTTAGAATAGTTTCAAAAACAGAGGAAGCATCATCAATGGCTTCTATAGATTTTATAGCTGTAGGAAGTCACTGGTTGCTTTTCTAAGGATCTTATATTACTGGAGTAGACTATAGTTTCTAGGATGCTTAAATAGAACAATTACGGAATAATAAAGAAATGAAAAAAAAAATCATACCATAAAGAAATGAATTAAAAATCATACCAATAGGAGGAGAGTACCAACTGCAACAATCACACCCATTGACAAACTAATATATATCAAATCTCGTCCAGCCTGCAGATGAGCAGAAGAATACTGATGCTTGAAGAAAGATTTTCATTATTTTAGACTATTTTGTCAATAAAAGATAATCCACTTTGTTATAAAATAATAAAGACCATAATTGGTAACAATGTTAAACCGTGCTTGGACTTTGTCAAAAAAATACTTTGATATTTTTTTTTGCTAAATAAAATTCTGTGAAAACTGAAGGTTAAACAAACAAATTAGGGTAGTTTCACTTTCACTTGTATATTAACAATTTATAACCTTATTTTGTACGTTACGAGTCACGACTTCTAAGAAGACCATTATACCCGGATATAAGAAAAATAGTAGGTACTTAAACCTTATCATAAAATTCAAGTAGAATTTATCTGCAAATGCTTGTGTAAAATGACTTACCAACAGTGTCCCTTCAAGGCTTGAAGTACAAGGAGTGACACACAGCGCAATAAAGAAAGGAAAAAGCACTTTATGCATCTGCAGGGAGTCGAACAGGAAAAATGAGGTGAAGGAAACTGATTGTTCGTGGGTTTTACCTACTTAAAAGCAAATAAAAACATGTCACTTGTATCTGCTTTTACTAAATCTAGTTGTCCGTGATGATGGGAATAATAATCACATGATAAGCTGAATAACTGAATGATCATTATCTGTGCATGACAACTAGTCAAGGATGAAGATACCTCTTTCATCTGAAAATACAAGTCCTACTCATATGACCTAACCTCAAGGGGCTCTGCTTTAGGCAGAACCCAAAGAGCAAGTGTGAGATAATGTAGGTTCAGTGTTTAATATCTCTTTGACCTAATGATTTTCTCGCGTGTCAGCATTACATAGTTTACTATAATATGGTGATAAAAAGGAATTAAAATCTCATGAAAAGTGTTACCAAACTGAGGAATGAAATTGAACTGACCTCCTTTATGACTTCAGCATCAGGTGAAAATGCTTGGGGAAATAACAAGGGAACAAATGTTCCTATAGATCCTAATATCGTTCCACTTAGTGCTCCAATGACTAGAAGAGACTTTAACAGCATACGTGCCTGTTTGGTACTTCCAATTTATTAGATTCTTCATAGAAACATCAAATGACCAACTGTTTTGTAACTAGAAATTTTCCTTATGAAAATGAAAGCATAAATATCATCAGCCGTAGCAACTATACTGCTTCTACCACTACCCTTGCCACCGGTTCCTTTACCATTCACTGAAAATCCTCAGTCATGTAAAAACCCTTAAACACTTAATTGGACTTTTTAAAATGTAAATATCACCAACCCTTGACAAATTTCGATTAGTTCCATGTATCAGCTCAGGCATGAATGATTGAGCAGTTTGAGATAGAGGTTCTGCCCATACTGCACACATGCAGAATATTTGGATCATGACCTAGAAAGATTCGCAATTCTTCAAGGTAAGTGTGCCTAAGCTTCATATAAATAGAATTCAGAAGAAGCTCAGAGAAATGCAGCATAACAGTAACTGACCTGATGTGCAGCAACTGTTTGTATACCAAAAGAAGTAGCAAAATACACCAGAAGTGAGTAAAACGTCACCTAAGAAAGTCAAAATGTAGTTATCACGGCTTATTAGACAGAGCAAGAAAAACAAGAAATATTGTTACAAACCTTTGATATCATTGTGACAAACACCGGTGCAGCGAGGCTGTATATATGCTTCAAATCATTATATGACGGAACAGAGAAAAGATAACCATTATATCCTTTCTTGTTAAGTGCCTCAACCATCATATAAGCTGCAATAACCTATAGTTTATTCAAGTACCGTAAAAGTGAGGAAGTTTGCAGTTAACTGTCCAAAGTGAGAAATTTTCAATATAAGTTGTTTGATACGGTAAAATTTAAACATAATGCTTAATCACCGTACTTGTGATGCCATTGTTGCCCATGCAGCTCCCGCGATACCATAGCCTAGGAATGTGCATAAGACCACATCGCCAATCCCATTTACAGCACTGGCAACTGATAAAGCCTTTAAAGGTCCCCAAGAATCTTTCATGCCGAGACTGAACCAAGACATATGATAACTAGTAAATACGCCAGTCTTAAATATTCATATATTTGGGGTTCTGAACACCATGAATCCAAAAACTGACACTGGTGTAACCTTAATTCTGTATTTTATAGATGAGATTAGCCATTCTTCAGAGTATAAAATATAAAGGAATTAATCCTTGAAATGTTCAGGTGAATTCTTCACTTATACCATACTGAATCTAACCGCATCTCATGTGCTCAAATTAACAACAGTTACAGTCCCATGGAACAGTTTGCAGTAAAAGACTACAAAAGAAGCTACTTTATTGTGTGCATTCTCTACTTCAAAATGATATCATGCAAACAGAGCTACGAGTATGGACCTTGCACTCTGAGCAACGCATCCAATGAGCACGGCAGGCCAAGCGAAACCTCGAATCTATGAACACGATAACAAAAGTAAAACAGTATATTTAGAATTAAGTAGAAGTAGGCAAAAAGGGGAAATTCGATATCTAGAAATTTTCAAATTGATTGACAGATATATCCTCACACTTTAACACTAGGCTCCCTCTATTTTTGCATGTTTGAACTTAGCATCTCCATTATTGTTGAATAGGTTTCTAATTTCGTAAATACCATTGATTTTATATGTGATCCAATCAAGGCCACCACTTAAAGCCTTTCGAGACTTGACAACTTAACAACTACTGATAAAAAAACCATTCATACTTGAAAGATTTTGAAATCTCAATTGTCTCCTAGTTTGCAAGTTACAAACAGTACTTCTTGCAGATACAACTTGTAACATATATATTTTTCAAAATAATCATAGAAAAGTGTTTGATAGAGCACTTTCAGGACTTTCCTGTGTGAAAACACAAGATGAAAGAAGAAAGGAACGGCTATCAGAGAGGATAAGAATTTTATAGTCAAAAACCAGAATAAATAGGGTTCAGCTATACTTCATAATTTCTCTTGGTTCCTGCTATAATTACAATAATTCATGTGCTCTGATGAAATACATTTTGAAGTAAAATGAATCTATATTTTTACTAATTATCTAGCTTCATGTGTCAACTTTAGGAGTTGTTACTGTCCCATTTCTGTCTTGTGATTGATTTATGGCTGATAAGTGCTATGGATTCACTACGATTTACGAGACAGAGATAAGGATAAGGAAGAAATTGTACTGAATAATATAAATACAAGATAGATTTGCTACAATTCGAGATGTAGCCTCTCCTACAGTTAACTCCCACAATAATCAACCTGCCTATAATTGTAAACCCTACTTCCTTTTATCCTCCCCACTTTCTCCTAACAAAAGACTATTCTGCCCTTCTTTAAAAATAACAAGTCTTCAGTCCATTTGGGCTTCAATAGCGTGGGCTTTCTTACTCTTGGACCTTCTCACATATGTGAACAGTATAGGTGGCTGGCCTGGGTTTATAGCATTACCCGCGGCCCATACAGCCACCTTGTCCTCAAGGTGGAAAGAAGGGAATCTACTGTCCAACTCTACAAACTGCTCCCAGGTAGCTTCATACTCCGGTAACCCCTCCCATTGAATTAGCACTTCCACAGCCGCAGAGGGAGTTGCTGTGTTTTTTCGCACCCCTAGTACCTTCTGAGGAGTGCCTTCCCAGACTAGTGTGGCACTTATATTGGGAGGTAGGATTGATGTAGCATTGGATTGACCCACTGCTTTCTTTAATTGAGAAACATGGAATACGGGGTGAATTCTCGAAGTGGGTGGTAGCTGCAGTTTGTATGCCACCTTACCTACACGCTGGATCACATCGAATGGGCCATAATAACGAGGTGCCAGCTTGGCACAAGCTCGCGTGGCTACTGACTGTTGCCTGTACGGTTGCAGTTTGAGGTAGACGAGGTCTCCTACCTGGAACTCCAATTCTCTACGAGACTTATCCTCTTGGTTTTTCATACGCTGTTGAGCCCGTAATAATTGTACCTTCAACTCATCAATAATAGCATCTCGTTCCTGTAACTGATCTTCAATGGCAGAGAGCCCTGTGCTTCCAGGAATGAATTTGATTAATGGTGGGGGATCTCTACCATACAAGGCCTTAAAGGGAGTGAAACCCGTAGACACATGGTATGAAGTATTATACCAATACTCCGCCCAAGATAACCAATTTTCCCAAGTTCTTGATTTGTCATTAATAAAGCTCCTCAGATAGTTTTCCACACATTTGTTAACCGCCTCTGTTTGACCGTCGGTTTGTGGGTGGTATGCGGTACTGTGATGCAACATTGTACCCTGTAGCCTAAAAATTTCTTTCCAAAAGAGACTGAGAAACACCTTATCACGATCTGATATAATAGTGGTGGGGAAACCATGGAGGCGTACCACTTCCCGAATAAAAACCGAGGCAACTCCTTGAGCTGTGAATGGGTGTTTTAAGGGCAGAAAGTGTGCATATTTCGTGAGACGATCGACTACCACCAGTACCGAATCCCAACCTTGCGATTTTGGTAGCCCCTCGATGAAATCCATCGACAACTCATCCCAAACAGTTGACGGTATTGGTAGTGGGTTAAGGAGACCCGCTGGTTTGAGTGCAGATGACTTGATTTGTTGGCACACCTTACATGCCTGCACATATTGGGTCACTGCCTTCCTCATGCCCACCCAGAACCAAGTGGATGCAAGACGCTGATATGTCTTGAATTCGCCTGAATGGCCCCCCATGGGCGTATCATGATACGTGTGCAATAATTTGGCAATGAGAGAACACCTTGACGGTAATACAATTCTTCCATTAAACCTTAAAATCCCATGCTCCAAGGTGTATCCCTTGGCCACCACTTGTCCTTTTTCCAAATCTGCTTTGAGTTTCTTAATAAAGGGATCTTCTTTGATAATTGCTTGTACCTCCTCCCAAGGTGTGCCCCCAGTAGTGATTAGAGTACTAAGTTCCCCAACAGGCCCAGACTGTCGAGAGAGGGCATCTGCCACACGATTCGAGGCCCCAGACTTGTAATGAATTTCAAAGTCAAAGCCCATTAATTTGCTGACCCACTTCTGGTATTCCGGGCCTACTTCTCGTTGTTCCATCAAAAATTTCAGGCTTTGTTGGTCGGTTCTCACAATGAAATGTTGCCCGAGCAGGTAGTGTTTCCATTTGAGTATGGCTAGCACAATCGCCATTAGTTCCTTTTCGTATATGGATTTAAGTCGGGCTCTTGTTCCTAGGACCTTGCTGTAATATGCAATGGGGTGTCCTTCCTGAAGTAAAACAGCTCCCAACCCAAAACTAGAGGCGTCAGTTTCCACAATAAAAGCCTTGTTGAAGTTGGGCATAGCCAGAATAGGAGCTTGCGCCAAAGATCGTTTCAATAGCTCGAATGAAGCTGTAGCATTTTCAGTCCACCCAAAGTGATCCCTTTTCATCTGGTCCGTTAAAGGACGAGCTATTGTTGCATACCCAGCTATAAATTTTCGGTAGTAACCCGTTAACCCTAAAAAAGAACGTAACTGTTTCAAATTTTTGGGTTGTGGCCACTGTAGCATTGCCTCTATCTTACTTCCATCGACTGCAACCCCCTGATCTGAAATCACGTGTCCCAAATATGCTAACTGAGTCTGCCCAAACTCACACTTATCCTTGTTGGCATACAGCTGGTGCTCTTGTAACGTTTGTAACACCGTGGCCAAATGTCGCTGGTGTTGTGTTGCATCAGGACTGTAAACCAGAATATCATCAAAAAACACGAGGACAAAACGACGGAGATAAGGCTTGAAGACGGTGTTCATAAGGGCCTGAAAGGTAGCAGGCGCATTCTTTAACCCAAAAGGCATTACTAAGAATTCGTAATGCCCCTCATGTGTTCGGAAAGCCGTTTTCGTTACATCACCTGCCTTTACTCGAATTTGATGGTAACCCGACTGGAGATCTAATTTAGAAAAAAATTTAGCTCCATGAAGCTCATCTAATAGCTCGTCAATCACCGGTATTGGAAACTTGTCAGCCACTGTTACCTTGTTCAAAGCGCGGTAATCCACGCAAAACCTCCAAGATCCATTTTTCTTCACTAAAATCACTGGACTGGAGAATGGGCTATTAGATGGTTGGATAATTCCTGCGTGCAGCATGTCCCGCACCAAAGCCTCAATTTCATTCTTTTGAGCCTGGGAGTATCGATAAGGCCTCACGCTCACTGGGTCTGTTCCTTCCTTGAGAGTGATACCATGCTCGTGTCCCCTCGAAGGTGGCAATCCCGGAGGCATCTCAAAAACAGTCTCATAATTCTGCAGTGTAGTGCTAAGAAAGACAGGGACTTCGTGTTTGCCTTTCTCTTCAGCTCCTGGCTGTTTATTAGCAGACAGCTCGTTGAGCTCAACCAGAAAACATTTTCCTTCTTTCTTTAAGGTTTTGAGCATGGCTTTTAGAGATATTAACGAACGCCCCAAGCTTGGATCTCCTTGAACTGTCACTTGTTCTCCACCCACCATAAATTTCAATGTTTGGGTCTTCCAATTTGTTATCACCGTACCCAATTTCTCTAACCAAGCTACACCCAAGATCACGTCGGAATTACCCAAATCCAACGGCAGAAAATCCTCCACTACGGTTATAGTAGGCAAGTGCACCATTACCCCCTTGCATTCTCCTTCTCCACCTGCCATTTCCCCATTTCCTAACGACACGCCAAACTTCCCTGTTTTAAACACTGATAACCCTAGTTTTTTAACCGCATTGGTGGATATAAAATTGTGGGTTGCCCCAGGATCCACCATTACCACCACATCTTTGCCCAGAACCTCGCCTCGCAACTTCAGAGTTTTGGATTAGTGATTCCCACAACCGAATTTAAGGAAATTTCAGGTGGGATCTCTTCATCTTCACTCGGTAATACAACCAGACCCTCCTCCCCCAACTCATCATTTCCCCCTTGCTCAGTCTCCCCAACCTCACCCTGCATTAAGATGACACTCAACTCACGTTTCTTACAACGATGACCTGCCGACCACTTTTCCTCACACCTGAAGCATTCCCCTTTTTCCCATTTCGCCTGTAATTCCTTCTCAGTTAATCTCCGAAACTCCCCCATCGGTTTGGCTACTGGTAAATTACTCATACTCCTTCCAGACGGACTAGAGGGTGAAGAGGATGACTGGGAATAAACTGACACTAAACGACTACTTGAACTGGGAAAACTGGACTGAGATTTAGATGAGGTTGAATACCACGTACCTGATTTGAATGGATTTGTGCTCACACCACTCGCTTTACGGTTCCCATTACATCTCAGCTTCTCTTCTACTTTTACGGCCAATTCCAAAGCATGGTCCAAATTAATCGGGCCTAACACACGCACTTCTTTTTTAATCTCATCCTTTAAACCGTTGATAAATTGGGCCAGTGCAATCTCTTCCGGAACTCCTGTTAGAGGGGCCATCAATTCAATGAAACGCCTTCTATATTCCACTACATCTGTTTGCTGTTGGTGGTGGAGCCACTGTTCTTGTAAGCTACCCATAGATGATGGTCGGAACTGCAGCAGCAACATGGACTTCAACTCTGTCCAATTCCGGATGAGACGACGCCTGTCTTCCTATTGAAACCATAGTAACGCATCCCCATCTAATGATACCACCGCCGCTTCCAAAGATTCCTCTTCTCCCAATCGGTAGAAATGAAAGTAACGCTCTGCTCTCAAAATCCCGCCATCTGGGTTCATTCCATCGAACACCGGTAAATCCAGTTTTTTCACCTTCCAATTTCCTCCCACTGGGTCACCAAACCGACCCGATCCAAACCCGAATCCACGGCCCGACCCAGTCCCTGACCCGAGACCCGATCCATAACCAAAACCCTCCTTTCGACACCCTTCCCTGCTGACCCATTTAATTGAGTCGCCTCATTCACCTTCATGGACAACACCGTCAATCTCATCTCTTCTTGGAATTGCTCCTGTTCCTCCTTAGATCTGTTGATTCTTATCTCAACCCGCTGCATAGCCTGGTCCAACGTGACAGATAGATGCTCTATAAGGGAACTTTGTAGGCTTCTGGTCGCATTATTAACGGCCGTTGCTACTTGTTCCCCGAGGGTTGTTCGTAGCTCTTCGATCCCCTTCTCAAGCTGCTCAATACGAGCTTGATTAGATGGCGGCGCAACCATTTCTCCTTGGATCTACTGCTCTGATACCAATTTGCTATGGATTCACTACGATTTACGAGACAGAGATAAGGATAAGGAAGAAATTGTACTGAATAATATAAATACTGGTTACAAGATAGATTTGCTACAATTCGAGATGTAGCCTCTCCTACAGTTAACTCCCACAATAATCAACCTGCCTATAATTGTAAACCCTACTTCCTTTTATCCTCCCCACTTTCTCCTAACAAAAGACTATTCTGCCCTTCTTTAAAAATAATAAGTCTTCAGTCCATTTGGGCTTCAATAGCGTAGGCTTTCTTACTCTTGGGCCTTCTCACATATGTGAACAGTATAGGTGGTTGGCCTGGCTGGCCTGGGTTTATAGCAATAAGCTAAAGAAATACGTACTTGCCTTATTTTTGTATGAGATATACTCCCTAAAAAGGAGTTCAATATTAACCTGTGTTCCTTTTATATTGTTTGTTTGGGTTGGCAACCAACAACCATTACATCTTGTGGAGAAATATTGATATTTTTATTTATGTTTGCAAGTAGGTTAGGAGTTGAGAGTCTTGAGACTAGATTAAAGAAAAAACATCAGATATTCAGATTAAATTGGCAGGAAACACTGGCACATCCTTGTGTAATTTATACATGTCAACATTTGTTGAATTTATAAAAGTTTATGAGTTCCTTCATAATCAAAATATTCATAAAAGAAAAAGCTTGGCGCTGCTTACAGTGCTGCAAAACTATAGAAATCAGACCAGAGAGAAAGTAACAAGATTTTAAATGTAAAAGGAACCTGAACATATGTGTTTGCTGCAGATATGATATCCACATTTTTGGCACCAGTAAAAGCTGGAAAACGTATAGCAAATGTGTAAGTCACAGGCCACAATCTGCTAATTAGACATGCAAAAGATAAATGCATCATGAAAGATAACTAATAGGGTAGGGCCTGAAACTCCACTAATCTATAGTTCAGGAAAAGTCTTCGTACCAATTAATGCCCTTGCTCCCAAAAATCTCGTGAAGAGAAACATTAATACACCACAAGCCAAGCCAAGAAACAGCAAGATAGAAATCTGATGCTGCACATCGTCTTTATCCTGGACTGGTCTCGGTTAGTTGAGCAATCAGAATTGTAAGAAAATAAAAAGATCTATTCTTAGACCACAACACTTGGTTCACTGAACTATAGAAAAAAGGAACTAGGAAGGGAACTTATTAACACATTCCAGCATGCCTTTCTCTACCTACATAGTATATCTTTAATTAAAAAAATGTTAAAATGAAGCACTGCCATAAGACCAGAAATTAAAGTGAAAAACACAGCATTAAGACTAATAATCAAAAAGCATTGTATTCAAATGTAAATTACCAACCCTGCTGAATGTGCACGAACTGAAAGGGGAAAACTGGAAGACTAAATTAATATGATTAGGTCATAAGTCTGTCAGCATAATCCAATAGCAACCAACCAAACAAGCTCAAAATAAAAAGGGGTCAATACATGTAATGCCGCATTTAAGACCATTTGTAATATCCCGTATTTTTTAGAATTAGATTAATAATTGAATAATAGAAAAAAATGATTAAAATTAGATAAGGACTGGGATTTAAAATTGAATTAGAGTTTTGGGCCTAAAATTTGGATTTGTAGGTTAAGATATATGGTTTTGTATCGTTATAAATACACCATATTCGTATTCCTTGTTTTTATCATTAAAATTCGTAGGACTCTTCTCAGCAAAAATCAGCTGTTTTGTAAAATCCGTAGAAAATTCATCGTAAGTAAGAATTCAGTGATTCTGGACTTTTCGGAGAGGTCTTTTCGTTATCTTCAACTTTCGTGTTTCGTATTTCTCAAGAAAATGTCGTTTAGATGGTCAAAAAGGCTATATTCAGATCTGGTCAAAATTTGAGATAAGTTTTTGATCGATCTTTAGTGTTTTCAAAATTGTGTGTTATGTGTATATATTTGATTATCAAAATATGGGCTAAGTGATGATATATTTGAAAGTATTATGTGTTATAGAATATGTATCGAGGTGTATGTATGGTGTCTAGACGATAATTTGAGATCTTTGATTTGTGCCATGGTTTGTCAAAATGTCAAATAAGAACTTAGGACCGTAGTCACCGGATTGTAGTGACAGTTTTTTGAAAATTTAGGACCGTTATCACCGGGTTGTAGTGGTCGTTGCATGGATTATGGATTTTGAATTATTGTTGTTTATGTGGTATGTGTTTTGTGTGCATCGAATAAGAATAAGAATATGTATCGAAAGTGTTTGTTTCGTATATCGTATCGTATAGAATGTCGTATTTTGTTATATGTGTATATGTGTTGTTTGGCCTACTAGTTGGATCGATTGTTTTCTTGCTGGGCTTCGCAGCTCATTCTTACAATTTCAGGTTTCGCCTAAGAGTTCGAGTTGAATAGCATTGGAGTTCGAGGATCTTAGTATTGGAGTATATTAAATTTTGGGCTTCCGTTAGCTGCGCTTTTGTAATTGTAATTTGTATTAGTTTTGATTTAGATTTAATGGTCCGAAAGTGCAGGCCGTTACACCATTCTTACCAGACGTAAGACGTCTATCCAAACATTTTCAGGTGCTTTCAACCATTTGTGGCCACAAGAAATTTGTGGAGGGGAGCTAAATTCCTTTTAAGGATTTTCTTAGAGATGCAATATTTGATTTTTTCAAAGTGACAATTTCAATTGCTTTTTTTATTTAAAATCGAGAGTGTCCTGATGATGCATCCACTGCCCTTGAAACTAAATTGCCAAAATTAACTAAGCTCTATACTTGATCTAAAATCAAATAATCCTTTCAGGTCACTTTTAACATCTCAAAGAAGATGAGTAAGCTACATTCTTGAAAATTCGGCACCAAATTTAATTAGTACACCCTATAAGGTTGCTATCTACAAATTTCTATCTTTCTTTGTTTATAAAAAAGATCACCTGACTTGCAACTGTAGCACTTAAAAAGAATTTCAACATTACTACAATGCAAAGTTATGTTCGTGCACACCGATAAAGAAAACAAACCTTTCTGGCAAGAGCAGTGGCAACAAAATTCGAAGTAGCAACAGAAAGGAACATGAACAAGTAACTCATATTATCACAAAGTACAGTTCCAGGACCTGCAAAGCAACACATATACATAAACAACACAGTCATACACTCACAAAATGCAACCATAAAGATAGTGAATTACCTAAAGCAGCAAGCTCAATAGAACTAGACTGACCAATAACAACAGTATCAATTAAACTCATCAATGGCCCACATAACCAAAGCCCAGTTGCAGGCCCAGAAAACTTGACAATCTCCCCCATTTGTTTCCAAATGCTCTCATTTTCACCAAACCCCTGGTGATCAATTTTTGTGGGTTCTTCTTTGTCTTCATTAACAAGTGAACTTGAATCCAAATTTACACCATTTTCACTCAAAAATTCAAAACCTTGAGTCACAAAAAATTCTTGGCCAGGACTAGTACATTTATATTTTAGATTGATTCTTTGTAGTGGGAATAAAATTGGGACACGGTGAAATGATTGTTTGGAGAAAAGGGATGTGTGTAATTGTTTGAGATTAGGGTTTTGAAATATATTTAGGGTTTTACAATCCATGTTTAGAGTTGTTACTGGGTTCAGACAGGAACAACAGAAGACTAGTCACCAGTTAATACCAAGCTGACTGTACAATCAAAATATCTGCAACCAGTGTTCCAAAAAGGTCCAAATGCAGACCGGTAGGTAACAGACCCAAACAGGACGAACTTTTTTAATTTCCATCATTTCGGAAATCGAAACTACTATGTGAATTTATAATTTATCGGCATAATTTTAAAAAATCTAATAATTTATCGGGAATTTATCATGAAGTAGTCAAATATTTTTAATCAGTTTTTAGGTTATTTTTGACCAATTTCTACGACCATGATTCAAGCCCATAATAAAATTTACAGATAATGATTGATGGTAGATATAAAAAAAAAATCTTTTCTAATTTAGTTTTTGATATTAATTTGCAAATAAATATAATTTTTTATATACAATTTACATTTAAAAATAACTCAATATAATTTCTTATAATATTTTTTATAAAAATATAAATAAAATGTAACCCGTGTACTTTTATTTTATCTGTCACGTTACATAAAAAATTATACTTCAAAAACTACTATTTTCTAAATTTATTTCCCATGTTAATTTACAAATAAATATAATTTTTTATATACAATTTTGATAGGGTATAAAAATAACCATAATTGCGGAATTAATTAATTAGACAGATTTGGTCAAAGGGAAAAACCCAATTAATGAGGCTCAAAACCTAATCATTTATTATTTTTCTGATTAATAAAGGGGCTAATTGAACAGGCCAATCAATGTGTTCAAATAAGTAACTACTTCTACAAGAAGTAGCATTCAAGCAACCTAAATTCGGAAGGAAACTAGTTCCTGCTTTCTAGGACTTCAAAGTCCAATCAAAGAAGGAGACTTGTCCACCAAGTCACCCAATTCTACCATAATTTCTAGACCCTCGGCGTCTATATAAAGGGTCTTACCCCTTCAACTTCAGGGGGGACGTTTTTCTGGATAAGAGCTCCATACGTCACCACTATGAAACCACGTTTTGGAAGACATCGTTAAGCATCACAAAGCCGCAAAAGAATCATACAAGCCACGAGGCCATTACCTGGAACAACGTTTTAGACATAGTCCTTAAAGGACATTAAAGTCACTACGTCCTTGGTGAGCTCTCGCTGCCATAGCCCCGAGAGAAAGTATCACCAAGAACTACATTTTGGCTTGATTCTTGGCATACGCCGAGGTACGTAGGCATCTTGTGAGGGCAGATTCAAGCCACGAAACACAAGTGCAACCATAATGCTCGAAACTTATCAAACCCTAACAGTAAATACACGCAATAAATAAATAAATATTTTTTATCCATAACATTTGGCGCCGTCTGTGGGAAAAAGACGACAACCATGAAAGCACGAAGAAGTACCGAGAAACCACCTGCTGAGATGCGCAACGTCGCATCCAACGTTGAGATTCCACCACAGTCAAACCTCAATATCTGAGGGACTAATCTCTCAGGGACGAGATCCCCATTACCCAACCGTTGATTAAAAAACAACGGTCTCCAACCTCAAGGGATGCATAATTAAGAAAAGAGTCCCAAACTATAGATGATGTTCTCACTAATGAACATCCGAATTTTAGATGTTAATAATTGTGCTTCCCTCAAGGGTGAATGATCGCCCATCTTATGGGATGTGAAACTTTAAAGAGGAACGCAACATCGAGTACGTGAGGAGTACGAACCTCGCTATTTGTAAAGGCCAACCACTGAAGGGAGAAGTTACGATTTCAATGATCCCCGTATCGAGGATATTGATTGTTCATATGAAGAGGAGATCGCCCCGAGATGGGAGCGGCCGAATAAGGAACCTACTGTCAAAGGTCGTTTTTAGCCCCAATGACGTGAAAGGATGAATCCCCAAATAATAAAAAAGAGGATCCGTGCACATGAAGTACACATCCAAGAAGACCAAAAAATTTTGAATCATAAAGAAATCACGATCTACCAGCCACAACTCAAGTTATTGCTTCCACCATATCACAACTTTAAATCACAAAATCAAGAAGCCGGTCCCGTAATTATGGGATTCCTTGTGACCCGAACGCTGATTCAAGGGACCGATACCCAATCTCAAGCAGTGAAAGACCAAAGGGTGAATCCCCAATCACATTTCAGATGTTAATAAATCATATTTTCATCTAGGAGGAGCGATAAGCTACCTGATTAAAGTAAACTTCAGAGTCGACCGCATTAGAAGTATGAATTCTGGTATTTGCAAGGGCTGAGCCCCATTTGTAAATGAGTCTGAGACTTTTTTATCCCAATACCTCGGAAAGTGATAGTCTGTAATATCCGGGAAAAACGTGTAATTATTTTTATCAATAAATGATTATTATGTAATTATTACGTGAATTTTTGGTGAATTATTTGATGATTGATATTGTTAAGTGAATGTTCATATGTGGTAAAGTCTAGGTATGGTAATTTTATTATGTCTAGAATAAAATATAGATAATTAAGGTATTTTTCTGGTAATTTTTGGGGTATCATATGATTTTATATTGATTTATGAATTTATTAATTATTTTCTGAATGATTACAAAATTATTTTATAAAGTCGGGAATCGTCCAACCTCAACCGTTTTTACGTTTTTACAACCCGAAATTCTTCCGAAAACTCCTTCCAAACCTAATCTGGTAATTCCGGACATTTTTCATGTTTTGACTTTTTCGATCCGGATTACGGTTTGACCCGTGCGCGGCCCGGCGCGATATTTTCGATACGCTAACCCTTTTCGATAACATTATCTTTGTACAAATCATTTTATAAAAGCCCGGTTTTGATAATCATCCGAAATAGGATAACGTCTATCCAAAACAGGATAGTGCTTATCCAAAACAGGATAGTGCTTATCCAAAATAAGATAGTGTTTATCCAAAAAAGATAATATTTATCCAAAACAAACGTATTTATCGATTCAACACGATCCAGAACGTACTAATATTCTCTAAATATAAATAGCCCTTTCTTATTTCATTTTCACGCGCAAAATCATAATCAGACAGTACAAACCCTGAAAAAATAGAGAAAACTTTATAAAAACACCGTATTCTTGAAAATCAATCGCACAAACGAAGACGTTATCGAACTCCGATTCGGGCATGCAATATATCAAAACGAAACTCTTGAAATCTTCTTTCTGAATCAACCATTTATTTTTGCCCAGAAATCAAGGTATATTTCTGATTTAATTATTTAAATTCAAATTAATTATGGATTAAAATATGAATGTTTATTCTTGATGTTTTTGATATGATTTGATGATATAATTGTGTAGATCTTTTCTTCCTAGTGAATTTGGTATATTATATGTCAAAAATCGAGTTCAATAACATGCTTAAATTGATGTTTGATTCTCTGAATGAAGAACTAGGGTTGATAACTTTGAATGTTCTTAATTGAAATTTGGGTATTTCTTTGTTTGGGGTTATTCTTTGAAATTGATTGCATGGATGTGTAGATCGTTTTACAACGAATCGAATGGTGTATTCGAAATCAACAAACGATTCGTGGAATGATTCGATTGAGCTTCGCCGAAAAACGTAGAGTATGACGGCGGAATTTTTCAGTCGATTATTTCGTGCAACTCGTTAGTTGTTTGACTGTTTTGCTACTACAGATGGAGTCCTGGGAGTATAACCTTTATCCCCTGTTAATTTGGAGCCGTTATGGGCTAAAAACCAGGTCGCGGAAAAAGCTTCCCGCCGGCAACCATGGTTTTCCGGTGACCGGGGACGACGACTGTAGAAATTACAGTTTAGTCCCCAGGCTTTTGCAACCTCTCTAGTTTCAGTATTCTGTTTTGAAAATTTGTAAAAACCAGACTGTAGTTTTGAAAATTTCAAAAGTTGGATTTCTGTTTAGTATATTTTAAAAATGATATTTTTATTATTTTAAAAATCAGAAAATTGTTTATTTAATTAATTTAAATGTAAAAAAATTATTTTAATTATTTATCTATTTAAAAATAAATCTGATTTACTTTATTAATTAATTTTAATTAGTTGTTAATTATTTTAATTAATCAATTAATTTAATAATAATTGATTTATTAATTTAGTTAATTATTAATTAATTTTAATTAATTTAGTAATTGGATTTAATTATTTAACATTGATTTAAAAATTTTGAAAAATAGTTTTGAGCTTTAAAATATTATTTTAAATTATTTTCAAGGCTCGATAATTATTATAAAATTATTTTTAATGTCAGATTCGGGTATTCGAACCCTATTATTTAATTATAAAATGATTCAGAGTCCAATTTTAATTCCGAAAAATGTTCAAAATTTTGTATTAAATACCTGAAAAATTATTTTGACCCCGAATTTTCTTTGAAAAATTATTTGGATTGAATATCTTACGTACTATGTGTTATATGTGACCTGATTGCTGTATAAAATGATTGTTTATGCATTGTTTGACTATTTCTGCTGTAACTTACGTCGGATTTGGGTGAAACGAAGGGTAGATAGAAGCTTGTATCGAATAGAATGAGTTGAGAAATAATGTTGATGAGTATATGTGATGTCTAACAGAGGAAGCGAGACGTAGAAAAGGAAAACAAGTGGTTAGTGAGTGGCAACCAATTGACCAGTGTTAGTGAAGTGAAAGTGAATTGATAAGGCAAGTGTCCCTGAACTTTCTTATGGTATACTTGTGAATACTTTTGAACTCTTTTCATTATGTTGCAATTATTCCCAGTAATTTATATCCTATTTTGCAAGTACTTTGAAGTACTTAACCCTAAACCCTGATTTTTATTGATCTTGAGTCGTGAGCCTGATTTCTTGTAAACCCTTGATTATTGAATTCTTGGATACAAACAACACATATCCGATGCTACTCCACAAATACATATCTACCATATACTGATCCTTGATATGAGATTTCTTATCAAACAAATCTTTATGCCTTGTATAACAGAAGACCATTCCTTGTAACCTTTGCATCCTTGGTCTTCTACACTTTGATTTTTTCCTTGAATTGAAAGTTTATCCTCTTGTTTACCTTGTTATACCTTTCTGGTGTTGTGAATCACCTTATGCTTCAAGATAAATGTTATTTATGATTCAGTTTATTGAATTACATTATTTATCATGTTATTACTGTAGAATTGGATTGTTTTTAAATATGGACCAGATTCGTGGTCAGACCAGATTCGTGGTTGTATTAGGACAATGTGTGCCTTGGATCCAGTATATAGAGCAAAGCTGGGAGCCTTGCTCGGGGTAGTGCATGACTGATTAACATCCTAATCTTGGTTTTTAAAATAAAAGTGAATATCCAATTCTAATCATTGCTTATCAGGAAACTTGATTCCCTATATCATTTCAATTGATCATTATTAAATCTCAGTGCTATCATTGTGACTTGCTGAGCAAGTTAGCTCACTCTTGCGAATATGTTTATGTTCTTTTCCAGTTAAAAAGGAATTTGGTGATGGCGAGGATCCCCAGTCGAGTGTGCCAGCTAGGTTTACAGGTTGAAGTGGAATGAGCTAGTGGAAGTTGTGTGATTTAGTGTGTGCTAAAAGTTTGTAATAAAGTTTGACTTCAAATGTAAGATAAATAAATTTGGGATTTGGTACGTTTGTAATAAATAAGGTTGTGGCTTGTGGACATACTTTAAACTGTTGCGATCCTTGATTATGGTAAGTAAGGTCATTGCATATATTATTATATTCATAAACAGGTTTAAATATGGTGTGTGTATGTATTGTGGGCCCCAAACTTCTGACCCGGGTTTGGAGGGCGTCGCAGGTTTGGCATCAAAGCTAAGGTTTAAAGTCACTACCACAATCCTAGATTGTCGGGAATGGGTAGAGGGTTAAGATTAGTATTAGGAAATAAAGAAATAGAACGTTGAGAGGTTGAGTGTGATTAAATAGTAGGTTTTAATATGATTCGTGGCAAGATTCGAGATTCTTATCTAGAAGCGTAAATTTTAGATAGCGGTGATGGTAGATTCCTTTATTTCGATATCATTTGATCACTCGGAGTCGTCAGTTGGAGGACCGTCAGCTGATCCACGCCCTGATCTTCTATCGGTGTCAGCTATAGTACCAGTTGCGATGTTTGCACCATTACAAGCTATTCCATTTTGTGGTGTGAGACTAGACTTCATGGAGCTACTTGTGAGTATGCAGCCCCAGATGCTCTTATGGGGTGGACTAGAGAAGCATTTGAGGGTTTTGAAATACTTGGTGGACCAGAGTTTTCATAACGTTAAACGACAAGAATGACGTGATAAGTGATATATGTATAAGGATGTATAGTGTGTATTATCGGACTTTTGGTAGGAGAACGAATAAACTAGACTTGCTGAATAAGGAGTAGACATGTTGTACCTTTGCCATTAATAAAATGTTTTGCGCTTGCACCACCAAACTTTGATATATATCAGTACCTTTCCTTTCCAGCATTGTCATTTACTTTACCATACTTGTTTTATCTTACTGCACCGGTTATGAAACTCTTGTGATAACATGTACCCTATTCCCCTTAACTGTTTACATTCTGTAAAGAAGCATGCAATTTACTTAGTTCAACTATTGAAAATGTTTTCAAAAAGTGATATTTCTGTTTTACAAAATCTTTTCACAAAAAGGAGTATGTTTTAAAGGCTAAATAAATTGTTTGATTCTTTACAGAAAATGTCTACCAGAAGAAATACCCGTTCCACCAACCAGAATAAAGAAAACAACAACAACAACACCCAAGACAATAACAACCAGAATGCCAACCCAGGTCCCGTAGACCCAACTGTGGCCCAGATTCTTCAGATCTTGGCTCTATAAACAGTTCACCTGACCCAACAACAGCAGAGGCATACCAACCCTCGGGTAACCTTTAAGACCTTTCAGGCGGTGAATCCACCCGAGTTTAAGGGTTCTGTAGATCCTATAGAGGCAAGAATCTGGTTGAAGGAAATTGAAAAGGCATTTTCCTTAGTCAAAGTGAGAGAGGAGCAGAAGATTGAGTTTGCAAGTTACTACTTGAAGAATGAAGCCACCTACTGGTGGGAAACTGTTAAGATGTTGGAAGGTATGGATGATGTTATGTGGGTTAGATTTAAGGAGTTATTTTTAGAGAAGTATTTCCCTCAGTTTGTTCAGGATCAAATGGAGTTGAAACTTCTGGAGCTAAAGCAGGGGAATATGTCAGTGGCGGATTATGAAAGTAAGTTTGAGGAGTTGTCTAGGTTTGTGTCATCATATGTGGACACTGATAGGAAGAAAGCTAAAAGGTTTCAGCAAGGACTCAAGCCATGGATCTGAGGGAATGTGGCCATATTTGAGTTGGACAAGTATGCGGGAGTTGTGCAGAAGGCTATGATTACGGATACGGAAAGTGAAATATCTCAAAAGGAGAAGGAAAGTAAGAAGAGGAAGTTTGAGGGAGGTAGGACAGTCCCAAGCAGGGAAGTTTCTAAATTTTAATCAGAGGAAGGGCAAGTTCCAGCCCGGAAGAAATTTTAACAGACAAAATGCAGGCAACGGAGGCCAAGGTAACCGTCTAGCCATTGGGAACCAACCCATCAGGCAGAGGCCAGTTGTAACAGACTGTCAAGTATGTGGAAAGAAACATGGTGGAGTTTGCAACAAGTTGAATGTGGTCTGCTACAGATGCAGCCAGAAGGGGCACTACTCAAGGGAGTGTTGTAATTAGCCAGCCAGAGAGCCAGTCAACAAGGACCAGCCTACCAAGAATCAGGCAGGCAAGGTTCTAGCAATTGGATTTACTTGTTTCAAGTGCAGGAAGCCAGGACATATCACAAGGGATTGCAAGGCACCAATTCCAGTCAACAACACATTACGTATTATGGGAGCTACTCCAACAGTGAATGAACCTCCCAGAGCTAGAGTTTATGACATGTCTGTGAAGGATGCTATCATGGATACTAATGTTGTGGCAGGTACGCTGACTGTAAACTCCTTATGTGCTAAAGTGTTAGTAGATTCGGGAGCAACTTGATCATTTATTTCTCAAAGTTTTGTTGATAAGTTAAATTGTCTAGTTGAATTGTTAAGTGAGATTATGACGGTAGAATTAGCAAATCAGGAGCGTGTATATGTTAACCAAGTGTGTAAATTGTGAGATTGAGATTACTGGCCATAAATTTGATGCTGACTTGATTCCCTTTAAGTTAGGAGAGTTTTACGTTATTTTAGGAATGGATTGGCTATCTAAGCACGATGCTCAGATAGACTGTTGTAATAAGAAAGTAATATTGAAGATGCCAGATGAAAAAGTGGTGACGTTCAGAGGCCAGCGACAAGCGAAGAAGTTCTTGACAATGATTCAAGCTAAGAAGTTACTACGACAAGGATGCGAGCATTTTATCGCTTATGTGATAGATAGAAGTTAGGAGCCAGCCAAGCTGGAAGACATTCCAGTGGTAAATGAATTTCCAGACGTATTTCCAGACAAATTACCAAGACTTCCTCCAGATAGAAAAATCGAATTTGCAATCGACTTGGCACCTGGAACAGAACCAGTATCTAAGGCCCCATACAGAATGGCGCCAGTGGAAATGAAGGAATTGGCAAAACAACTACAATAATTATTGGAGAAAGGAGTGATTAGATCCAGTGTATCCCCATGGGGTGCACCGATACTATTTGTTAAGAAGAAAGATGGAAGCATGAGGTTATGCATCGATTTTCGGGAACTTAATAAGCTTACGATCAAGAACAAGTATCCATTACCTCGAATTGACGATTTGTTTGATCAGCTGAAAGGAGCTAAGTACTTATCTAAGATTGATTTGAGATCCAGATATCACCAATTAAAGATCAAACCTGAAGATATACCAAAGACAGCTTTCCGAACAAGGTACGGTCATTATGAATTCTTAGTGATGTCTTTTGGGTTGACTAATGCCCCAGCTACATTTATGGACTTGATGAACAGAATTTTCAAGGAATATCTGGACAAGTTTGTCATTGTATTTATTGATGATATTTTGATTTACTCAAAGTCAACGGAAGACCACGCGGAGCATCTTAGGATAGCTTTGGAAATTTTGAGAAGGAAGAAGTTATATGCAAAGTTTTCGAAGTGTGAATTTTGGTTACAAGAAGTTCAATTCTTAGGACATGTGGTAATTCATGAAGGGATCAAAGTGGATCCAGCGAAGATTGAAGCTGTTATGAATTGGGAAAGACCAAAAACACCAACAGAGGTGAGAAGTTTCTTAGGACTGGCGGGATATTATCGACGATTTGTTCAAGATTTCTCGAAGATTGCGACGCCTTTGACGAAGCTTACCAGGAAAAATGAGAAGTTTATATGGAATGAGAAGTGCGAAGAAAGTTTTCAAGAATTGAAGAAGAGGCTATTCACGACACCTATTTTATCACTTCCAGATGATCAAGGGAATTTTGTAATCTATAGTGATGCTTCTCATAAGGGATTAGGTTGTGTTTTGATGCAGCATGATAAAGTCATTGTGTATGCGTCGAGACAACTAAAACCTCATGAGCAGAAGTATCCTACTCATGACTTGGAACTAGCAGCGATATTATTCGCCTTGAAGATTTGGAGACACTACTTATATAGAGAAAGATGCGAGATTTATACGGATCATAAGAGGTTGAAGTACATATTCACGCAAAAGGAGCTTAATGTGAGACATATGAGATGGTTGGAGTTGATCAAAGACTATGATTGCACGATTAACTATCATCCAGGAAAAGCGAATATGGTGGCAGATGCATTAAGCAGAAAGGAAAGACTGAAAATGTTGACGATACCTGAAGAATTATATAAGGAATTTCAGAAATTGGACTTGGAAGTCAGAATTTGCAAACCTGGTGAAGCGAAGATGTACAGTATGACTTTTCAACCAGAATTGCTAGAGAAGATAAGAAAGTGCCAAGAGGAAATAATGGATCAGGATATCAATCGGTTGGTTGGAGAAGAATTATGCACTCAGAAGGACGATCAAGGTATTCTCATATTTTCATCCAGAATTTGGATACCACCAGTGGCAGAATTAAAGAATGAAAGTCTACAAGAAGCACACAACTCAAGGTATTTCATTCATCCGGGATCCGGGAAGTACCAAGATGTACAAAGATTTAAAAGAAAATTATTGGTGGCCAGACATGAAGAGAGAAATTGCGGAATGGGTTAACAAATGTTACACGGGTCAGAGAGTTAAGGCAGAGCACCAGAGACCGAATGGATTATTACAACCACTAGAGATCCCAGAGTGGAAGTAGGAGCACATTGCTATGGATTTTATAGTTGGCTTACCGAGGACGAAAGCGAACCACGATGCTATTTGGGTTATAGTGGACAGACTAACCAAATCAGCGCATTTCTTGCCTATCAATGAAAGATTTTCACTAGATAAGTTGGTTCACATGTATTTGAAGGTAATAGTAATGCGTCATGGAGTCCCAGTGTCTATCGTGTCTGATCGTGATCCACGATTCAATTCAAGATTTTGAAGAAGTTTTCAAGAATATCCGGGACATGACGTGTAATTACTTTTATTAATAAATGATTATTATGTGATTATTACGTGAATTTTTGGTGAATTATTTGATGATTGATGTTGTTATGTGAATGTTCATATGTGGTAAAGTCTAGGTATATTAATTTTATTATGTCCAGAATAAAATATAGATAATTAAGGTATTTTTCTAGTAATTTTTGAAGTATTATATGATTTAATATTGATTTATGAATTTATTAATAATTTTCTGAATGATTACAAAATTATTTTATAAAGCCGGGAATCGTCCAACTTCAACCATTTTTACACTTTTCGATCCGGATTACGGTTTGACCCGTGCGCGGCCCGGCGCGATATTTTCGATACGCTAACCCTTTTCGATAACATTATCTTTGTGCAAATCGTTTTATAAATGCCCGGTTTTGATAATTATCCGAAATAGGATAACGTCTATCCAAAACATGATAGTGCTTATCCAAAACAGGATAGTGCTTATCCAAAACAGGATAGTGTTTATCCAAAAAAGATAATGTGTATCCAAAATAAACGTATTTATCGATCCAACACGATCCAGAACGTACTAATATTCTCTAAATATAAATAGCCCTTTCTTATTTTATTTTCACACGCAAAATCATAATCAGACAGTACAAACCCTGAAAAACAGATAACACTTTATAAAAACACCGTATTCTTGAAAATCAATCGCACAAACGAAGGCGTTATCGAACTCCGATTCGGGCGTGCAATATATCAAAACGAAGCACTCGAAATCTTCTTTCTGAATCAACCATTTGTTTTTGCCCAGAAATCAAGGTATTTTTCTGATTTAATTATTTAAATTCGAATTAATTATGGATTAAAATATGAATGTTTATTCTTGATGTTTTTGATATGATTTGATGACATAATTATGTAGATCTTTTCTTCCTGGTCAATTTGGTATATTATATGTCAAAAATCGAGTTCAATAACATGCTTAAATTGATGTTTGATTCTCTGAATGAAGAACTAGGGTTTATAGCTTTGAATGTTCTTAATTGAAATTTGGATATTTCTTTGTTTGGGGTTATTCTTTGAAATTGATTGCACGGATGAGTAGATCGTTTAACAACAAATCGAATGGTGTATTCGAAATCAACAAACGATTCCTGGAATGATTCGATTGAGCTTCGCTGGAAAACGTCGAGTACGGCGGCGGAATTTTTCAGTCGATTATTCCGTGCAACTCGTTAGTTGTTTGACTATTTTGCTACTGCAGATGGAGTCCTGGGAGTATAACCTTTATCCCCTGTTAATTTGGAGCCGTTCTGGGCTAAAAACCAGGTCGCCGGAAAAAGCTTCCCGCCGGCGACCATGGTTTTCCGGTGGCCGGGGACGACGACCGTTGGATTTCTGTTTAGTATATTTTAAAAATATATTTTTATTATTTTACAAATTAGAATATTGTTTATTTAATTATTTTAAGTGCAGAAAAATTATTTTAATTATTTATCTATTCAAAAATAAATCTGATTTATTTTATTAAATAATTTTAATTAGTTTTTAATTATTTTAGTTAATTGATTATTTTAATATTAATTTATTGATTAATTTAATTAATTATTAATTAATTTTAATTAATTTAATAATTGGCTTTAATTTTTTAAAATTGATTTAAAAATTTCAAAAAATAGTTTCGAGCTTTAAATATTATTTTAAATTATTTTCAAAGCTCGATAATTATTATAAAATTATTTTTAATGTCAGATTCGGGTACTCGAACCCTATTATTTAATTATAAAATGATTCAAAGTCCAATTTTAATTCCGAAAAATGTTCAAAAATTTATATTAAATACCTGGAAAATCATTTTGACCCCAAATCTTCTTTGAAAATTTATTTGGATTGAATATCTTAAGTGCTATGTGTTATATGTGACCTGATTTTTGTATAAAATGATAGTTTGTGCATTGTTTGACTGCTTCTGCTGTAACTTTTAATCCGTACGTCGGATTTAGGTGAAACGAAGGGTATATAGAAGTTTGTATCGAATAGAATGAGTTGAGAAATAGTGTTGATGATTATATGTGATGTCTAACAGAGGAAGCGAGACGTAAAAAAGGAAAGCAAGTGGTTAGTGAGTGGGAACCAATTGACAAGTGTTAGTGAAGTGAAAGTGAATTGATAAGGCAAGTGTCCCTGAACTTTCTTATGGTATACTTGTGAATACTTTTGAACTCTTTTCATTATGTTGCAATTTCCCAGTAATTACTATCCTATTTTGCAAGTACTTTGAAGTACTTAACCCTAAACCCTGATTTTTATTGATCTTTAGCCGTGAGCCTGATTTCTTGTAAACCCTTAATTGTTGAATTCTTGGATACAAACCACACATATCCTATACTAATCCACAAATACATATCTACCAAATACTGATCCTTGATATGAGATTGCTTATCAAACAAACCTTTATGGCTTGTATAACAGAAGACCATTCCTTGTAACCTTTGCACCCTTGGTCTTTTACACTTTGATTTTTTCCTTGAATTGAAAGTCTATCCTCTTGTTTACCTTGTTGTACCTTTCTGGTGTTGTGAATCATATTACGCTTCAAGATAAATTTTGTTTATGATTCAGTTTATTGAATTACATTGTTTATCATGTTATTACTATAGAATTGGATTGTTTTTAAATATGGACCAGATTCGTGGTCAGACCAGATTCGTGGTCGTATTAGGCCAATGTGTGCCTTAGATCCAGTATATAGAGCAAAGATGGGAGCCTTGCTCGGGGTTAATGCGTGACTGATCAGCAGCCTAACCTTGGTTTTTAAAATAAAAGTGAATATCCAATTCTAATCATTGCTTATCAGGAAACTTGATTCCCTATATCATTTCAATTTATCATTATAAAATCTCAGTACTGTCATTATGACTTGCTGAGCTAGTTAGCTCACTCTTGAGAAAATGTTTATGTTCTTTTCCAGTTAAAAAGTAATTTGGTGATGGCGAAGATCCCCAGTCAAGTGTGCCAACTAGGTTTACAGGTTGAAGTGGAATGAGCTAGCGGAAGTTATATGATTTAGTGTGTGCTAAAAGTTTGACTTCAAATGTAAGATAAATAAATTTGGGATTTGGTACGTTTGTAATAAATAAGGTTGTGGCTTTTAGACATACTTTAAACTGTTGCGATTCTTGATTATGGTAAGTAGGGTCATTGCATATATTATAATATTCATAAACAGGTTTAAATATGGTGTGTATATATGTTGTGGGCCCCAAACTTCTAACCCAGGTTTGGAGGGTGTCGCATAGTCCATCTGGTAAGAAGACCGAGCTAAGAAGGAGACGACCAAACACAGAGCCCATTGTCAGAATACGTTCACGATCTCGAGGGCACGAAGGGACGATTTAAGATCCCCAAATTCAAAAATAGAATCCTCAAGTTTAAGGGTTGAATCCCCAATTTCAGATGGTTGTTGAGATCTTAGTTTTACCAATATTTTTCTTTCCCGAACCATGGATGATCTGGGATATGGATTTAAATATTATAATCAAGGAGCGGAATTCGGCATCAACCGTGCAAAGGCTATACACTCCCTTACATTCAAGGATTGAAATACATCAATTACCAAATTTATGATTATTCCAGTCCCTATACGGTGGATGATGAAATCTGAATTGATAAGGTAGCCACTCCAAAAAGGTGACGTCCAGGAAGTGACCAACTGAAGGAGGATGTCCCAAGTCTCGAGGGCCTCATGGACTGGAAGCTTATGATGAGGAAGAGCGAATTTTCGTCTAATCAAACTTGTGATTTAGTGGAGTAAAAGAAACTTGAAAAGGGAGTAAAAAAACTCGACTACATGTAAAATTTGGAAAGCCTGGAGCCCTGAGGGTCGATTCCCCGATGAAGTTCGTTCGAACGGCCTTCCATGAAGGAGGAAGACGGAAATTCCAGGGGTTGATCCTAAAGATTTGATGCCCCTTAAAGGTCTGAATGATCCAACGTATCTCTATACTAGAGAAACTATGAATACCTATATTTTAAGGGAGTTGAAGGTACCCCAATCTGGGCATATAATGGATTCAATAATCCGAATAGCCATGTAAGAAAGTTTTCAACCTCTCTACTACAACAGTCATGATTGATAAGGAGCATGACACTTTCCTAAACCCTGGGGGGCATGACTCGATTATGGTGTAAAAGTTCATAAGCTACACTACATCCCCAAGAACATGAAACGAGGATAAAAATAATCTTTGTATGACCTATGCCGATTCAAAGAAAACCCATGTCCAACATATACTTGAGTAATAGGATGACAGTGATAGTCCAACAAGGAGCCTAGGATGTTAACTTTAAGTTATCATTGGCTGAAACCAATATGAAAAGCATACATAAATTACAACAGTGGAAAGTAAAAATAACACAACATGAAGAAGAATTAGACCCTTGATAGGAGGCAATGAAAATAACGACTAGAAGTAAAAGAAGGATCGAAAGCGTGATGCTAAGGGTAGGTATCCCTGATGGAGACTCGTCCCCGAGAAAGAACAATAGAGAACCGAAGTTCATCAAGTATGTACGTTTTAATGCTCCAAGAAGCCGAATCTTGATAAACATGAAAAAAGATGGTCGATGGCTAAAGCCACTACGCGTAAATCCTGAAAAGAGGACCATAAATTTATATTCAAAAAATTTAACGAAGAGGACATCGACGATTATCGTCAGCTAAGGAATAAAATTGAGTTTCTAGTCCAGAGAGGAATACCGAACAGGTTCACCAAGATAGTCAAGGAAGTAATAAAGTGAAAGATTATAAATAATAAGAGGGGAGAACAAGATACTACAGAGAAACACCTCACCCAGTACTGGTTATCAAAATGATTTTTAGAAGGCTAATGATCGATGGGACTTCAAGAAGCTCAATGAAAGCTTGTGCCCAAAAGGTAGTACACCATAAGGAGAGACAGTGGAAATTGCCACTAATTTTGATGATTCTGATTCAGAAGGGATGAAATTCCTCCATAAAGACCCGATAATCGTCACACTATGAGATAAAACTCTGAAAGATTCTTGGCAAATGGGATTCGCTGATTCCCAAATTTCCTTTTATGATATGTTGCCACGATTAAAGTCCCAATTGAGTCATGGGGCAAGTCCTCTAAAAGAAGACATGTAATTCCGAAAGACCGAAGAACAATGGGGAAGTCCAACAGCAGATATGATTCTTATCCATTTATCACCTGAAAGACCAAATAAGATGATAAGCCTGAATTTGACCTTGAGTTAGTTACATATAAACTCGATAATGATGGTAACCGTAGTACAATGAAGAAAATGAAGAGGAATTTTTACCCTTGGCAGGCGAGAAACCACAAAATTATAAGCTAATTATGAGGACGATATTTCTAAGGTACCACTCCTCATTAACTTTGTAATATTATGTATCTTTTTTGATGATTTTATTTTGAGAAATTAGATGCCACCTACCAAAGGTTAGAAAGTAGAATTTTTTGAGCATCTCTATTGAAAGATCATGACATTCTACAGTATAATAGAATTAAGAGCCTAGACAAGGAAGGATACATGAAACACCTTCGTGAGGCATTTGAAGTGCTGATGCACCATAAGATGATGTTAAATCCTACAAGGTGTGCCTTCGAGGTAGGATCTAAAAATTTTTGAGCCACATCTCTGAGTGGGGAATCAAGGCCAATGTTGATAAGAATCTTGTTTATGGAAACTTCATCTTTCATTAAGAACAAAAAGAAACTAAAAAGTGTAACTTAGGAGAGGTTCATCTCCGAATCCAGTGACAAGTGTTTGCCCTTCTTCACGGCATGGAAGAAAGTAAAGGATTCTTCATGGGCCGATAAAAGCCTAGTAATATTTGAGGAATTGAAGAAGCAGATGACCGGAACTCCCGAAGAAGTACTGAATCCATGTATGGAAAACACAATTACGTAATTGAGATTTGTCCCTGAGAAAAAAGACATAAAGTTCAGCAACCCACCTACTGAGAAATTGAAGTACAACCATGGTGCTAGGAAATTAAAACATATTTCCAGGTGTGTAATATGAAAAACTAGTCATCGAGAGGGTACAATGCACAACCCTGAGACTAGTGGAAGGTTATTTAAGTGGACAATTGAGTCTGACGAAATTAGTATAAACATGTACCATGTTAAATGTTCGAGATTTGACTAACTTCATTGTTGAATGCCCTATTGACAACCAAGAAGTCGGGGGGCAGGAAGACATACCCCATGAGGGGAAAGAGATGATACTCAAGTGATATTTGGTTGGAAAGAGATGATACTCAAGTGATATTCGGTTCTCTATTTGTGATATTCGGTTCTCTATTTTGATGGATCGTCAAAAACAAAAATAAGTAGTGCAAGATCATGATGGATCTATGATAGAATTTTTCCTGATATTGGATTTCTCAAATGACGAACAATAAAAACAAGTATGAGTCCTTGGTGGCCAGAATTGTCTCAGTTGAAACCCCGAGGGTCAAGAACTTCAAAAGTTTGCGGAGACTCAATTTGATGATTTCTCAAAGTAAATGGGGAATTCAAAATAAAGCATGGGACAACAATGAAATATGAGAAACTTGTGAAGCCACGACTCAATTTAATAAGGGCTACATCTCGAGGGAGGAAAACATGAAGGCCGTTGCCTCAGAAATAGAAAGTTACACGGGAAGTTTTTACTTCTAAGTCATGAAGACCCAAAAACTAATACAAAACTGATAGCACCGATACGTGTAAGGACTTGTTGCCTAGGTGACTCAATCCGAAACTAGTCGGTGACCCGAAGATGCCATGGGAGGATGAAAAATGCTGGAAAAGATTTGGAGTTTCAATATGATTGCAAAGACTTTATATAAAAAGTAATTCATGATTTCTTACTTGAAATGCCTGAAACCCCGAAAAACGGAGTTAGCCTTGAAGGAAGTACATGAGAAGAATCGTATACTACGCTCGGGGGGCAAGGCTGTCGCTCAAAACGTATCCTATTTAGGTTATATCAGTCAGAGATAATGAGAAGAAAATATGATGGATGCTTGAAGCACACACATAGCCAACGCCCAAAGGCAGTTCCTGATAATAACCATAAGCTACTTCATGAGGTGGATTGAGGATAGGCATATAGCTATGATAACCACCAAGCAAGTGACACAATTTCCGTGAGAAAGTGTGATACACGAATATGGACTACCACAAATCCCAGTGGCAGATGATGAACATCAGCTCAACAACAAGGATTTAAAAAAATATAAACAAATGATTATGAGGAGAATAACCGTGATTCCTACTTCATGCTTGTCCAAAGTGAATAAGCAAGCCGAGACGGCCATGTAAATAGTCCTTGATGGACTGAAGAAGGGGACCGAATATTCGAGAAATGCTTCAGCAGACTATCTACTGTTAGGCACAAAACATGCGCTAATAATTCACGCAAGTATACGCGTTCGCAAGTAATATAGAATGATTTCTAGTTCATTCCCACAGAGACTCTGATTAATTATATTTAATTAACACTTACTCACCAATATATGATTACTCTTCAATGTCAAGACAATAACACTTAAGGTTGATTAACTAATTATTAACTATGAAAATTAAACACTTAAATTAACACTTGAATTAAAAATATTAAACACACATGAGATCATAACATCATTCAATAGTCATTGTTATTACCCTTAGCATGTAACAGTGATGATATTAATCGAACAACACGAAACTGATAAAAGCCAACTTTCGTTGCACAAGTACCATTCTACCAAGCATCCATAATTAAGATAGAAGTTGAATAGACATCAATTATGTTGAGACCCTATATGTCTACAGAATTTGACAACATAACGATTTAAGCGCAAGTTATTCATTATGATTACACAGGGCAAGTAAAACGGTTAGAGTTACCCACTAATCATGTATACAATACATGAACCTATGTTAGTATGGCAAGTTCAAAATCTCAAGATTCACTATCGCTTCACAAGAGATTAACACGCTATCTTATATGTTCGCGACGCACGTAAGACGAATAAGCACAAACTATGCTAGATATCATACAATCATCACATACCAATGTATTAAACAATTAACTAAAGAAATCCATAGTAAATCCGCTACGACCCCATGATCGCAATTAGCCCATGATAGAACTCATCGTCACCATGGGTTCATATGTAAACATGATAATAACATAACGATATAAACTAAAAAATACTTAATAAAAATAGAGACGTCATAAGAGTATTAAGGTTTGAAGTAAAAAAAACTAGCATCCACTGATACAACGAATTAAAAGAATCACAAGATAAACGTATGCTTCCTCTTCTTCATTGTTGCGTGCTAAACGGTCTTCTTAATCTTCTCTCCTTGTTACTTGCTCCTTGCTTGTTACTTGTTGTTGTGAAAACGTCTTCCAAGATTACTTATATAAGAGTCCACAAGAAACAGCAGTTGTAGAAGCCCAATAGAAGTCAAATTAGAAAATCCAGAATCTGAAAATCCGACCCCAGGTGGCCACCTCCAGTCCCACGCGGGCGCCTGCTCTCCAGGCGGTCACTTGCAGTCTCTAGGCGGGCGCCTGCATACCTTCTGGAAAATTCCACTTCTTGCTTCTGATTTTGCTGATTTATTCGCACAACTCCCCGCAACTGGTTCCAAGTACTTCCCTAGGCTTATTATGATGAAATCCCCCTAATTACGCAAGTTATACCATGAAATGCAAAAATACTAGAAAAACACATCAAATACACAAAATACTTGATTTTAAGACACCAATTCAAGCCATTACAAGATGTTCTAAGTGGTATAAAATGCCACTTATCACACCCCCAAACTTAAATCGATGCTTGTCCTCAAGTGTCACAGACTCAAAAATAAGTGGCATTCCACTTCTTGCTTCTGATTTTGCTGATTTATTCGCACAACTCCCCGCAACTGGTTCCAAGTACTTCCCTAGGCTTATTATGATGAAATCCCCCTAATTACGCAAGTTATACCATGAAATGCAAAAATACTAGAAAAACACATCAAATACACAAAATACTTGATTTCAAGACACCAATTCAAGCCATTACAAGATGTTCTAAGTGGTATAAAATGCCACTTATCACACCCCCAAACTTAAATCGATGCTTGTCCTCAAGTGTCACAGACTCAAAAATAAAATAAAAATATGCATGAATGCAAACTACATGAATGCAGCGATCCCCATCGCGATGACTAAACCAACCAACACATGACATCTCAACAAATGTAATTGGGCGATTAAAGATCAATCAAATCATGCAAGCTAACATACAACTAGAAACGTAGTGTGTGCGAATGCTTAATAGATATGCTTCGAAACTAGATCAATTATTATAACTCAATTATCCTCAAGGCAATGACAAGATAATACGAAGAATATATTCTAGACACAAAATGACTTATAACACTTCAAGACCACTGGAGCTTATTACAGAATCATGCTTTCATTCAACACAACAAACAAATGCTTATTTGATCATGCAATGAGTGAGGTCCACGAAAAACTTATGCAATGGTACCCATTTAGCGAGCGTTAGGTTAGCGAATCCCAGACTGTAAAAGCCTTAGGTCACTAGGCATAAAGTCCCCTAAGAAATTAATAACTTGAATACCAAAGAGCTCACTCGTGATCAATTATGCATTAAACCATATTTTTTTCTTTTTTTCACTCTTTTTTTCTCTCTTTTTTTAAATTTATGAGCAAGTGCGTTTCGCTCCATCTTGCTCAACCCTAGACTACTCGCATACAATACGAGCCGGCTACTAGCCATTTGACGCCTAGCCACAACTAGCAATGAATTCCAATTTTTACTCTAATTTTATATTTTCATGCCTTTTATCATTAAGAGCCTATCATATATTCTAAGTATAAGCAATAGATTAACCTAAAAAACCATCAAACCATGACAACAATCTAGTCCTTAAGCATACTTTAAGACTTAGTAAAATTACAAGTGTTTCTAGCATGCATGCCATCCTAACAAGATTCAACATCACGCTAACGCTATCACTACACTCGCATCAATATCACATATCAATCAATAAAGCAACAAAAAGGGATCATGGTATATGCATGAGCTATATGACATGATAAAACTAAAAAAAACTATATGACAAAATATGTAACTATTTGAGCTAAGCTACATGAAAATATAACTATATGACACACACGCAAATATGTTCCTTAACTACCACCCCCAAACTTAAAATCTTCACTGTCCCCAGTGAAGGTAATAGAAAGGAACACAGGGTATACCTACTCAGAGAAATTATCATCATCATCACCTTCAGAGGGTGGAGTGTCTGGAGGCGGATAAACAGAGTCCTCACCTAAAACAGGCCACTGGATGTCAGCTCCAAGGCCTCTAAAAGCAGTCCCAAGCGATAGGGTGAGCTCCTGCACAAACCTACTCTGTGACTCATACATCGCATCCATCCTCCTGGAAAGCCTCATGTACTGGACATCAGCCATACCCGAACCATCTCCTCCCTGGCCTCTGGAAGAACCTGTCTCCCCCTGAGCCTGACTGGACCTAGCCATCGTAGCACCAGCTGCTGGACGTCCTCCTGGGAGATGATATTCTAAACCATGCTCCTCAGGCTCTCCACCCATCCACTCCTACATCGCATTCAGCATCGATGAATCAATAGGAGCGGCCGACATCTGCAGCTGCTCATAAGAACGCCAGTGGACTCTAACTGCCTTGCACAGCTTCGTGATAATAGAGGCATACGGGATGTTGTAATGCGACTTCCCCCTCAAAAACTTCAAAATCCCTTGGTAGATGAACTCACCAAGGTCCACATAATACTCCTCATTCAAAATCCCCCACAACAACCTGGCTCTCTCAGCTGTAACCTCATGTGCATGCAAAGAAGGCAAATATTAACACAAATAAATGCATTCCATGCACGGGCATACATGTTCATCGTAACAGCCGGGAGAGAACGATAATCGTTGGATCCCATCTTAAAATTCCACACCGTGCTCGGCTGACAGAGAGTAGCAATAATCAAATCTGAATCAAAATCCTCAGGGGTCTTCTCATTCCAATTCTCCTCCCGGGGCTTCCCTTATCATGCCCAATAACACGGCGAATTGACGCAGGCTGATAATCAACAGTAAGCCCATGAACAACAGAATACCCATTCTTGTCGGCCTTGGCATTCGCATAGAACTCGCGAACAACACTCATCGGGACCGCCTCAGGTGACTCGTAAAAAGTCATCCAACCCTTCTCTGCAATCATCGGCAATACCTCACCATCTCTCCCCAATGGCAAAAACCCCCTCTCCTTCAAATTCGGCTTAGTCAGAAGCCTAGCATACTCCTCCTCAGCAGCCCTATCAACCAATCGGGGCCTCGCAGCAGTACCCCTTGAAGAATCAGTAGTCGGAATGGTGTTGCTGCTATCTACAGTTTGAGATCTCTTTGGGGCCATTGAAACCAAGAATAAGAGTTATAGAGTTGTGGTTTGTGTGTAGGAAAGAGTTCGTAAGTTAAAAGTATAATGGATGTGTATGGAGAGGTTGTGTGTATATATAGGGTAGGATTAAGGTTATAATTAGATTATGAGTGGGGTTGTGGCTAATTTGTAGGAAGAAAATTGTGGGTAATGGGGTTTGTAGTGTTGTGGTTGTGTTTTTATATTTTTTTCCTATTTTTTTATTAGCTGAAAAACCGAATTTTCAAAACTCAGGTCCGCAGGCGGTCTCCTGGAACCCGCAGGCGGGCGCCTGCCTGCAAACGGCCGCCTGGAACCTGCAGGCGGGTGCCTGCAAGGTCCCTGGAAAAAATGTTTTTTCAGCCAGCTTTTTCTGATTTTTGTTGGGTTTTTGGATAGAGTACTAAATTCTAAGGGTTCCTATGGTCTCATATCTTGGGTTGCCTCCCAAGAAGCACTTCTTTTACATCATTAGCTTGATGTAGAGTAGTTCGATCAAGTTGACAATAAAATGACACTAACCACTTCTCGGTTTTCCATATCCCCATAATAGTGCTTCAATCTCTGACCATTTACTTTGAATGCTTGGCCCGGATCATTCTCAAAAATCTCCACCGCTCCATGTGGAAACACAGTTTTGACGATAAATGGTCCAGACCATCTTGATTTCAACTTTCCAGGAAAAAGTCAGAGACGAGAGTTGAATAGAAGAACTTGTTGCCCCAACACAAATGACTTAGGAGATAGCTTCCTGTCGTGCCACCTTTTTACTTTTTCCTTGTACATCTTGTTGCTTTCGTAAGCTTGAAGTCGAAATTCATCAAGTTCATTTAACTGAAGCATTCGCTTCTTCTCAGATGCATCTAGATCAAGGTTTAACTTCTTCAATGCCCAATAAGCCTTATGCTCAAGCTCCGTAGGTAAATGACATCCCTTACTATAGACAAGTTAAAACGAGGACATCCCAAGTGGAGTCTTGTATGCTGTTCTATAAGCCCAAACAGCTTCATCGAGCTTTAAAGACCAATCTTTCCTAGAAGGACAAACAACTTTCTCTAGAATGCGCTTAATCTCTCTATTAGACACTTCAGCTTGACCATTAGTTTGCGGATGATAGGCAGTAGCAATGCGATGATTCACATTGTAGCGTTGCATCATAGAAGTGAACTTACAATTGCAGAAATGCGACCCCTCATCACTTATGATAACTCGTGGCGTTGCATCATAGAAGTGAACTAACAATTACAGTAGCAAACCTTGTGAATATCTGCTTATGAAGAAAACTCAACACTACCTTTGCATCATTCATCGGTAGAGCCTTCACTTCTACCCATTTCGAGACATAATCGACTGCCAGCAAGATGTACTGATTATTGCAGGACGAGATAAATGGTCCCATGAAATCGATTCCCCAAACATCAAAGACCTCAACTTCAAGCATCACATTTAAGGCATCTCATCCTTTCTAGTAAGACTCCCAACTCTTTGGCAACGACCACACCTTAAAACGAACTGATGTGCATCCTTAAACAACGTGGGCCTAAAAAAACCTGCTTGAAGAATACGAGCTGCTGTCTTTTCACCACCATAATGTCCGCCATAAAATGTGGAATGACAGTCTCGTAATATCCCCTTCGTCTCACAGAATGGGATATATCTCCTGATGATCTGGGTAGCTCCTTGTCTAAACAAATATGGTTCATCCCACATGTACCACTTCACCTCATGCAGAAACTTCTTCTTTTGAGCCGCATTCATATTAGGAGGCATTATATTGCTAACAAGATAGTTCACAATGTCTGCGAACCATGGCTCTTCCTCTTGAACTGCTAATAACTGCTCATCCGAAAAAGATTCGTTGATCAATGTCTTATCATGTGAAGTAGAATCGGGATTCTCCAATCTAGAGAGATGGTCAGCTACTTGATTTTCAGTACCTTTTCGATCCTTGATCTCCAACTCAAATTCCTGTAGCAAGAGCACCCAATGAATAAGTCTAGGCTTCGAATCCTTCTTTGAGACCAGATAGCGAATGGCAGTGTGATCAGTGAACACTGTCACCTTTGTCCCAAATAGATAAGATCGAAATTTTTTGAAACCAAAAACTATAGCCAATAGCTCCTTCTCAGTAGTGGTGTAGTTCATTTGAGCTCCATTTAGAGTCTTACTAGCATAGTAGACCACATAAATGATATTATTCTTACGTTGCCCAAGAACTGCTCCCACTGCATAATCACTTGCATCACACATCATCTCAAAAGGTTCTCTCCAATCAGGTGTCATAATAACTGGTGCAGTTATTAAACTCTTCTTAAGAGTCTCGAATGCTGCCAAACATTCATCATCAAATTTGAAAGGCACATCTTTCTCGAGCAAGTTGCACAATGACTTAGATATCTTAGAGAAGTCCTTGATGAAACATTGATAAAAACCCTCATGACCAAGAAAACTACGGATTCCCTTAATAGAAATGGGTGGCAGAAGATTTTCAATGACTCCCACCTTGGCTTTATCCACCTCAAGGCCCTTGCTAGAGACCTTATGCCCAAGAATGATGCCTTGTTGCACCATAAAGTGACATTTTTCCCAATTGAGCACTAGATTAGTTTCCACACACCTTTTTAGCACCAAATGGAGATTATTCAAACATTCATCAAACGAATGTCCAAAGACGGAGATGTCGTCCATGAACACTTCGACATTATTTCCAATCATATCAGAGAATATTGCCATCATGTATCTCTGAAAAGTGGCAGGTACACCACATAAGCTAAAAGAAACTCTTCGAAAAGCAAACGTGCCAAATGGACAAGTGAAAGTAGTATTTTCTTGATCTTCCGGTGCAATGTAAATCTGATTGTAGCCCGAATAGCCATCCAGAAGACAATAATACTCATGACCAGCCAACCTGTCAAGCATCTGATCAACAAATGGAAGAGGGAAGTGATCCTTCCTCGTGGCTTTATTCAACTTCCTGTAGTCCATGCATACCCTCCATCATGTGACTGTTTGAGTGGGAATGAGCTCGTTCTTCTCATTTGCTACCACAGTAGTACCTCCTTTCTTAGGTATATATTGCACGGGGCTCACCCAAGAACTGTCAGAAATAGGATATATGATTCCTGCATCCAGCCACTTTAGAATTTCTTTCTTCACCACTTCTTTCATGATAGGATTAAATCTTCGCTGTTGCTCAACAGTCAGCTTGCTACCTTCCTCTAGCAGAATTTTATGCATGCAGTACGAAGGGCTAATCCCTTTTATATCTTCTATAGTCATCCGATGGCCGATTTGAATTCTCTCAAGATCCTCAAGAGCTTGTCCTCATCACTACCTGAAAGGTCAGATGCAATAATAACAGGCAAAGTAGATGCATCACCTAAAAAGTATACCTCAAATGTTCAGGCAATGGTTTAAGCTCCAAAGTAGGTGCTTCCTCAATAGATGGTTTAAGCTTTCCCTCAGTATTCTTGAGATCAGTATTACCAATAGATTCAAATGGCATGTCTAGCTTTTTCTTCCAAGGAGAAGCATTTAGATATTGTAACTGCTCATTGCCTTTCTCATCATCACTGTCAAATTCCCCCAATAAGGCTTTTTCTAAGGCATCAGACCTTAGCACATGATAAAGTTCTGAAGTAATTGCAGAATTAATCAAATCCACCTTGAAGCACTCCTCATCTTCTGTAGGGAATTTCATCACATTGAATATATTGAATATTATATCCTGATCTTGCACCCTCATAGTAAATTCACCTTTTTGCCTATAGCCAAGAAAGGTCTTCCCAAGATTATGGGAATCTTCTTATCTTCCTCAAAATCCAGAATGACAAAGTCTGTAGGAAAGATGAGCTTGTCCACCTTTACTAACACGTCCTCCACGATGCCTCGTGGGTATGTAATAGAACGATCAGCCAATTTTAGAGACATGTAGGTGGGCTTCGGATCATGCAAATTCAGCTTTTTGAAGATAGACAACGGCATCAGATTGATGCTTGCTCCCAAATCACAAAGGCACTTGTCGAATGACAACTTGCCAATGGTGCAATGAATGGTGAAGCTACCTGGATCCTTAAGCTTTGGAGGTAACTTTTATTGCAGCACAACACTGCACTCTTCCGTTAGAGCAACGATATCAAGTGTTGGATCTATCGAATCTTGGCCCTGCGTTTTATGATATTAATTAAAAAGAGTATGAATAGACCATTAACCTTAATCGCTACGGTGCAAGCGATTCAAATCCACGTCTTCTACTATATTCCCTAATTCTCCTTGGACGAAGTATGGGTTTCGATCTCCCAAGGTGTACCTCTCTCAAAGCTCCGAAATTCCAAAACCCTAGCTAGCTCCTTGAGAAAAATGGCTGCCTCTCTCAAACCCTAGGATGTGATTTCGTTTTTGTGTGTTAACCCTAGCTTCAGGAGAATGAGAATATTTATAGGCTACAGTAGGGATCATGGACCATTAGGTCAGGCCTTCTAATGACATTCTGGGCCAAGCTCAATGTCATTAAATATTAATTCAATCCACTAAAGAATTAATATTTGCATTACCTTTCCTAATTCCGTAAATTAATTATTTAATTCGGCTCCCATATTAATTGCTTAAAAATTCCCCATGTTTAAGATATCGCATGTCCATTAATTAAATTAATTTTTGACAATTAGTTTAATCAATATCTTTTATCCTTGATCATCCACTCAACCTTATAATTATGCAAGAACAAATCTGCCAGCAGGATTAAAGCATAATTATCTTTATGAGCTTTCAAGAGGACATCATCACCCAAATATATTTTTCGGACACGGTTTCCTTTTATAGTTAATATCCCACTCTGTATATAATGTCATTGCCCAATACATAAATTTTGTAATTTAAAATAAATTACTTAATGTATGAATCAAGGCATGTGCATTAAATACAAGTGTCAATTACTACATCTGGATTAAGAACCTAAGCAATAATAATATTGTAGAATATTAGTTCTTCTTTATTGTCAGAATAAAAGAAACAATTATTCTACTATTTTGATCTCGTTCAATATACACAAAGTATACAAGTATTATTCAATAGTCAAGATAAACTACTTCTAAATAATACTTCAGCCGTTCCAGTGGTTTGTCTAATACCACTTAGACTGTGAACCTTTATTATATTATATAAGGAGTTTGAGAATCTAATCTTCTGCTATCCCATTTGATACTAGATTGTCTACAATATATAATATACAGACTATGTGAAACATGCAATCAAGATTCTCAAATAATTTATTATTAAAGTATATACTATAAACGAATATTCCAGTATAAACCCTAACAATCTCCCCCTTATACTCAAGATATTCTTTGAGTATATCAGTGTTTATTACAAGCAATCCACTACCAACTATATAACTATGTGAACAAGTATCTGACTCCTATCGCTTCCGTGTGCTCCTGAAAAGCCTTAGCTGGTAAGCTCTTCGTGAAAGGATCTGCCCGGTTATCCTTTGATGCTATATCAGCCACAATGATATCTCCGCGCTTAACGAACTGCCGTATGAGGTGATACTTATGCTCTATGTGTTTTGCTGCCTTATGGGCCCGTGGTTCCTTGGTATTTGCCACAACACCATTATTATCCCAATAAATCGTGATCTTCCGTGGCAAATTAGGAACCACATCCAAATCCAACAGGTAGTTTCGGAACCATATAGCCTCTTTGGCTGCCTCAGAGGCTTCCACATATTCGACTTCCACGGTTGAGTCTGCAATGCATTTCGGCTTCATACTCCTCCATATTACGGCTCCACCTCCCAAAGTAAAAACACATCCCGAGGTGGATTTTCTCTTATTTTTTATCTGCCTGGAAATCAGAATCAGTATAACCCAGAGGCAATAAATCAGAGGACTTGTAAACTAACATATACTCCTTAGTCCTTCGCAGGTACTTGAGTATTGTTTTTACTGCACTCCAATGTTCCTATCCTGGGTTTGACTGGTATCGGCTAACCATGCCCACGACAAAGCAGATATCAGGCCTCGTACATAACATAGCATACATTAGGCTTCCACATGCCGAAGCATAAGGAACTGCCTTCATGTTCTCTATCTCCTTAGGCATCGAAGGGAACTGACTTTTTGATAGAGAAATTCCATGTCTGAAAGGTAAATTACCCTTCTTGGAGTCCTTCATATTAAAATAAGCTAATACCTCATCTATGTAGGGCTCCCAAGATAAAGCCAACATTCTTTTCTTACGATCCCTTATAACTTTGATCCCAAGGATGTATGCTGCTTCACCTAAGTCCTTCATTTCAAATTGTTTGAACAACCATGCCTTTATTGAAGACAACATCTTAACATTGTTTCCAATGAGTAAAATGTCATCAACATATAGTACTAGAAAAACCACTGCATTTCCCTCATATCTCGTATACACGCATGCTTCGCTTAGACTTTGATCAAATCCATACGACTAGACTGCTTGATCAAAACGAATGTTCCAATACCTAGAAGCTTGTTTAAATCCATAAATAGACCTATTAAGCTTACATACAAGATGCTCTTGGCCTTCTTTAATGAATCCCTCTGGTTGCTGCTTATAGATGGTTTCTTCAAGACTTCCATTAAGGAAAGCTGTCTTGACATCCATTTGCCAAATCTCATAATCGAGATGAGCTGCAATAGATAAAAGAATACGGATTGACTTAAGCATGACTACCGGCGAAAAGGTTTCCTCATAATCGATACCTTCTTTCTGAGTATATCCTTTTGCAACAAGTCTTGCTTTCCAGGCTTTCACCTTTTTATCTAATCCCCTCTTTCTCTTGTAGATCCACTTACATCCAATAGGTTTTATACCTTTGGGTGGTTCCACGAGCTCCCAGACCTGATTAGAATACATTGATTCCATCTCAGATTCCATCACCTTTTGCCAAAGATCTGCATCTTTATCTTTTACCACCTCTTCTATGTGCGGGGATCATCATCATGTTCACCAGAGACCAAGTCTGAAGACTCTCCCAAAAACATGAATCTATCAGGCTGTTGAACAACCCTCCCACTACGACGAGGCACTGGTGCGGTATTAGTTACAGGATGTACATTTTGTTGTGGTTGTTCTACTTGTACTATAGCTTCATGGGTATTATCTGTCCCTCCCACTAGTTCCTCTAAAATGACACTACTCATGGGTTTGTGATTCATTATATAGTCCTCCTCTAAGAATCTTGCATTGGTGCTAACAATGACATCCCGATTCTTCGGACTATAAAATAAATAACCTTTCGTTCCCATGGGGTATCCTACAAACAACTTTACTTCTGTATAAGATTCTAACTTAGTCGCGTTCTTGTTCAGCACATGTACTGGACAACCCCATATCCGAATGTGTCTTAGACTCGGTTTGTCCCCAGTCCACAATTCTAAGGGGGTTTTAGGAACCGACTTAGAAGGTACTAAGTTCAGAAGATAAGGTGCTGTCTCTAAGGCATGTCCCCAAAACGACTTGGGTAAATCCGAATAACTCATAATCGATCTAACATTCTCTAAAAGAGTCCGGTTCCTTCTCTCTGCTACACCGTTCTGCTGGGGTGTGCATGGTGCAGTTAACTGGGATTTTATCCCATTTTCTGATAAATATTCCCTAAATTCTCCAAGCAAGTATTCAACACCATGATCTGATCGTAGTGACTTGATACTTTTATTAAGTCGCTTCTCTGTTTTAGCTTTGTACTCTTTGAACTTATCAAAGCACTCAGACTTACGGCGCAACAAATAAACGTACCCATATCTAGAATAATCATCAATGAAAGTGACGAAATACTAATAACCACCTCTTGCTTGGATATTCATGGGTCCACATAAATCAGAGTGAACCAATTCTAACACTTCTTTGATTCTATTCCCCTTTTCCTTGAAAAGCCTATTAGTCATTTTACCTTCCAAGCAGGAACAAACTGGAAATGGCTCCACTGCCAATGAGCTTAAAGGCCCATCTACTAACAGTCTTTGAATCCTCTTTAAGTTAATATGACATAATATCAAGTGCCAAAAATATGTTTGGTTCAAATTAGAAGGTTCCTTTTTTTTAGTAGAGGTAGAAGATGTGTTGTTCAATTCCCTATATTGCAGTTACAGTGCAGGTTGACTAGGATTAATTATATACAAATTGTCTTGCAATGTACCAGAACATATAATTCATTTATTCATCATAATAGAAACATTACGATCCAAACAAACATTATAACCATCCAAAGCAAGTTTAGAAACCGAAATTAAATTCCTTCTAAAAGAAGGTACATAAAGACAATTATTCAAAACCAAAATCCTATCAGAACCAAAAGATAAATGAATAACTCCTATTGCAACTACTGCTACTTTCGTAGCATCTCCCATGAACACGTATATCTCACCATCTCTAAGCATTCTGGATAGCTGGAACCCCTGTATAGAATTACAAACATGATCAGTGGCTCCTGTATCTACACACCAAGTGCTCGTAGATATAGCCGCTATAAATGTTTCTGTAACTAGAGAAAAAGACATACCAGTATTGTTTGTCTTCTTAGGAAGAGGACAATCCCGTTTCCAGTGACCTGACTATTTGCACCTGAAGCACTTTCCCTTAGGCTTTTTCACACCACCTTGAACTTCCACTGCCTTCACAGCTTTCTGTGTCTGAGCCTTTTTCTTCTTCTTAATACCTGTCGGCTTAGAGGAAGAACCTTTCTCAGCCACATTCACTTGAACACTCTGCCAAAATAATCCTTCAGCTGTCAGAAGTTCTGTCAGCAGTTCCGTGAGACTATACCGCCTCTTGTTCATGTTGTAATTCAAGCGGAACTGCTCAAAAATCTTTAACAAGCTCATAAGGATAATGTCAATCTGGGTTTCCCCGTCAAGTTCAGCACCAAGGATCTCTATCTCATTCAGATGTGACATCATCTTGAGAACATGATCCCTTACAGGTGTTCCTTCAGCCATCTGAGTGTTTATTAAAGCCTTCATGGCTACAAAAGTTCCTTGAGATTAAAGAGCATATCCGAAGCAGTGGCCATAGACTGATGCTGATGCTGCAAAACACCCGACATTGCTTCCAGAATGTAACATCGCGACATCTCATCAGCCTTAATCCACCGCTTATAATACTCTTTCTCATCTTCAGGAGCATCAGCAGCAGGCTGATCAGGCTTGGGTTCATAAGTGCAAAACTTGTACTCCTCAGCAGTCAACATAATGTCCAAATTTTGTTTTCATTCAATATAGTTAGGTTCGGTAAGTTTGTTATCCTTAATTATGGTGAATAGTGGATTAAAGCCCATTTTATCCTGAGAATCATGCATGAAAAAAAATTACATTACACATAAATAAGGGTGCATTAAATATTAAGACCTATTGATTCCTCTAACAATTATTAAAATTAAATGCACTAACATCTAAACACCATACGTTTCTGGTACGCCACGATGTGTGACATGTATACCACCTAAATTTGTTTAAATGTTACTTTGGTCCTATTACTAAACAATACGCCACGTTGGGGTGGTCTATATTATTTTTCATAGTTAAGTGTATACCATCATTAAATCTTAAATTATTCGAAATCTATGGAACTTGGTACGCCACGATGGGTGGCATGTATACCTTCCAATATTCGTAATTTTTCCTTGAATAGAATACTTCAATTCAATATTCATCAATGGTTTGATTTCCAGGTAATGGAGGAGTCACATCGGTCTCACTTAATACCCACAGCCTTACAAGTTCGATGAACCCGCTTTTGACAAAATCGCCCCATATCAGAAATAAAGAAAATTCGTATTTATTCCTTTTAAAAACTTATTAATTTAAGAAGTTTGTTCTAGTAATTTCTATAACATTCTAGACACCATAAATTACATGCCACGATGGGTGACGTATATATAATTTATATTCGTCTTTATGTTAAATTACATACAAACAATAATGGAGACCATAGGATTTAATTTCATATTAATTCCCTCTCCCACTTAGTATTCACTTTGAGGATTTTAATCTAAATGCATCGTCCTATGTCATTTTTCGAAGTCCGCATGTATTATAACAACACAAAGAACACATAACATAACAGCATACTATCATGATTAAAGCATTAATAAAAACATCCCTATGTCCATGTCATTCTAGCATGCTAAGGGTTAGTATCACATGGCATAACAACACAGACAAGAAACACATAGTAGCAATAATCAAGAGAAGCAGAAATTATGTAAAACATAATAAAACACATCCACTATTATGGCCCCAGAAAAATAGCTTCGAATTTATCCTTCGAAAAATTCTGGAAATCTTTGAGAGCCCGGTTGGAGGCCTTAACAGCCTCAAAACGCCATGAAATAATGGGTCAATGGTCTTTAGACCCTATAATCCCTGATCGTCTCGTTCTGCCATTTCCGAAAAGGTATCGTACGCCCAAATTGGACATCGTATATAAAATCTGCAGCCGAAACAGCGAAGCACCCCGAAAATAGAATGCAGCAGCGGAAAATCTCTGTTTCTTGCAGCTCCGTTGATCAAACAATTACATACAAAATAATACAAATGAACCAGCCTATTCTATTATATCAGATCATAATCTAAAACAATTACAAATTGATTTACAAGATTACAAGATCAGAATAGGAAAAAACAAAACTTTCACGTTCAACCCTCGTGATTTACAACAAAACCACGATAAATCACGTGGAATCCAATCATAACAAAATAACCACGATTAAACCACGTTGGATCCAAACACATAATTAAAACATGGCCATAATAGTGAATAATAACCTGCATCACAGAATCAATACAAGCATACCACTATATACATGCATATATAATCATGACATGGACAACATATCATAAAACGCAGAACCTAGAATCAGGCTCTTGATACCAATTGTTGGATCTATCGAATCTTGGCCCCATATTTTATGATATTAATTAAAAGAGTACGAATAGAACATTAACCTTAATCGCTACGGTGCAAGCGATTCAAATCCACGTCTTCTACTGTATTCCCTGATTCTCTTTGGATGAAGTGTGGGCTTCGATCTCCCAAGGTGTACCGCTCCCAAAGCTCTGAAATTCCAAAACCCTAGTTGGCTCCTTGAGAAAAACGGATGCCTCTCTCAAACCCTATGATATGATTTCATTTTTGTGTGTTAACCCTAGCTTTAGGAGAATGAGAATATTTATAGGCTATAGTAGGGATCATGGACCATTAGGTCAGACCTTCTATGGACATTCCAGGCCAAGCCCAATGTCAATAAATATTAATTCAATCCACTAAAGAATTAATATTTGCACTACCTTTCCGAATTCCGTAAATTAATTATTTAATTCGGCTCTCATATTAATTGCTTATAAATTCCCCATGTTTAAGATATCGCATGTCCATTAATTAAATTAATTTCTGACAATTAATTTAATCAATATCTTTTATCCTTGATCATCCACTCAACCTTATAATTATGCAAGAACAAATCTGCCTACATGACTAAAGCATAATTATCTTTATGAGCTTTCAAGAAGACATCATCACCCGAATATATTTTTCGGACAGTTTCTTTTTATAGTTAATATCCCACTCTGTATATAATGTCATTGCCCAATACATAAATTTTGTAATTTAAAATAAATTACTTAATGTATGAATCAAGGCATGTGCATTAAATACAAGTGTCAATTACTACATCCGGATTAAGAACCTAAGCAATAATAATATCGTAGAATCTTAGTTCTTCTTTATTGTCAGAATAAAAGAAACAATTATTCTACTATTTTGATTCCGTTCAATATACACAAAGTATACAAGTATTATTCAATAGTCAAGATAAACTATTTCTAAATAATACTTCAGCCGTTCCAGTGGTTTGTCTAATACCACTTAGACTATGAACCTTTATTATATTATATAAGGAGTTTGACAATCTAATCTTCTGCTATCCCATTTGATACTAGATTGTCTACAATATATAATATACAGATTATGTGAAAACATGCATTCAAGATTCTCAAATAATATATTATTAAAGTATATACTTCAAACGAATATTTCAGTATAAACCCTAACATCAAGATCATCCTTGATGAATACCTTTCATGAATTTCGCATAACTAGGCATTTGCTATAGAGCCTCAGCGAAAGGTATGTTAATGTGAAGTTTCTTGAACACCTCTAGAAACTTACCGAATTACTTATCCAGCTTTTGTTTTTTCAATTGCTTAGGAAAAGGTGGTGGAAGATAGAGCTGTTTCTCCCCTGTATTACCCTTAGGAAGAGTGTGTTCAACATTAGTCTTCCTTGGTTCCCCCTCTTTCTCCTTTTGCTTTTTTTCTTCATCTACAACTTCAGCTTCTCCATCCTTTACTTTTTCAGCTTGAGCAACTTTTCCAGACCTTAAAGTGACAACTTTGACTTGCTCCTTAGCTTCCTTCCTGCCTGGCACTTCAGTATCGCTGGGAAGTGTGCTAGGTTGACGATTGAGCAAGGAATTGGCTATTTGACCGATCTGATTCTCCAAGGTCTTGATAGAAACAGCCTGACTTTTGCACAACAGCTTTAGCTTCTCGAAATCAGCACTAGAAGGTGGAGCAGCACCTCCTTGATGAGGATGTGATTGCCTTTGAGCATACTACTGAGGTTCCTGGAATCTAGGTGGATTAAACTGTTTACTTATAGCTTGCTGATATGGTTGCTGAACAGCATTCTGATTGTTGCTCCAGCTGAAATTGGGATGATTTCTGTTATTAGGATGATAAGTAGCTGGCATAGGCTGCTGAGGTTGTGACGGCCTCAACCCCGGGGTCAGGAGTTGACGTCACCAACAACAATAATAATAAACATAATATAACCCAAATCATTAATTATACATAATCACGACCCCTTTACCAAGACCTTTTCCAGGTTTAAGTATGACTTAGGCTACAACTACTACAACACTAATTTAATGCAGCAACTCAATAGACCATCTCTGGTCCAACACAACTACCTCAGAGGAGCCTGACACGGAAGGAACTGAAACTCTGCCCGACTATTATGAAAGAACCTCCTAGGCATCTGCAATACATATATAAAACATTCTCCAAGGGTGAGCAATCAATTGCTCAACAGTACCACTATATGAATAACAAGTAAAACAATTTAAAGTAAAGCAGTTATAGGAACAAAATTCATAACTTGGCAGAAACATGTAAAACAGGTATAAACTGGATATCAAAACTAGCATGCTCCGTAAAACAAAAATCAACAGTCGTGTGCTATGCATAAATACCAGAGTTCAATTTTAGCATGCTATTTTTATTTTCAAACCTTCTGTTCCATTACAGGAACCATAAAACCATTTGTCCCGTTACGGGGACCCAAAATCGTTTGTTCCATTATGGCAACCATAAAACTTGTCCAATCACAGGACCTATAAAACTTGTCCATCACAGGACCTATAAAACTTGTTCCTCTCCGGGAACCTCAAAATCACTTGCTCAGATATAAAAGTATTGGATGATCCCTGGTGAGACAGCTGATCAGGCTATCCTATGAAACTTGTTTCGGAACTCAGAGACTAGCTAGGTCTCTATCACACTGGGCTGGTAGTTATAACAGGGTGCACAACCACTTCGCCTCTTACGCTAACTTCCAGGCCGTTACGGGCCTTCTGCGCACACTCATTCAACTATCTGATCATTTTAATCCAATTTTTCAAATCACTTACCTATCTCTTATCAAAACAATTATAACACAGCACATCTTCCAAAACATTTTCATTTTATTCAGAACTTAGAGATAGGTATTTCAGAAGTTACTTTTCCCCCCAAAACACAAGTTAACTAAACAATTTAAAACCCAGGGGATACGTAACTTAAAACATTTCTGTTCCATTACGAAAGTAAAACATTTAGTTATTCACATATACTGAACTATAAAAGAATGGTTAGGGGTACTTGCCTTGCAGAGCTTTACAAATATTATCGATTGACCTTAAGCCGACACGGACGCTCAGGCTTTAACGTCTAACCACTAGATTACCCTGGATTCGACGTCAACACTCTAGTCCTTCGATTGGAACCTTTCTGAGCTCGCCGACTGTCCACTAGGCTATCCAATGCCAACTCTTGGGCCTTTCGACTAGCACCTACAAAGTCGAAACACCCTAACTTAGACCTTCGATTATGCTTGACATATCCTCGCTAACAATCTACCCGAACGTTAACAAAACTCGACTCGTAACATACTTCATATAATTATACACGTATCAGTTAGGGTTCACGTTCTTGAAAATTGGTTCGGTGTTCATTTCCAGAAAATATGTATATATGTCCTTTTACGAAATTAGGGTTATCGGTTTTAGCAAAGTATTTCATCACAACACATAATCAGGTTCCGTATAGAGTACTCATATATATAACTGATCGACGTTCTGATAGTCATTGGGTACGGCCTCGCGTTTCCGTAATTAAATTTTCCGGAAATCGGCAGCACCTCCTTTATTTATCGGCTAACCCGTTGAACATCCCGACGTCAAAATAATCACAACCACAATCAATCACAATCCAAAACCCAACCACTGATTTCAGTCAACAATATTACACGCAAATTCACAAACACCAGTTAAATACACTTATTAATCATTATTATCCATATTTTTATGTTTTAATTCATACTTTATAATTTAAATCGTATTTTGTATTTTTAAATCGTAGGACTCAGAGTATATCATCATAGTCCACCGTCGGCTCGCCGAAGCTCATCACCGACGGCGATAAAATTTACGGGTTTCCGATTATATCGGACATCCTACGTAAATCTCACCGATAATTTATTATAATTCCCGTACCAAAATCCCTTTATTTCATAAAATCAGTCAAATAATTCTCCATAAAACACAAAAAAAGAATTCGATTAAAATTCGAGCAACAACAACAAATGCACAGTCGAACCACAACAAACACAAGCCACGCGCCACACGCGCCTTCAACCTCACACACACTCGACACACACTCAACACACACACACTCGACACACGCACACACACTCACGGTACTACACACACAAGCACATATATACACATAATTATATATATATATATATATTTACAACCAATCAGGAACGAATCACAGCCAAACAACCAGAATAAGTGGCAGCCGGAGAAAAGAATTACCGGGCATATGGGAAATCCGAAAAGAGGGAAAGGGAGGAAAAGAGGGATGGAAGAAAAATGAAAAGAAAAGATAAAAATTGAGACTACCGGGAGGGAGGGAGGGAGACGAGCAGAGAGATTAAGCGGGGGGGGGGGGGGAATGAACAGGGGGTGGGGTGGGGTTTGTGGGGGTGTTTTTTTTTTTTACTTATTTACAAACTAAACAGCTGACACACATTTTACAATCGACAGGGGAGAGACACGTGTCCTAATTACTGACTGTAAACCCGATTTTTAATTCATGTTTCGTAATTTATCGAACCAGGTTAATCACAAAATAAACTCGAAAAATTATCAAAATAACTTTAAAATTCCCTAAAAATCCCGAAACTAATAAAATAAAATTTTCATAATTTTTAAAGCATTTTTGAAATGCAACTCGTACCCGGATTTCACAATTAACGAACCGAGCTGCACTTAGAACAAATTCAGAAAATCACGAAAATAGTCTTAAATTGCTACAAATATCCCGAAGTTTATAAAAACATAAATTTTGATATTTTAAAATAATTTCTGAAATGCAAGTTATACCCGCTTTTATCCATTAAACGAATCAACGCGCAAGTGAAATTAATCCCAAAAATTCCCAAAATAATTTTAAAATTCTCAGAATATTCCCAACTTCAATAAATATGAGTTTCATAATTTTTAAAGAACTCTGGAATTAAATACGGATTTTATAAATAAATGAAATCAGAAAATCATACAGGACTAAATATTTGATGAAATATTGATTTCTCAATTTTAAAAACTCCTAAAAATAATTAATAAAATTATGAAGCCATGAAAATGATTTTAGAGATAACCCAAGTATTTACGGAAATAAATCCTGAATAAAATCACCTTTAAATATAAAAGTGAAACAACACAGCTTCACAACGTATTACACAATTGAGACTCGAACACCAACGAACACACCTAATTAACAATAAAATAATATCCGACTGACAACACCCCTACACATATTTTATATATTTACTTATTCAATAATTGCACATTTAAATAATAAAAATATATGAGTCGTTATATCCCCCCCCTTAAAAAGATTATGTCCTCAGAATCTGATTTAACTAAACAAGTGAGGATATTTGTCAAGCATATCTGACTATAACTCCCAAGTGGACTCTTCCACTCGAGGATTCATTCAAAGCATACTCACTATATATATAAATTCATTCCTAAGGATTCACTCATAATGACCTAGGTTCTGGGTCGATCATTCCACGTAGAACAATTTGGATGAGAGCCCATTGGCTCCTACTCAACGGCTTGGTTCAAATAAAGAACATATCACTTTTACTATGACATGCATAACACATTATAAATGTCTGCAAATGTAATGACAATGCTAACTCATGAGCACTTCATCTATCTTCCTCGATACCTCCAACGGGTACATTTATTTAGGGCTCAACTCGCCCCTTCTAACTAAACCTAACCGATTTCTTTCAAGGTGAAATTTTGTCAATACCAACGATCCTACTTTTATATCCATACTCTTTCGATGCAAATCCGTCTTCTTTTTACACCACTACGTCCTTGGTGCGCTGAATTTACTCAGGATCTACAACATTTCTACTCCCACTTTCTCTCAATAGAGAGGAATCCACACTTATGCTCACACAGGGCTTCGCAAGGTAGCATTCCCTACTAACATGATAATTATTAACATAGATGACTCAATCAATGGTAGGTGTTTACCACAGTTTCCTTTTAGATTCAAACTATATACTCTCAACATATCTTATATTTCCTGAATTGTCCTTTCACTTTGACCCTTCGTCTACGAATGATAGGCGGTGCTCATTTTCAATTTAGTTTCCAAACATTCGAACACCTCTTACTTCTCTCCATCAGCTAAGACTAAAAAGTAATCTCATATCTTCACTTCTTCTCACCTTTAGATATTTGAACTTTACATTCCACTTTTCCCCTATTCCTTTATTAACTCCTTAGCAATTTTAATCACATTCAATCCTTTCCTTCTATACAGGGCACCTGTTACTACACCGACTTTGCTTAAGTGATCTTTGATGAAACGATCACTATCCTTTTTTTTATCTCAGCTACAATTCATTCTGGAAAATTTAGCGTATGTTTTCTTCCCTTATAATCTTCATAGAGAAATCTTTGAGCGTTCTACACAGACTTTCTTAATCTTTAAATAGCTGAGGATATTATCAATAAATACAATCATGCTTATCCAAGCACTCCTTATACACCATGTTCACTAACTGATACACTTGTTAATCCAAATAACATTATCAAAAATTGTGATGCCCATATTCCGTCTTAACTGCAGTCTTCGATACGTCCTCAGGCTGGATCTTAAGTCAATCCCCGAGAAATAACATACTCCTTAAATTAGGTCACAAAATTAATCAGGTTTAGATAGGGGTTACTTATTCTTATTCGTCATTTTGCTAATCTCTCGATAAATAGTACATAATCTCATAATTTCATTCCTCTTCTCTCATGGCATCACTGGTGCGCCCCACGGGGATATATCTGGTATGATCGCCTCCCTTCCGATAACTTCTGTCATTACTTCATTCCCATTGGACGTTGGAGAAACTCCAGGGCATTCATTCATTACTCAAACTTTTTCCAGCTTAAATACTTTCTTCTTTGTATCTTTACACAAGGTGGATCTACTTTATCTCCTTAGCTTATTAACTCTTTTCTTCGCACGATTGGAAGAGCTTCTTATCTTGCTCATTCCTTTAGCAACTCACCCTACTACTAGCTTCCATACACTTTACTATTCGCTTATCCTGAATTAATCTTTGCCTTATGAAAGGACAACCAATTCGTTACTAAAATCATGTCAAACTCCTCTAGCTTAAAGGGTGTCAGATCAGCTGCACTACGTTCGAATTCTAAACACTCGATCTTTTAGTCACTCTGGAAGTTCTGCCTCTAACTATGCTGGATGTTGACCTTTGGGATGTAGTACCTTGAGTAACTGTTCCACAACTCCTTGCAATATGCCCAACCTTCCCACATTTGTAACAAGTAACTCTTGGATTATCTGAATTGCACTCCGACGCATAATGACCCATATGACCACATATGACACATCGAACGTTCTTTGTTTCCAGGTCTGAAAATCACGTCAGAAATTGATTTACTCTTATTGGAACCGACTTCTACCTAACTGCCACTAGTTGGTACAATTAACCAACTCTCTCTTTCAATTGATCAATTGGAGTATCAACATAAACATCAGTAACACACAAAAGTATAAGTTGTATCCAAAAAGGTAGGATATTTTTTAAAAAAAATAAATAAATTTGGGCAGCATTTCCTCTATGTTATTGACTACCAATCCGACTCAAGCCGACACCAACAATCAACCAACAACCATATCAACCCATCAACATCAACAAAACCACCAACAAGTATATTAACCATCTTTCACCACTCAACTCCACGGTTCACAATACTGTGACACATAACATGTTAATAACCATATGTATCACTAACCAACATAATAAAACGGGGTTGGCTATTTCAGCCACATTTACCAACAAGCAACCTCGCAAACTAGGTCAACTTAAGGACCTCTGCTAGGCCTACTAGTCCAAGTTTCAGCCAACCATTCTTCTAAAGGCGGTTCCCTATCATTTGCCATATAGACTCGACAACCACTGAATTAACTTTTCTAAGACAACAACCTTTTCCAATGGATCACAAATCCTTTCTGTTGCCATCATTCCAAAATAGCAACCAGATACAAAACTTTTATTTCTCCTGACGGTCAATTCTTCGTTTACTTTCCATAACTAGGACGATCTGACCACAGTGGTTACCGAAAGAAATTCATTGCCATAAAATACCAAATAAAATTTTAAAATCAAGGTTATCCATTCTGAAAGAAAAATGAAGAAGATGCGGATATGACTGGGAGCAACCATACAAGTAAGTAAGATGGCCAATCTTAGTACTATGCAGCTTACAACGCATATTTCGGTGGCGTCCCACCAGACCCTTTGTCACACAGATAAATAGTCACATCATATGTATTGTTTGCCCCAATCAACCGATAGAACCTCCGAGCGAAAAATATAAGGGTTCAAGGTATAAACCACAGTATTGATCCATATTCACTATGAGACTCGGCTGTCATGGCAGCCGCTGACTAATACCCTTCCATCTGAACTTTTACGACCAGACTCTCTTCCTCGAGAAAGGAAAATAGAAACCTCTACCAGACATTACCAATGATACCTAAATACAAGGGAGACTTACTAAAAGCTAGGGCAGTTCCAGTCAATCCTCAATAGACATCAGGGTTACACCTCTGAAACCCTTAACTGAACTCATAGACCCGCTCCTTTGATTGAGTTGCTGACTCACATCTATCTATGAACCTTCCTGCACTCTTTTGACTCTCTTCTTAACCTAAATCAGGGAGTCAAACCTGTAGCTCTGATACCAACTGTGACGGCCTCAACCCCGGGGTCAGGAGTTGACGTCACCAACAACAATAATAATAAACATAATATAACCCAAATCATTAATTATACATAATCACGACCCCTTTACCAAGACCTTTTCCAGGTTTAAGTATGACTTAGGCTACAACTACTACAACACTAATTTAATGCAGCAACTCAATAGACCATCTCTGGTCCAACACAACTACCTCAGAGGAGCCTGACACGGAAGGAACTGGAACTCTGCCCGACTACTACGAAAGAACCTCCTAGGCATCTGCAATACATATATAAAACAGTCTGCAAGGGTGAGCAATCAATTGCTCAGCAGTACCACTATATGAATAATAAGTAAAATAATTTAAAGTAAAGCAGTTATAGGAATAGAATTCATAACTTGCAGAAACATGTAAAACAGGTATAAACTGGATATCAAAACTAGCATGCTTCGTAAAACAAAAATCAACAGTCGTGTGCTGTGCATAAATACCAGAGTTCAATTTTAGAATGCTATTTTTATTTTCAAACCTTCCGTTCCATTACAGGAACCATAAAACCATTTGTCCCGTTACGGGGAGCCAAAATCGTTTGTTCCGTTACGGGAACCATAAAACTTGTCCAATCACAGGACCTATAAAACTTGTTCCTCTCCGGGAACCTCAAAATCACTTGCTCAGATATAAAAGTATTGGATGATCCCTGGTGAGACAGCTGATCAGGCTATCCAATGAAACTTGTTCCGAAACTCAGAGACTAGCTAGGTCTTTGTCACACTGGGATGGTGGTTATAACAGGGTGCGCAACCACTTCGCCTCTTACGCTAACTTCCAGGCCGTTACGGGCCTTCTGCGCACACTCATCCAATTATCTGATCATTTTTATCCAATTTTCCAAATCACTTACCTATCTCTTATCAAAACAATTATAACACATCACATCTTCCAAAATACATTTTCATTTTATTCAGAACTTAGAGATAGGTATTTCAAAAGTTACTTCCCCCCCCAAAACACAAGTTAATAAAATAATTTAAAACCCAGGGGATACGTAACTTAAAACATTTATGTTGCAATATAAAAGTAAAACATTTAGTTATTCACATATACTGAACCATAAAAGAATGGTCAGGGTACTTGCCTTGCAGAGCTTTACAAATATTATCGATTGACCTTAAGCCGACACGGACGCTCAGGCTTTAACGTCTAACCACTAGATTACCCTGGATTCGACTTCAATACTCTAGTCCTTCGATTGGAACCTTTCTGAGCTCGTCGACTGTCAACTAGGCTATCCAATGCCAATTCTTGGGCCTTCCGACTAGCACCTATAAAGTCGAAGCACCCTAACTTAGACCTTCGATTATGCTTGACATATCCTCGCTAACAATCTACCCGAACGTTAACAAAACTCGACTCGTAACATACTTCATATAATAATACACGTATCAATTAGGGTTCACATTCTTGGAAATCGGTTCGGTGTTCATTTCCAGAAAATATGTATATATGTCCTTTTACGAAATTAGGGTTATCGGTTTTAGCAAAGTATTTCATCACAACACATAATCAGGTTCCGTATGGAGTACTCATATATATAACTGATCGACGTTCTGATAGTCATTGGGTACGGCCTCGTGTTTCCGTAATTAAATTTTCCGGAAATCGGCAGCACCTCCTTTATTTAGCGGCTAACCCGTCGAACATCCCGACGTCAAAATAATCACAACCACAATCAATCACAATCCAAAACCCAACCACTGATTTCAGTCAACAATATTACTCGCAAATTCACAAACACCAGTTAAATACACTTATTAATCATTATTATCCATATTTTTATGTTTTAATTCATACTTTATAATTTAAATCGTATTTTGTATTTTTAAATCGTAGGACTCAGAGTATATGATCATAGTCCACCGTCGGCTCGCCGAAGCTCATCGCCGACGGCGATAAAATTTACGGGTTTTCGATTATATCTGACATCCTACGTAAATCTCACTGATAATTTATTATAATTCCCGTACCAAAATCCCTTTATTTCATAAAATTAGTCAAATAATTCTGCATAAAACAAAAAAAAGAATTCGATTAAAATTCGAGCAACAACAACAAATGCACAATCGAACCACAACAAACACAAGCTACGCGCCACACGCGCCTTCAACCTCACACACACTCGACACACACTCAACACACACACACTCGACACACGCACACACACTCGACACACGCACACACACTCACGGTACTACACACACAAGCACATATATACACATAATTATATATATATATATATTAAATACGGATTTTATAAATAAATGAAATCAGAAAATCATACAGGACTAAATATTTGATGAAATATTGATTTCTCAATTTTAAAAATTCCTAAAAATAATTAATAAAATTATGAAGCCATGAAAATGATTTTAGAGATAACCCAAGTATTTATGGAAATAAATCCTGAATAAAATCACCTTTAAATATAAAAGTGAAACAACACAACTTCACAACATATTACACAACTGAGACTCGAACACCAACGAACACACCTAATTAACAACAAAATAATATCCGACTGACAACACCCCTACACATATTTTAAATATTTACTTATTCAATAATTGCACATTTAAATAATAAAAATATACGAGTCGTTATAGAGGTCGCTGACAATTGTTCACATACTGAACAGATTCATTAACAAGAGAACACTGATCCATAGCTTGAGAGCCTACACAAAGCTCACTGACAATAGCTATTTGATTGACTCCATAGTTGGCTAAATAATCGACCTTCATAGACAGCGCTTGGAGCTGCACTGCGATAGCTGTAGCTGCATCAACTTCCAGAATACATGCTACCTTCCCAGGCATCATCCTTTGAGTTGGGTTTTGATACTCGCTTGCAGCCATAGTTTCAATGAGATTATAGGCCTTAGTATAACTTTTGTCCCACAAGGCGCCTCCAGAAGCTGCATCGAGCATGGGCCGAGATTGGGCCCCCAAACCATTGTAGAACCCAGTGATCATAGCTGCAGTCTTGGCCATTGGATAGAACTTCACCAGAAACTTTTGCGCAAGATCTTCCCAAGTAGTGATGGACCCAGCTGGTAAAGAATGTAACCAATCCTTAGCTTTATACCTCAGAGAGAATGGGAAAAGCCTCAGCTTGATAGCCTCATCAGTAACACCATTATATTTCAAAGTACTGCAGATCTTGACAAAATTCCTGATATTCATGTTAGGATCTTCAGTCGCAGCACCTCCAAAAGAAACAGAATTCTGCACCATCTGAATAGTGCCCGGCTTAATTTCGAAAGTATTGGCCTGAATAGCCGATGAATGATGCTTGACTGAATGTCATCAATTTTAGGCCGAGAAAAGTCCATAAGAGCTGGATCTGCTGGAACTATACGATCACCCATTATTACAGGTTCTTTCTTTTCACTCTCTTTATCCGAATCTTCAAAATCTATCTTCTCCGGAATATCAAGAACTGAATCTATCTCCTCAGCCGTATCTAGAGTCCTCTTGCGAGTGCGAGAATGTGTTTACATAAACGCTCGCTAGAGTACCTGAAACAAAACTGGAAACAGTAAGTAACAAGTCTTAATCAATGAGTCCTAATGATCACTGATGGCAAGTACATAAACTAAAACAATTAACACCGAGTCCCCGGCAACGGCGCCAAAAACTTGTTAGGCACAAACCATGCGCTAATAATTCACGCAAGTAAATGCGTTCGCAAGTAATATAGAATGATTTCTAGTTCGTTCCCACAGAGACTCTGATTAATTATATTTAATTAACACTTACTCACCAATGTATGATTACTCTTCAATGTCAAGACAATAACACTTAAGGTTGTTTAACTAATTATTAACTATGAGAATTAAACACTTAAATTAACACTTGAATTAACAATATTAAACACACATGAGATCATAACTTCATTACTACTTCATTCAATAGTCATTGTTATTACCCTTAGCATGTAACGGTGATGATTTTAATCGAACAACACGAAACTGATAAAAGCCAACATTCATTGCACAAGTACCATTCTACCAAGCATCCAAAATTAAGATAGAAGTTGAATAGGCATCAATTATGTTGAGACCATATATGTCTACAGAATTTGACAACATAACGATTTAAGTGCAAGTTATTCATTATGATTATACAGGGCAAGTAAAACGGTTAGAATTACCCACTAATCATGCATACAATACATGAACCTATGCTATCATAGCAAGTTCTAAATCTCAAGATTCACTGTCGCTTCACAAGAGATTAACACGCTATCTTATATGTTCGCGACGCACATAAGACGAATAAGCATAACCTATGCTAGATATCATACAATCATCACATACCAAGATATTAAACAATTAACTAAAGAAATCCATAGTAAATTCGCTACGACCCCATGATCACGATTAGCCCATGATAGAACTCATCGTCACCATGGGTTTATATGTAAACATGATAATAACACAACGATATAAACTAAAAAACACTTAATAAAAACAGAGTACGTCACAAGAGTATTAAGGTTCAAAGTAAAGAAAACTAGAATCCACTGTTACAATGAATTAAAAGAATCACAAGATAAACGTATGCTTCCTCTTCCTCGTTGTTGCGTGCTAAAACGGTCTTCTTAATCTTCTCTCCTTGTTACTTGCTCCTTGTTTGTTACTTGTTGTTGTGAAAACGTCTCCCAAGATTACTTATATAAGAGTCCACAAGAAATAGCAGTTGCAGAAGCCCAATAGAACTCAAATTAGAAAATCCAGAATATGAAAATCCGACCCCAGGCGGCCGCCTCCAATCCCACGCGGGCGCCTGCTCTCCAGGCGGTCGCCTGCAGTCTCTAGGAGGGTGCCTGCACACCTTCTGGAAAATTCCACTTCTTGCTTCTGATTTTGGTGATTCCTTCGCACAACTCCCCGCAACTGGTTCCAAGTACTTCCCTAGGCTTATTACGATAAAATCCCCCTAATTACGCAAGTTATACCCTAAAATGCAAAAACACTAGAAAAATACGTCAAATACACAAAATAATTGATTTCAAGACACCAATTCAAGCCATTACAAGACGTTCTAAGTGGTATAAAATGCCACTTATCATCTACTTGTCATATCATGGGTGAATCATGCCACTTACAAGGTAAATGCAGGAGTTACGTTATTCTTGTTAACCTACAAAGATAATGTTGGGATGCCCTTTGGAATCACTCCATCCCAAGGGTCGAGGCCTTTGAGTCCGAGAAGTACGAAGAATACATGACACATGCTCTAAATTTGATTAATCCAACACCGGGATTGTTGAGGATTAAAAATGAGTTTCTTATAACATAAAAAGAAAAATAATGATTTTGTTGACAACGGGCATTACTACCCAGAGAGATTAATGCACCCGGAGTTGGGCAGAAAGGAAATATGAATCCCATATTTTGAAGGGACGCATCTAGTCAAGAACATAATAAGAATGAGGCTCCTACAAGCATGACGACATTTAAAGAAAATGAGGTATCTATACTTGACACACTTTAAACCTGAGGGTTTAATTAAATCGAGCATCCAAATAGGACAACACACTTAGTGAGACAAACTAAGGGAAGAGAAGTTGGGGGGTTCGTAGAGGCCACGTTCCATCCGGTTGAAGGCAAGGAGAAGGCACGTATCCTCCAAGAAAATGCTCGTAGAGCCATGATTTTATCCGATTAAAGGATCAAGAATTTCAAGTGGCAAGAGGAGAATGCTATTATAAGTTAGAGCCCAGAATAAGCTTAAATTTGATATATTATAAGCTCAAATCGGAAAAGTTAGCAAAACGTTATGGTCGTTGAAAGGCTTGCAGCTCGTAATTCGAGATCCCTGATCCAAGGGGTCAAAATCCCCATCCAAGGGGTCAGGATTCCTGATCTAAATTGTGAATTGTTCAACCAGGGATCATGATTCCTGATCTAAATTGTGAATTGTTCAACTAGGGGTCAGGATTCCTGATCTAAAGGTACGAAATTCGGGTTCTAGGGGGTCAAAATTCTGGTCCAAGGGGTTAGGATTCCAGACCTAATTTGTAAATTGTTCAACCAGGATCCCGACCGAATGGTGCTGGTCAAAAATCCCATGACTAGGAAAAATGAGTCCATAATTCGGTCAGAATCCCCGTCAAAGGGGGATTTTTGCAATAAAAATATTTAGGTCGACCAGAACCTGGTCGTGGGTCCTGACCGAATCAACCTGGTCGAAAATCCCACGACGAGGTGATATACACCCTTAATTCGATCAGGGGTACAAGTGGCAAAGTGCAACTTGGGGCAGGTTGCACTTGCTTTACAAAGTGTCCCCTGACATTTTTAAATGTATGATTTAAATCTTGAAGTTTGAAAATTTATAAATTTGATCCTGAAATCTCAAAAAATTGCTAAAAATATCCGGAGGTACGGAAAAATTCCTAAAATATTAGGAAAAATTACGGAAAATACCAGGAGGTATTGGAAAATTCATAAAATATTATGAAAAATCATGAAAAATATCCGGAGGTATAGAAAAATTCCTAGAATATTAGGAAAAATCATGGAAAATTCCTGGAAATTAAGGAATATCCAATTCTAAATCATTGCTCGGGGTTAGTGCGTGACTGATCAGCAGCCTAACCTTAGTTTTTAAAATAACAGTGAATATCCAATTCTAATCCTTGCTTATCAGGAAAGTTGATTCCCTATATCATTCCAATTGATCATTATTAAATCTCAGTGCTGTCATTGTGACTTGCTGAGCTAGTTAGCTCACTCTTGAGAATATGTTTATGTTCTTTTCCAGTTAAAAAGGAATTTGGTGATGGCGAGGATCCCCAGTCGAGTGTGCCATCTAGGTTTACAAGTTGAAGTGGAATGAGCTAGTAGAAGTTATGTGATTTAGTGTGTGCTAAAAGTTTGTAATAAAGTTTGACTTCAAATGTATGATAAATAAATTTGGGATTTGGTACGTTTGTAATAAATAAGGTTGTGGCTTGTGGACATACTTTAAACTGTTGCGATTCTTGATTATGGTAAGTAGGGTCATTGCATATATTATAATATTCTTAAACAGGTTTAAATATGGTGTGTGTATGTGTTGTGGGCCCCAAACTTCTGACCCGGGTTTGGAGGGCGTCGCACAGTCCATCTGGTAAGAAGACCGAGCTAAGAAGGAGACGACCAAACACAGAGCCTTTTATCAGAATATGTTCACAGTCTCGAGGGCATGAAGGGACGATTTAAGATCCCAAAATTCAAAAGATAGAATCCTCAAGTTTAAGGGTCGAATCCCCAATTTCAGATGGTTGTTGAGATCTTAGTTTCACCCGTATTTTTCTTTCCCGAACCATGGACGATCGGGGATATGGATTTAAAGATTATAATCGAGGAGCGGAATTCGGAATCAACCGTGCAAAGGCTATACACTCCCTTACATTCAAGGATTGAAATAAACCACTGACCAAATTTAGGATTTTTCCAGTTCCTATAAGGTGGATGATGAAATCTGAATTGATAAGGTAGCCACTCCAAAAAGGTGACTTCCAGGAAGTGACCAACTGAAGGAGGATGTCCCAAGCCTCGAGGGCCTCATGGACTAGAAGCTTATGATGAGGAAGAGCGAATTTTCATCTAATCAAACTCGTGATTTAGTGGAGTAAAAGAAACTTGAAAAGGGAGCAACAAACTCGACTACACGTAAAATTTGGAAAGCCTGGAGCCTTGAGGGTCGATTCCCTGATAAAGTTCGTTCGAACGACCTTCCATGAAGGAGGAAGACGGAAATTCCAGGGGTTGATCTCAAAGATTTGATGCCCCTTAAAGGTCTGAATGATCCAACGTATCTCTATACTAGAGAAACTATGAATACCTATATTTCAAGGGAGCCGAAGGTACCCCAATCTGGGCGCATGATGGATTCAATAATCCGAATAGCCACGTAAGAAAGTTTTCAACGTCTCTACTACAACAGTCACGATTGATAAGGAGCATGACATTTTCCTAAACCCTGGGGGGCATGACTCAATTATGGTGTAAAAGTGCATAAGCTACACTACATCCCCAAGAACATGAAACGAGGATAAAGAGAATCCTTGTATGACCTAGACCGATTCAAAGAAAACCCATGATAAACATATACTTGAGTAATAGGATGACAGTGATAGTCCAACAAGGAGCCTGGGATGTTAACTTTAAGTTATCATTGGCTGAAACCGATATGAAAAGCATACATAAATTACATCAGTGGAAATTAAAAATAACACCACATGAAGAAGAATTTGACCCTTGATAGGAGGTGATGAAAATATTGACTAGAAGCAAAAGAAGGATCGAAAGTGTGGTGCTAAGGGTAGGTATCCCATATGGAGACTCGTCCCCGAGAAAGAACAATAGAGAACCGAAGTTCATCAAGTATGTACGTTTTAATGCTCCAAGAAGCCGAATCTTGATAAACATGAAAAAAGATGGTCGATGGCTAAAGCCACTACGCGTAAATCCTAAAAAGAGGACCATAAATTTATATATAAGATTTCACAAAGAGGAAATCGATGATTGTTGTCAGCTAAGGAATAAAATTGAGTTTATAGTCTAGAGAGGAATACCGAACAGGTTCACCAAGATAGTTAAGGAAGCAATAAAGTGAAAGATTATAAAGAATAAGAGGGGAGAACAAGATACTCCAGAAAAACACCTCACCGAGTGCCGGTTATCAAAATGATTTTTAGAAGGCTAACGATCGATGGGACTTCAAGAAGCTCAATGAAAGCTTGTGCCCGAAAGGTAGTACACCATAAGGATCGATAGTGGAAATTGCCACTAATTTTGATGATTCTGATTCGGAAGGGATGAAATTCCTCCATAAAGACCCGATGATCGTCACACTATGAGATAAAACTCTGAAAGATTCTTGGCAAATGGCTCTCGCTGATTCCCAAATTTCCTTTTATGATATGTTGCCATGATTAAAGTCCCGATTGAGTCATGGGGCAGGTCCTCTAAAAGAAGACATGTAATTCTGAAAGACCGAAGAGCAATGGGGAAGTCCAACAGCAGATATGATTCTTATCCATTTGTCACCTGAAAGACCAAATAAGATGATAAACCTGAATTTGACCTTGAGTTGGTTACATATAAACTCGATAATGATGGTAACCGTAGTACAGTAAAGAAAACGAAGAGGAATTTTTACCCTTGGCAGGCGAGAAACCACAAAATAATAAGCTAATTATAAGGATGACATTCCTACGGTACCACTCCTCAATAACTTTGTAATACTATGTATCTTTTTTGATGGTTTTATTTTGAGAAATTAGATGCCACCTACCAAAGGTTAGAAAGTAGAATTTTTTGAGCATCTCTTTTGAAAGATCATGAGATTCTACGGTATAATAGAATTAAGAGCCTAGACAAGGAAGGATACATGAAACACCTTCGAGAGGCATTTGAAGTGTTGATGCACCATAAGATGATGTTATATCCTACAAGGTGTGCCTTCGAGGTAGGATCTAAAAAGTTTTGGGCCACATCTCTGAGTGGGGAATCAAGGCCAATGTTGATACGAATCCTGGTTATGGAACCTTCATCTTTCATTAAGAACATAGAGAAACTAAAAAGTGCAATTTTGGAGAGGTTCATGTCCGAATCCAGTGACAAGTGTTTTCCCTTCTTCACGACATGGAAGAAAGTAAAGGATTCTTCATGGGCCGATAAAAGCCTAGTAATATTTGAGGAATTGAAGAAGCAGATGACCGAAACACCCGAAGAAGTACTGAATCCATGCATGGAAAACTCAATTACGTAATTGAGATTTGTCCCTGAGAAAAAAGACATAGAAGTTCAGCAACCCACCTACCAAGAAATTGAAGTACAACCATGATGCTAGGAAATTAAAACATATTTCCAGGTGTGTAATATGAAAAAACTAGTCATAGAGAGGGCATGATGCACAACCCTGAGACTAATGGAAGGTTGTTTAAGTGGACAATTGAGTCTGACGAAATTAGTATAAACATGTACCATGTTAAATGTTCGAGATTTGACTAACTTCATGGTTGAATGCCCTATTGACAACCAAAAAGTCAGGGGGCAGGAAGACATACCCCATGAGGGGGAAAGAGATGATACTCAAGTGATATTCGGTTGGAAAGAGATGATACTCAAGTGATATTCGATTCTCTATTTGTGATATTCGGTTCTCTATTTTGATGGATCGTCAAAAACAAAAATAAGTAGTGCAAGATCATGATGGATCTATGATAGAATTTTTCCTGATATTGGATTTCTCAAATAACGAACAACAAAAACAAGTATGAGGTCTTGGTGGCCAGGATTATCTCAGCTGAAACCCCGAGGGTCAAGAACTTCAAAAGTTTACGGAGACTCCATGTTGATGATTTCTCAAAGTAAATGGGGAATTCAAAATAAAGCATGTGACAACAATAAAATATGAGAAACTTGTGAAGCCACGACTCAATTTAACAAGGGCTACATCTCGAGGGAGGAAAACATGAAGGCCGTTGCCTAGGAAATAGAAAGTTACACGGGAAGTTTTTACTTCTAAGTCACGAAGACCCAAAAACTAATACAAAACTGATAGCACCGATACGTGTAAGGACTTGTTGCCTAGGTGACTCAATCCGAAACTAGTCGGTGACCCGACGATGCCATGGGAGCATGAAAAATGCTGGAAAAGATTTAGAGTTTCAATATGATTGTAAAGACTTTATGTAAAAATTAGTTCATGATTTCTTACTTGAAATGCCCGAAACCCCGAAAAACGGAGTTAGCCTTGAAGGAAGTACATGAGAAGAATCGTATACTACGCTCGGGGGGCAAGGGTGTCGCTCAAAACGTATCCTATTTAGGTTATATCAATCGGAGATGATGGCTGATGATAGAGATAATGAGAAGAAAATATGATGGATGCTTGAAGCACGCACATAGCCAACGCCCAAAGGCAGTTCCTGATAATAACCATAATCTACTTCATGAGGTGGATTGAGGATAGGCATATAGCTATGATAACCACCAAGCAAGTGACACAATTTCCGTGAGAAAGTGTGATACACGAATATGGACTTCCACGAATCCTAGTGGCAGATGATGAACATCAGCTCAACAAAATGGATTTAAAAAAATATAAACAAATGATTATGAGGAGAATAACCGTGATTCCTACTTCATGCTTGTCCAAAGTGAATAAGCAAGCCGAGAGGGCCATGTAAATAGTCCTTGATGGACTGAAGAAGGGGACCGAATATTCGAGAAATGCTTCAGCAGACTATCTACTGTTAGGCACAAAGCATGCGCTAATAATTCACGCAAGTATACGCGTTCGCAAGTAATATAGAATGATTTCTAGTTCGTTCCCACAGAGACTCTGATTAATTATATTTAATTAAGACTTACTCACCAATGTATGATTACACTTCAATGTCAAGACAATAACACTTAAGGTTTATTAACTATGAGAATTAAATACTTAAATTAACACTTGAATTAACAATATTAAACACACATGAGATCATAACTTCATTACTACTTCATTCAATAGTCATTGTTGTTACCCTTAGCATGTAACAGTGATGATATTAATCGAACAACACGAAACTGATAAAAGCCAACTTCCGTTGCAAAAGTACCATTCTACCAAGCATCCACAATTAAGATAGAAGTTGAATAGGCATCAATTATGTTGAGACCCTATATATCTACAGAATTTGACAACATAACGATTTAAGTGCAAGTTATTCATTATGATTATACAGGGCAAGTAAAACGGTTAGAGTTACCCACTAATCATGCATACAATACATGAACCTATGCTAGCATGGCAAGTTCTAAATCTCAAGATTCATTGTCGCTTCACAAGAGATTAACACACTATCTTATATGTTCGCGACACACATAAGACGAATAAGCATAACCTATTCTAGATATCTTATAATCATCACATACCAAGGTATTAAACAATTAACTAAAGAAATCCATAGTAAATCCGCTACGACCCCATGATCACGATTAGCCCATGATAGAACTCATCGTCACCATGGGTTCATATGTAAACATGATAATAACTCAACGATATAAACTAAAAAACCCTTAATAAAAACAGAGTACGTCACAAGAGTATTAAGGTTCAACGTAAAGAAAACTTGCATCCACCGTTACAACGAATTAAAAGAATCACAAGATAAACGTATGCTTCCTCTTCTTCGTTGTTGTGTTCTAAAACGGTCTTCTTAATCTTCTCTCCTTGTTACTTGCTCCTTGCTTGTTATTTGTTGTTATGAAAATGTCTCCCAAGATTACTTATATAAGAGTCCACAAGAAACAGCAGTTGCAGAAGCCCAATAGAACTCAAATTAGAAAATCCAGAATATGAAAATCCGACCCCAGGCGGTCGCCTCCAATCCCACGCGGGCGCCTGCTCTCCAGACAGTCGCCTGCAGTCTCCAGGCGGGTGCCTGCAGTCTCCAGGCGACACCTTCTGGAAAATTCCACTTCTTGCTTCTGATTTTGCTGATTTCTTCGCACAACTCCCCGCAACTGGTTCCAAGTACTTCCCTAGGCTTATTACGATGAAATCCCCCTAATTACGCAAGTTGTACCCTGAAATGCAAAAACACTAGAAAAATGCATCAAATACACAAAATACTTGATTTCAAGACACCAATTTAAGCCATTACAAGACGTTCTAAGTGGTATAAAATGCCACTTATCATCTACTTCCCATATCATGGGTGAATCGTACCACTTACAAGGTAAATGCATGAGCTACGTTATTCTTGTTAACCTACAAAGATAATGTTGGGATGCCCTTTGGAATCACTCCATCCCAAGGGTCGAGGCCTTTGAGTCCGAGAAGTATGAAGAATACATGACACATGCTCTAAATTTGATTAATCCAACACCGGGATTGTTGAGGATCAAAAATGAGTTTCTTATAACTTAAGAAGAAAAATAGTGATTTTGTTGACAATGGGCATTACTACCTAAAGAGATTAATGCACTCGGAGTTGGTCAGAAAGGATTCTGAATCCCATGTTTTGAAGGGCCGTATCTAGTCAAGAACATAATAAGAATGAGGCTCCTACAAGCTTGAAGACATTAAAAGAAAATGAGATATCTATACTTGACACACTTTAAACCTGAGAGTTTAATTAAATCGAGCTTCCAAATAGGACAACACACTTAGTGAGACGAACTAAGGGAAGAGAAATTGGGGGGCTCGTAGAGGCCATGTTCCATCCGGTTGAAGGCAAGGAGAAGGCACGTATTGTCCAAGAAAACGCTCGTAAAGCCATGATTTTATCCGATTAAAGGATCAATAATTTTAAGTAGCAAGAGGAGAATGCTATTATAAGTTAGAGCCCGGAATAAGATTCAATTTGATATATTATAAGCTCAAATCGGAAAAGTTAGCAAAAAGTTATGGCCGTTAAAAGGCTTGCATCTCGTAATTGGAGATTCCTGATCCAGGGGGTCAGAATCCCCGTCTAAGGGGTCGGGATTCCTGATCTAAATTGTGAATTGTTCAACCAGGGATCAAGATTCCTTATCTAAATTATGAATTTTTAACTAGGGGTCAGGATTCCTGATCTAAAGGTACGAAATTCGGGTTCTAGGGGGTCAAAATTCTAGTCCAAGGGGTTAGGATTCCAGACCTAATTTGTTAATTGTTCGACCAGGATCCCGACCGAATGGTGCTGGTCGAAAATCCCAGGACTAGGATAAATGAGTTCATAATTCGGTCAAAATCTCGGTCAAAGGGGGATTTTTGCAATAAAAATATTTAGGTCGACCAGAACCTGGTCGTGGGTCCTAACCGAATCAACCTGGTCGAAATTCCCACGACGAGGTGATATGCACCCTTAATTCGATCAGGGGCACAAGTGGCAAAGTTCAACTTGGGGCAGGTTGCACTTGCTTTACAAAGTGACCCCTGACATTTTTAAATGTATGATTTTAATCCTGAAGTTTGAAAATTTATAAATTTGATCCTGAAATCTCAAAAAATTGCTAAATATATCCGGAGGTACGGAAAATTTCTAAAATATTAGGAAAAATTACGAAAAATACCCGGAGGTATTGGAAAATTCCTAAAATATTAGGAAAAATCATTAATGAGGCCAAAAACCCTAATTATTTATTATTTTCGTAATTAATAAAGGGATAATTGAATAGCCAATGAATGTGTTCAAATAAGTAACTACTTCTACAAGAAGTAGCCTCCAAGCAACCTAAATTCACAAGAAAAATAGTTCCTGCTTTCTACATCTTCAAAGTCTTATAAAAAAAGGAGACTTGTCCACCAAGTCACCTAATTCTACCCTAATTTCTAGACCCTTGACATCTATATAAAGGATCTTACCCCTTCAACTTCAGGGGGACGTTTTTCTGGACAAGAGCACCATACATCACCACCATAAAACCATGTTTTGGAAGACAGCTTTTAGCATCACAAAGCCGCGAAGGCATCATACAAGCCACAAGGCCATTACCTCGAACAACGTTTTAGACATAGCCCTTGAAGGACATGAAAGTCACTACGTCCTTGGTGAGCTCTCGCTGCCATAATCCTGAGGGAAAACATCACCAAGAACTACATTTTGTGTTGCCCAGTGAAGATATAATTGTTTAAGAGGGGTTGGATACAATTGTATAAATATTTTGAACAAGTAATAAAATATAACAACTTTTTATATATCTGATAAAAACTGTTACAAAACTCTCTCAAGAAATACTGATGTTTTTGAGAGCTGCTAGGTCGAATGATACTCGAGATCGATACACTAAGTGATGACCTAAACTGTGTTTATATCTACACAGCTACAATAAATCAATCTAAGATATGCATTATCAAAAGCTAACTGAAACTGATACATATCTTCAACTGAATAGATAAAGTCCTATAACTCAGACGTAAAAGATATCTACTCCATAATATAAGGAATAGAATAAATCTTCTAAGTTGACTGTCTTCAAATACTGATGACATCCAAATGCTGATGATGTGTCAAATCCTAACGACACATTAGATACTGATGACTACCGAACAACCATATTCTGAGCTTCTTCTGATCATTGAGAATTTAATATGTAACAATCTCCCCCAATTTATGCTTAATATAATAAAGCACGAATTCCATTCTCAATGATGCCAAAACCAATCTATAAAATGTACAAAGAGTAAAGCTTACTTCAGATAACTGATAGTTGTTTCCAAAAAGTTTTTCAATATTTCTTCTTCCTTGTCTCGTAGGACTTTAGCAAGCTTTTTATTCAACTCTCTCTTCGCTTCAGTGTCCTCTCCAAGCTGATAGATGGCTGATCTCAACTTAGAAATTGAGCTTTTGCTTATCTCAAGATCACCAATCAACATGTAGCTTAAACTGACATCTTCATGATCAGGACTAAAGGATAACTGAGGACTGTTGAGAAAAACTTGTAGCACTGCAGCTCCCTTTTTCATCTTCATTTCTTGACCAGTATAAGTTCTGTACTCAGAAACATAATCACCATTGTATTTATCATCTTTTGTCATGTCTCTTCTTCTAATAACTTCAAGTATCATAGAAGACCAATTTCTGGTGACACTGTTCTCAACTCTAAGAAGATAGTGAATATATTTCAATTCTGTCATAGTCTTCATTAAGAGTTGCTGCAATGTAAAGCTCTTTACTTTACCATCTCTGAAAAAGTACAGAACCTCTTCTCTGACATCATTATCATTTATCTTTCAATAGACGATCTTCACAGCTTCAACTTTCTCAAGATGTGAAGGAGAAACTCTTTCACCAAGATTCTCTATCAGAGGATTTGTATCTAGTAGATCAGATCTTAGAATCTCCATATCAGAATGACCAATTCCTCATCCGGTTCGAGATTTGACAAGTTTGAGTTTTTATTGTATTCCATCCAAGAAGGTTTCTTGATGGACTTATCAACATCTTTCTATTCTGGAATAGAATCTCTTAACCCTGCTGACATAAATTTAACATGCTTGAACCCTTTAGGATAGTCAAATGTATAAATATCTTTCCATCTTTTATCCTTCTTGCTGAGAGGAGCATAACTTGTAGACAAATCATTAATCTTCCCTTTTGTTTTATGCCATAGCTCCCTCTTTGATTTTAAAACTCTCTGCAAATATTCTCTACATGCTTGATCAACTTTCCTCCTATCAACCTTTTCTTTTTCATTAAACTCTGAAGTATAAGGAGTGACTACTGGAGTAAGGGCTGAATCATTTAATGCTTCGATCACTCTTTCATCAGAGTCAAAATCAGCTATCAGGTTCATAGCATCAGGTATCGCTTTTACCTTAGGATTTATGTCTATATCAGAAGTTACATTCTGATTTGCTGTATCAGCTTGATCAATGTCAGTGGCTGATCTTTTCTTCCTTGGTATAATCAACTCTTCTGGCTTCTGAACTTCTTCATCTCCTTTATGTCCTTGTACATGAACATACCCTTCTCTAGATAGAAAATTCAGAAAAGTAGAGTAAAATGCAGTCACTTGACTTGATTTAGAAGTTCTTCCTCCTCTTCCTCTTCCTCTAGCTCTTGTAGATCTTCCACCTCTTTTTCCTCTTCCTTTAGAAGTGTTAGCTTCAGCTTCAATTTGATTCATTAACTCTTTTTGTTGCATAACTGATTCTTCATGTGTTAGATCAGGAAATTCTTCAGTTATATACCCAAGAGCACTCCTAGCATTCTTTTGCTCAAACCTCTTATCTTTGTAGTACAAAACAATCTATTCTCCTGTTTCCTTATGCCTGTAAGGAAAGAATAATCCCTTAGCATCTGCTAAATTTGAGATTGTAACATCATCATCCTCAGGAGCACCAACAGTAGTCTTGTGCTTGGATTTGTGAGCACCAGTAGACTTTCTTTGTCCTGAAGGATGAGTCTTCTTGGAATGTTGAGGTTGTTGAGTAGTAGAAGCAATTTGAACATCTGTAACTGGAATATTCTTATCACCATCATCATCAATATCTTTATCCTTTGTCTAGATAGAATCTGGTGTACATTTTGTAGCAACTATCTTCTCCCCCTTTTTGGCATCAGTATTTGAAAGAAGAGAAAACAGAGCATCCAGTTTGTCATCTATAGAAGAGACCTTATCTTCTAAGGAGGAAATTCGAGAGGCCATGTTGTATTGAGATTCAACAACATCTATGATAGTATTTTTCACACTTTTGAATTCAGCTGAGGTAGGTGTGTGAAGCAAAAATCCATCAATTTTCTCCTTGACAGCAGCATGAGACTTCTTCATTTCATCAAGGTCAGAGTGAATTCCTTTAACAGAAATAGTGGAGGCCTTAAGATGCAACTACAGATCAGGAGCTTGAATTTCATCATAGGCACGATGAACATGTTATAGGAAAAAAACAGATGAGATGGAAGTATTTGTAAGTTTCCATTTATAATCCCATTCTGGTTGTCTAAAATGCTCAGCATCAACATTGTAATAAGAAGGATTTTCATTGAAGTGCGAAGAAGAACCAACATTGGACTTCTTAGATGCATCAATTACAGTCTTAAGCTGAGCTGTGTCAGAATCACCTGCATCACTGTCATTATCTGTTATTCCCAGTGGACTAACAATGAGATTTACAGAAGGGGGGTTGAATGTAAATCTCAAAACTTTTTCAAGTTTTGAGCAGTTTCTAAGGCTAAGTGTTTTTGAGAACAAGTGTGTGAATTGCTTGAAGCTAATACAGACATATATATATTCAAACACAAATGTAAAGAACACAAAGAACTTAAAAACTTTTCTGGTGGATTTGTTGTTCCACCAGAGATGTGTTATTTCAGAAAATCTTTGATTCAAAGAATTAAATCACAGCTGCTTCCTAGTACAAACTAGATGATTTTCTCTCTGGATATTTCTAAACAGCTCAGGAAAATTCTTATCTAATTACTAGCTGCTACTTGGTTTATATATCACCAAGTTTACAAGTGAAGACAAAACTGTAAAATACAATTAAAAAGATTCTTCACATATTTCTTCTTCATTTCTTTATCAAATGCCATTTAGGCTTGGCTGCAGATCTTTGAATACTTCCTTGTTTGCATCAGAATGGAAATGCTGCATTTTCTTGATTCCTCCTAGAGGCTTCCACATTCCAGTTTGTCTCTGTCAACCCATGTGCCTCTGTCAGCTTGTGAATTGTCACTATCAACTGCTAATAAACTAAGCATCCGTTGACGCTTTCATCCATTGATGCCTTATCCGTTGAGGCTTTATCCGTTGACTCTTTATCCGTTGATGCATTATCAGTTGAAGTCTTTATCCGTTGAAGCACTCATCCGTTGATGGATATTATCCGTTGAAGCATTAGAGACATCCGTTGAAGCTTTGTTTCTTATCCGTTGAAGGTCTTCAATATCCGTTGATACTTCTTCACTTATACAAAATTACAAGGCATGAAATATTTACAATTAGCCCTCCTATTTACATATCCACTAGTAGTCAACATGACTGATAATTTCCTACAACATCTAAGAATTACAACTTGAATCCAGAGAATGAAATGTGCTACAATACTAAACTTATTGCTAAGTAAAGCTACTCCTTCAACGGATAGCCAAGATGGTCTTATCCGTTGAGGCTACAAACACTAGATTTCTACTTAAGTGTTTTGTTTAACTTATCATCAAACTAATACACATATTCCTAACAATCTCCCCCTATTTATGTCTACTAGAACTGTAGGCATAAATTTGGGTTTAGCTTGATGATAACAAAACACTTGATAAATATATAAACTGTAATAAAGCAGAAATTCAAAAGTGCTGCAAAAATGTGTATGCTGAGATAGAATTAAAGATTTACATTATTTCCAAGGGTGCTCCTTTAGCCTGAGCAGATTAGTTTCTTTTCCTTTGATTCCTTGTTTTCTTTCCTAGCCTCCTGTCATTCTCCTCTATTTGAAGTTGAAGTTGTCTGTAGAATTCAGCTTCATCTTCTTCATTGATGTCCAACTTAGATTGCATATCCTTGATAGTTTCATTACTGGCAATCTTGAGCTGATCTTCAATTCTGAAAAATCTTCTGACTCCTTTGTTGTCTCTAAACTCCATCAACCAATGAGGTGATTTGTGAACTGTAATTCCTCTTTCTTGAATGAGTAATGTTCTAGGCAAGACATTGGGCTCCCTCCAAATTTTCCTTATGTTGGCAATCTTGTTGAGAATTTCTGTCTTGGCAGTCCTGGTAAAGCCATAATCCCTTTGTATGGCTGAGTAGACTCTAATCAAGGTAGAGTAGCCTTCATTCAGAATCCTGTAGAGAGGCCAAGTTCTTTCCCCATCTCCTTTGTATTTGAACACTAGTCTTTCTGGTAGCTGTCTGTAGGCAGCTATTCCCCTTACTTCCTCCAACTCATCCAGATAGAGTTCAATGTCTGAAAATTCTTTTATGTCACAGATGTGAACATAATCATCCTTAGAGGCTTGAGGCTTAGGCTTAGGCTTCTGTGTGAATTTGATTGAGGCTTTAGAGGGTGTTGATTTGATTTTTCTTTTCTGCTTCTTTGATGGTGGAGAAGAGGTTAGGAAGGTGGGCAATTTGATGGTGTCCCAATCAATTGGTTCCTCCTTGGGAATGATTGTTTCACCATGAATGTTCATGAATGGGTCAGGCACAATGGGTTCAGGAATAGAGGGTAGTGGTTTGGATTTTGATTGGGTTTCTTCAGTCTTATCTACCATCTTTCTCTTTGCATTGGCCTTCTTTCTGTTCCCTTTCTGCCATTCTTCTCTTTCCTTACTTCTCTCTTCCATATCAGTATGAACCATATCCCCCATAGCTTCATCTTCACTTTTGTCTTCAATTTTTTTTTGTTCTTCAGCTTGACTTGACTTTAGCTGTTTTTCAAGCTTTGCTTGTGCTCTTTTGTCAGCCTTGTTATGGATAAAATACCAAGGTTATTACTTGCTGTATTTAATACTAAGATTCGGGAGCTCAAGGCCTTTAATGGCTGCTCTCGTGTATCGTAGCTTAATTCTGCCTTTACGAGATGCCTACGTATCTCTGTGAATTAGAGAATCAAGCCAAAAAACGTAGTTCTGATTTGTGGGGTGAGGCCCCTTATATAGATGTGGGAGTCCTTGAATTGGACTTGGTATAGGAGACTTGGTGGACAAGCCTCTGAATTAGGATAGACTTAGGAGTCCTAGGAAGTAGGAAGCTGATTCCTTATCCTTTTAGGTCCCCTTGAGGCTAATCTATAAGGATTTATATCCTTATCGGGACTCTTCTCAATAACTGATTTTTCCCTTATTAATTAATTACGAAATTAATTAATAATTAGGGCTTTTGGGCCTTTTTATTCCATCAGGCCTGATCTGGTCCATCAGGCTTAACCTTTCTGGTCTGAGTTTCATATATCTTTTTATTGGGCCTAGCAGCCCACAGCTTGTACAATTAATGCAGTATTTAATTATACAATCATAATTTATTTATCCCTATCATTTGCCCCCCAACTTTTGGGAAACATTGATTAGGTTTCGCAGAAGTTAAGTCTATTTGTTCCCTTACAGGGTTTCGTTTTTCCGTAAAGTGTGGAGTGACCTACACATTTACAATGAATTTTTCCTTTTATTCAGGAATTATCTTAATTTCCAGGAATTTTTCCCTTATTTCCGGGATTTTTTCCTTATTTTCTGGATTTTTCCCTAATTTTCTGGGATTTTTCCCTTATTTTTCTGAATTTTCCCTAATTTCCCGGGACTTATCCTTAATTTTCTGGATTTTTCCCTAATTTCCCGGGACTTATCCTTAATTTTCTGGATTTTTCCCTAATTTCCCGGGACTTATCCTTAATTTTCTGGATTTTTCCCTAATTTCCCGGGACTTATCCTTAATTTTCTGGCTTAAAATCGATCAGAATGCATTCGAAATCGATCAGGATGCAGACAAAATCGATCAGGATCCTGATCGAATTAGCTCAGGATCTTACACTCTGGTCGACAGGATTCCTGATCGATTTCGATCAGGATTCTGACCGAATTGGCCTTCAAAGTGACACCCTAGTCGATTGCTACACGGGCTTAATCGACCAGGATTCCTGATCGATTTCGATCAGGACTCTGAACGAATTAAATGGCTCTCGACCATTCTGATCGAATGGAATATCGATCAGGACTCTGTTCTCCGTCGATCAGGACTCTGATCGATCTTAGGGGATTTCTTCCCTCCTGTTCGAATAAGATATCGATCAAGACTCTCTTCTCTGTCGATCAGGACTCTGATCGATCTTAGGGGATTTCTTCCCTCCTGTTCGAATAAGATATCGATCAGGACTCTCTTCTCTGTCGATCAGGACTCTGATCGATCTTAGGGGATTTCTTCCCTCCTGTTCGAATAAGATATCGATCAGGACTCTCTTCTCTGTCGATCAGGACTCTGATCGATCTTAGGGGATTTCTTCCCTCCTGTTCGAATAAGATATCGATCAGGATCCTCTTTTGCATCGATCAGGACTCTGATCGAACCATATTAAGGTTCTGGTCGATTTTTGACTTTTTAAATTCCACAGGAGCTTCTAGATTGTTCCTGATACTTCTTGTAGATGGGCCTTTAGGTTGGGCCTGGCTAAATGGGCCTAAAAACGCCTCGTATTCCGAGCTTTTCGCCTATATAAGTGTAGTGTGGAGTGAGAATCCTCACTTCACTTCCCACTTCTCATTTTATCTCACATTTTTCTCTAAAGTTCTCCCTTTTGAAGGCGATTTCCGGCGACCAAAGCCACCGCAGCTCCTCCATTCTCAAGTATTTCTGGGTTTCAAGCCTTCAACCGAAGCATATTAATGGCGGACCGTGACCTAGCTCGTTTGCAGAAGATGAATGTCTCTAAGAGAGGTACAAACATCCAAATTCAATCTCCATATACTTCCCTCATTGATATGATTAACTCGAGAGGTGATGAATATCCTTCTCTGTCTGAGTTAGATTCGTATAATCATGGTAACACTTTTCATGAGTTAGATGATAGGATAGAGTCTATGAATACCCTGTACAGACTTCCACCCCACCTTAGGATCACTCCAGCCGCTCCTGGGGATAGGACTTGTAATTGGGAGGGGGATACCCTGTTCATTTATCGAGGAGCCCTGACCGCAGGTCTTAGGTTCCCATTTCACGAATTTATTCCTCGTTTACTAGCCGACGTACGAATCAACCCTTGTCAACTCCCTCCTAACGCCTGGAGGAACATTATCTGTTTTATGGTCCTTTGTCTCAGGAATAGCTTCCCTCTTTCCGTAGCAGTCTTTAGGAAAGTTTTCCAATTCTATAATAGTTCCATGAGTCAGCCGGGCTGGGTTTTAATTCGCCAACGGCCCAAAATTCCCCATATCTTTGATAGTAACTCTATAGTCGAGAACAACCCTAAATGGAGGGATGAGTTTGTTAGGCTGACCTGGGCTGGGGGTGATTGGGCCACACTCTTCCGTAGGCCATTTTGCAAAGTATCAGATGGTAGTCCTGGTAGCATCAGATTAACTGATGAGGAGGAGGTGGCCTACCAAGCCTTAATTTCAGACGATGGGAAAACAGACACCTGGACCCTTTTAGAGGAGTTTTCCTTGAAGAAAGTTGGTCTCTCCTAGGCCAGTGATAAGGGTAAATTTATACCTGCGAAATTATTTTTCCTTCTCTTTAACCGTACTTTTTCTTTTTTCTGGATTTTAATATTCCTTCTGCTTTTCCTTTCAGCTTGTGAGGCTATTAATAATGTCAATAGGCCCAAGGAGGGGGAATCTGGCCGCCAGAAGAGGGCCAAGTTAAACAGGGATCCCAGGAGCAAACCTGACGGTCCTACTTTCCTTAAGCCCCACGTCCCGGTGGTCGAGCTGGGGGACGATGTGGATCCTCCACTTAAGGCACATTCCTTCAGGCCTAATTGGGGCTTCAGGAGGAGCGATACGGTGGTTGGATCCACCAAACATGCCAAGGATTGGTCGTACCATTCCATCACTCCCCACGATTTCACTGACATTGTTACGGGGAGTGATGTCGAGACTATTGAGCTTCTGGGTTCTCAAGCCCAAGCTGCGGTAATTTTCTTTTTTCTTCTCTTCCTTTTGTGAATTTCAACTTTTCTTGTATCCCAATGAATTTGCGCCAACTCATACATATTTCTTTGCAGAGTAATACCTATTTCCAGGCGGCCCTACATCAGGCTAGATCTTGGAAGGGTAACTCTGATGTTTTTGAAAAGGAGATGAAGAAGTGGGAGGAGAGAGCCAAGGTCCTAGAGAAGAAGCTGGACACGAAGAAAGAGGAGCTGGCTAAGGCTCATTCCGAGCTGGTGAAACTTAGGAGCGATAAGGATAAGCTCATTGATGACTACATGGATTCTGACAAGTTTAAGAATCTCATGGAGATTCATGATGAGGGTCTTTATTCCCTACAGTTCACTCAGGGATGGGATGCGGCCGTGAAGGCTGTTTCTGAGAAGTACCCGGGCTTAGTCGACCCTAAGGACTTTATAAGTCCTGAGCAGGCTGAGTCAGAGGACAGCATAGACGCCCTCTTCGACTCTCCTCAGCCAGATGATCGCATCTTGGATCCTAACACTGCTTCTCCTCCCGCTTCTCCTGCGAAGGACGCTGAAGGCGCTGATAAGGAGAAAGAGAATGAAGGCTCCCGCATGGAGGAGTAGTTTTTCTATTCTGTAATTTTATCCTTAATTTATGTCTGGACTTTTGTTTGTATTAAAACTTATTACCCTGCGGGGCTATGCTACTTTCCTTATTTGCATTTTCTCCTTCATGTTTCCGATACTTTAATATTCAAACTCGGCTTAATGGGCCACACAAGTATTATCACAAGTCAAACTTCCATGGGTTGAAATAATTTCAAACTCTTCCATTTCAAGTCTGGTTTTCCTAAACCTTACATAATATGGGATCGACCCTGATCTATAATAGCTAAAAAATAAAAATCCTATGCAAACAAAGCTTCGAGGTACTTTTAAACCTACTTGTCATAATGACCAGTGAGAATCGTACTTCGACCATCTCACACGTAGTAAACCTTCAGGTTTTGTGCGTGCCAGGTTCTCGGGACTTCAAAACCATCCATAGTCTCCAGCTTGTAGGTTCCTCTACCCTGAACGCTCTTGACTCTATACGGCCCTTCCCAATTTGGGGCAAGCTTTCCTTTCTGTCCGACACCAGAAGCCTCTATTTTTCTCAAGACTAGGTCACCTTGTTTGAAAAACCTCTCTTTAACCCTTAGGTTGTAGTAGAATGAAGCCTTTTTCTGATATTCTACTATCTTTGCGTGTGCTTTATCTCGCACTTCATCGATTAAATCCAGGGCTAACTTCTGCCCTTCCTCATTTTCTTTTTCATCAAAAGCCTGAATCCTTGGAGAGGAATGTGATATCTCCACGGGAACTACTGCTTCTGCCCCATATGCCAACATGAAAGGAGTTGCATTTGTCGTGACTCTACAGGTAGTCCTATAGGCCCATAATATGGGAAGTATCTCATCCACCCAATTATTTCTTGACTTTTCGATCCTCTTCTTTAGTCCATCCAGGATTATCCGATTTGCTACCTCCGCTTGCCCATTGGCTTGCGGGTGAGCCACAGAGGTGAACCGTAACTTAATTTCATTTTCTTCGCAATACTTCTTGAATTCCTCGTTGTTGAATTGTGTTCCATTGTCAGTGACGAGGATACGGGGAATTCCATATCGGCACATAATGTTTTCCCACAGGAATTGTGCAACCTGCTTAGTTGTGATTTTGGCCAAAGGTTTGGCTTCGATCCACTTGGTGAAATAATCAATGGCTACAATCAGAAACTTCCTTTGTGCTGTGGCCATAGGAAAAGGCCCTAGAATATCCATCCCCCACATAGCAAAGGGAATAGGTGAGTTGATAGAGGTCAGCATCTCGGGGGGTTGTCTGGCGACTGGTGCATGCTTCTGATAACGATCACACTTCTTTACATATTCTTTGGCATCAGCCATCATTTCTGGCCAATAGAAGCCTAAACGAGTTATCTTATGAGCCAAGGCCCTGCCTCCCAAGTGTTGCCCACAAATACCTCCATGCACTTCCTCAAGAGCTAAGCGTGCCTCATCGGGCCTGAGACACCTCAAGTAAGGAACCACGAAAGATCTTTTATATAGAATCCCATCTATCAAAGAGTACCTTAGTGCTCGAACAGTTAACTTCCGTGCCTCAATTGCATCACTTGGCAACCAACCGGTCTGAATGTGAGCCTTGATGGGATCAATCCATGACGTCCCCAAGCCTACGGGAGCCACAAGCTTAACATCTATGCTTCGTGTCTTCAAAACACGGAAGTACACACTTCCTGAACTTTCTTCAATCTCAGATGAAGCAAACTTTGATAGCGCATCTGCTTTAGCATTTTCTTCCCTTGGAATGTGTTCAACATGGCATTCATTAAATTGGGTCATCACAGCCCTTACTAGGCGAACATACTTAGCCATCGTATCATCCCTTGCTTCAAATTCTCCCTTTACCTGGGATATGATCAACTTCGAGTCTCCACGGACCTTTAAGTTTTTGACTCTAAGTGTCCCAGCTAGACCAAGGCCAGCAATCAGGGCTTCATACTCTGCCTCATTGTTTGTGGTTGGGAAGTCTAGCTTCATGGCATACTCAATTAAGAATCCATCAGGGCTTTGCAAAACCAACCCTGCTCCACTGGAATTTGTTTTTGATGCTCCATCAAAATAGAGAACCCAATATTCTTTCTCCTTGTCCCCATTGTCGACTCCCTTGTCTTGAGGTATGGTATCTTCCTGCCCCCCGACTTCTTGGTTGGGTATGGTACATTCCACCACGAAGTCAGCTAGTGCCTGGGCTTTTATGGCCGCACGTGGCTTATACTTGAGATCGAACTCTCCCAACTCTATTGCCCACTTAATCAGTCTCCCACTTGCCTTGGGACTGTGAATGATATTTCTCAGTGGCTGATTTGTTAGCACTTCAATTTGGTGAGCTTGAAAATAAGGACGCAGCTTTCTTGAAGCCATTACCAAGGCTAAAGCGAATTTCTCAATGGCTGAATAATTCAACTCAGCACCATGCAAAATTTTGCTGACATAGTATACGGTTTCTGGACTTTCAGTTCCTCCTTAACCAACACCGCGCTCAAGGCGCTCTCTGAAACAGCCAAGTACAAGAATAAAACTTCACTCAGAACTGGCTTGGCCAACAACGGGGCCTGGCCCATATACTTCTTTAACTCTTCAAATGCCTTCTGATTTTCCTCACTCCATACAAAGTCTTTGATGTTCTTTAGTGACTTGAAAAATGACAAGCACTTGTCTCCTGACTTGGAGATGAATCGTCCTAACGCAACAACTCTTCCTGTGAGCTTCTGAACATCCTTGACAGTTTTGGGGGGTTCCATGTCCAGGATTGCCTTTATTTTATCGGGATTTGCCTCAATTCCCCTTTTCGAGACCATCAATCCCAAGAATTTTCCAGATCCTACTCCGAAAGCACACTTCGTCGGATTCAACATCATCTTGTGGTACCTCAGGACCTCAAAAGCTTCCCTTAAATGGGCTATATGATCAGTCTTTACTAGACTCTTGACTAACATGTCATCAACATAGACTTCCATAGTTTTACCAATAAGATCCTTAAAAATTCTATTTACCAACCTTTGATAGGTGGCTCCTGCATTCTTGAGACCAAACGCCATAACAAGATAACAATAAACACCAAAGTCAGTGATAAATGATACCTTTGGAATGTCATCCTTATGCATTTTGATCTGGTTGTATCCGCTAAACCCATCCATGAAACTCAGCATCTCATGTCCAGCGGTGGCATCAATCAAAGTATCAATTCTAGGCAGCGGAAAACAGTCTTTGGGGCATGCATCATTCAGATCAGTGAAGTCTATACACATCCTCCACTTTCCATTAGCCTTCTTCACCATTACAGGGTTTGCTAACCACTCCGGAAATTGAATCTCCTCAATGAAACCAGCCTCTAAGAGCTTTTCCACTTCCTGCTTTATAGCCTCTTATCTTTCCGGGGCAAAATTTCTTTTCTTTTGTTTCACTGTCTTCCGGTTTGGATCTACGTTTAGCTTGTGAGTAATTAACTCCGGGTCTATGCCTGGCATATCAGCTGCTGACCATGCAAACACATCACTATTTTCTTGCAAAAATTTCACTAACTTTCCTCTAAGGGGCTCCTCTAATGTGGCTCCAATGAAAGTCGTCCTCTCAGGATTCTCGGGGTCTAAAGGAACCGAGACCAATTCTTCTGCTGGCCTTCCCCTATTCTCATCATTTTCTCGAACATCCATATCTTCAATAGGAAGAACCTGCCCCCCGACTCCATCTGCCCTCAAAGAGGCCACATAACAGTTTCTAGCCATTTTTTGATCTCCTCTTTCTTCTCCAATCCCGTTTCGGGTGGGAAACTTCATGACTGAATGGTAGGAAGAGGGGACTGCCTTGAAGGCATGTATCCCTGTTCTCCCCATGATAGCATTATAAGTTGAACTAGCCTTTACTACCATGAAATCCAGCATCTGCGTTGCTTGCCTCGGCTCCGTACCTATGGTGGTTGGCAATTTGATTATCCCTTCCACATGACATTCTACTCCAGCAAATCCATATATCGGCATGTCGGTTGGTGTTAACTGGGAGTCGTTATACCCCATCCTTAGAAAGGTGTCGTGGAGCAAGATATCCACAGAAGCACCATTGTCCACAAGGACCCTCTTAACCGGGCTATTTCCTATTATTGGTGTTATGACCAACGGGTCGTCATGGGGAAACTTCACACCCTCTAGGTCGGAATCATCAAAAGCCAATGTTACTTCTGTCCTGGCCCTCTTCGGGGCTTCTCCAACAATATGCATAACCTCTCTAGTATATGCCTTTCTGGAATTTTTGGACAATCCAGCAGCAGTTGGACCTCCAAAGATCGTGTTTATCACAGGCCCTCGAGGTCTCGGCCCTCCATAAATGGTGTTTATAACTGATCCTCTAGGCTGGGGGTTTCGCCTTTGATCGTCTTGGTCCCTCCTACGATCTTCAAAGTTCTTCCTTCCATTATTATTTCTGTCCCCTCCATCTCCAGTATACTTATTCAATCTTCCTTTTCGAATCAAAAACTCAATTTCATCTTTCAATTGCCTACACTCATCGGTGTCATGGCCAACATCTTTGTGAAACCTGCAATACTTGCCCCTATCTAGCTTGGCGGGATCAGCCTTCAAGGGCTTAGGCCAGCGAATATCTCTGTCTTTCTCAATCTCCATCAAAATCTGATTTCTGGGAGCATTCAGCTTAGCGTATTCAGTGAACTTTTGCCCAGGTCCTCCCTTCTTGGGGGTTGAATCAGGGTTTTGTTCGGTTCTAGGATATTTGTCCTTAGCGATATACTCCAAATCAGTTTTTCGTTTCTTGCCTCCAGTGGGCTCATTACTTACTACGGTCTTCCTCATACTTTCTTCAACCTTGATATACTTCCCTGCCCTCTCTTGGAGCTGCAACATGCTCTCAGGGGGTCGTTTGGCCAAAGACATCTTGAAAAACTCATCCCTAGTTCCTTGTTGCAATGCTATCATGGCTACCTTATCATCAAGATCTGGGACTTTTAAAGCCTCCTTTGTAAAACGATTCAGGTAATCTCTTAAGGATTCCTTAGCTCCCTGCACAAGACTCATAAGAGATGCTGAACTTTTCTCATGGACTCTTCCACTGATGAATTGCTTAATAAAAGGCTAACTTAGTTCTCTGAATGATCCAATAGAATTTGGGGGTAGGTGACTGTACCATCTTTGAGCCATACCCGACAGGGTTTGAGGGAAGGCCCGACATTTTATAGCATCATTCACGGGTTGCAGCAGCAGTGCATTAGAGAATGTCCTAACATGATTAGCGGGGTCTCCCGTGCCATCATAGGCTTTGATAGTGGGCATCTTGAATTTCCTTGAGATATGGGCATTCATTATCTCTTCTGTGAAGGGTGGAGTTGGATCATCAGGATCTCCAAGGGGAAGGAGATTGCTTGGATCAATTCTTGGGACAGCAGCCCTTCTTCTTACCGGACCATCCAGGTCTATGATAGGAGAAGGATTTCTCCCCCTAGGAGGCATGTGGGGTCTGGTGGCTTGGTGAGCTTCCAAATCACGCCTCAGCCTTTGGATTTCAGCCTCATGAGCCCTGATCTTTTCCTGCACTTCTTGGGGATTCGCCCCTGGGGTGCTTTGGTGGCGTTGCCTTCCATCGGCCATTGGCTCTTTTCCAGGACGCCTCCTTCTCGGGGCCACTTCATCATTCGAAGATTCGGAGTCTCTCTCAGTGTATGGACCAGAAAATTCCCGATCCTCAGGGATAGGATCCAAACCTCGTATATAGGGGGGCGACCGCCCTCGTGCTTCGCTTCGCCCAGCATATCCGCTTCCTCCAACCTCAGGGTGAAGGGGCATCCCATAAGGGGGGTTAGTAGTAACAATAGTTGAATATTCATACCCGACGGGTCGAGAATTCACAGGTATATGTATTTGTTAAACTTGAGGATTCGTACCTTGAATCGGGGGAGTTGTCCCTTGTAGCTGGGGTTGAGTTGCCCCTGTCTGGGCTTCCTCCTGAGTAGATGCATAAGTTGAATGAGGAGGAACCTCCACGGTTGATGAAATCACCTGGGTTGTCCCTGATGGTGTTCCCTCCTCCAGAGTGCTGGTTGTTCTCCGTGTTCTCGCCATGGTTGTTGTTCCGTTGTTCCCACAGACGGCGCCAAATGTTATGGATAAAATACCAAGGTTATTACTTGCTGTATTTAATACTAAGATTCGGGAGCTCAAGGCCTTTAATGGCTGCTCTCGTGTATCGTAGCTTAATTCTGCCTTTACGAGATGCCTACGTATCTCTGTGAATTAGAGAATCAAGCCAAAAAACGTAGTTCTGATTTGTGGGGTGAGGCCCCTTATATAGATGTGGGAGTCCTTGAATTGGACTTGGTATAGGAGACTTGGTGGACAAGCCTCTGAATTAGGATAGACTTAGGAGTCCTAGGAAGTAGGAAGCTGATTCCTTATCCTTTTAGGTCCCCTTGAGGCTAATCTATAAGGATTTATATCCTTATCGGGACTCTTCTCAATAGCTGATTTTTCCCTTATTAATTAATTACGAAATTAATTAATAATTAGGGCTTTTGGGCCTTTTTTATTCCATCAGGCCTGATCTGGTCCATCAGGCTTAACCTTTCTGGTCTGAGTTTCATATATCTTTTTATTGGGCCTAGCAGCCCACAGCTTGTACAATTAATGCAGTATTTAATTATACAATCATAATTTATTTATCCCTATCAAGCCTTTAGCTGTTTGGCTTCTTCCTTCAACCTTCTGGTTTCTTCCCTCTTGGCTATTGAGAATTTGGGATGTCCTTGCATCACACATATGCTCTTTCCCTCTCTGAAGATAATAGCCATGTTCCTCCTTACAACCACATCCATGGTCTCTTTGAGCTTTGTAATACTTCTACCCAAAAGCTTGTCCTCATCAGCCTTTGGAAGAGGAAAATCCACTTCTTTCAGAGGATTCTTTATAGAGTCCTTAATGGATCTGTTGTTGGGCTTGAGAACCATAGGTTTCAGATCCTTGGAAGAAATCTCTCCAACCTTATTCCTCCCTACTGGCTTGAGCTCCATAATAATTGATTCCACTTTTGTGCTATGCTTCACAGATTGTGATTGAGAAGTTGTAGAACCAAAAATTTGTTGCATCTTTTCATCAATCTTCTTCCTTTGCTCTTTGACTTGCAATTCAGCTGCTGCTATCTGGATTAGATCAATTCCATCAAGCTTTCCTTTGATTTGAATAATTGAAGAAGTGGTGATGGCAGGAACTAGCACTTGAGATATTTGAACTGTTGTTGATGGCTCTCCTTCCCCTTCCCCTTTATTCTCCCCCTTTTTGTTATTATCAAGGGTAGGGGTCAAGCCTTGTGCTTTTGCCAGCTGCATGAGTAGATTTGTTTGAGTTTGTTGATTCTGAAGAATAGTGACCATAGAGTCTTCAATGATCTGAACTCTGGTTTCCAATCTGGCCAGCCTCTTGTCAGCATCAGATTCTTTCCTCAGTCTCCCCAACAAATCTTGCATAGTACCATAAGGTATGACTGAATCCAACTTCTCAGCATTGTAGGATTTCAGATCAGCAATGTCCTGCTTAAGCTCATCCACACTTAGATTCTGTTTGAAATGCTGCAACTACAAGAGATGCAGAGATTCCAGATGAGCTTGAAGTATTGCCTTGGTACCAGCATCTGTAGTCTCCTGAAGGGCCTTCTGAATTGTCATGACTTGTCTGACCAAAGTGACACCAAACTCTCCTGGTGTTGATGCTTTTGCCCATGCCCATTCAGGAAGATCTGGAACAGAACTTGGGCCTGCTACTCCCCCTAAGTTCATGCTCTCATCCAAAGAATCAGAGTCATCATCATTAGAATTTACTCCAAATTCTTCAGATGGCTCACCAGCTAGAGAAGGCAGCCTGTTAACAGCAGCTTTGTCTCTGAGAAGAGATTCTGAAGTGTGTACAATGTTTAAAGTCTGTTCTGCCTCCAAATTGCCCTGAGCAGCCAATAATTGATAGGCTGAAACAGGATGAGTAAAAGTGTCACCATCCAAGGAAATATTATCAATTACAGCTTTGTAATGTTGCTAAAATTGTCTTTCCTTTTCTGCATCATCCACTTTTATTGACTCACTAGCAATGGCTGGATCCACCCTTATAGCTTCTGTACCTGCCTTTCTCTCATTTTCTCTATTTTCTTGCATCAGGGGCTCCCCCTGGCTCACACACACCCTCACCCTCACCTTCTAAGGTGGCACTCTCCTCACTCACTTTTGCCATGCTGGAAGAAATAGCATGCATATGGTGACTCTCAACCTCTCCTTTTGCATGGGAGCAACCCAGCCTCTCACTCAAAAGATCACTCCCTTCCCTCAAACCTAAAAGTGATTGTATAGTAACCATGTCCTCTACAGTTGGAATTGTTTCTGTTATGTGTGTAGAGACCATCAACGGATAGGGAGTATCCGTTGAAGTGGAAACTGATGGTATCAACGGATAACTGCTGTTAAGCTTATCCGTTGAAGAACAACCACTTGTCAACGGATGAGAGATATCCGTTGAAGAAGGAAAAGATGTAGATATAGAAAGTGACATAATTGTTGAATCTGTGTGAATTGATTTTAAGTGAGGTAACACAGATTCTTCAACTACATCTGAAAGAATTGGCTGATGATCCAACAAATCATCTAAAAGATGATGATCATCAGGTTTTGAGTGGGGCTCCTCCCTGAGTTTTAATGAGGGAGAATCAAAAATTGATGTGAATATCATATCCACATCTAGAGAGGGTGATGGAGAGTTTGATGATTGTGTGTTTCTATTATGAGAGAATGGGGTTGTGACTCCACATTTTCTGGAATCACATCAAGCTGAATTTGAGAAGGCACAGATACAGGTGGATGTATCTGTGCTGTGTGTGCCCCTTGTGTGGAAACTAGGGTCTTGGCCTTCTTCTTCCTTGAAAAGGCTTTAATTGGTGAATATGTGGCTTCAGTGTCCCTCCCTCTTTTGGTCTGTGTCCCTGGTTGGGGACTATTTTCAATAGTTACATCCTTTTGGGAGGATGCAACTAGGGATGTGTTAGACTCCTTTTGAACCACCACAGTCTTTTGAGAGACTGTGGCTTGGATGGCTTGGGTACCACTCACCTCTCCCACCTTATCCTGGGGGGTTTCTTGATGTTCACCCCTCCCCTCACCACTCACACCCTGTTCACTCCCTTCAGGGTTTATGGTAGTTGTTACAACTGTTGTCTTTTGAGAAACAACAGAGGTAGTTTTCTTTGACTTGAGTTTTGAAACTTTAGTTTTGGTGGCTTTGGTAGGAACCTGTTTGGACAAAGACACAGATTCCATGGCCACACTAGAAGGCAAAGAAACATTGGGGTTGGAAATAGTAGGAGTTATAGAAGTGTTTACCTCACTTACCTGTGGTGCATTCATGATTGGCAAATATACCAATGGCACCTGGCTGTTGAGGTTCATTCTCAAAAGGTCTGCAAGGACCCTTTTCTCTTGTGCCCAGCATTTGAGTTTATTATTCTCATTTGATATAACCAATCCTTCAGCAACATGGTTAGCCAATAACATAAAAAATCTAGCATAGTAGATGTTATGTGGTCTATTAGCTTTGTTACCTAATCTGGAACCTAATTCTAGCATGACACAGTTGCTAAAATTAAAGTACCTATCAGAAACTAGCATATAAAGCATATTAACAAGAGATGAAGTTATGGCATCAAAATTGCTAATCTTCCCAGAGAAAACCTTAATAAAGGCATCTCCAAGAAAACTCCATTCTTTCCTAAGGCCTTTCCTTCTAATGCTACCTAAACTAGCAGAATCAAAAGCATAGCCTATGGAATCTAACATAGCAGATACATCTTTATCAGTGTGTGGTGTTATGGCATTATTCTCAGGCAACTTAAAGCAAGACTGTATATCATCACAGTTAATGCAATAATCCTTGTTAGGTCCCAATGTGTTTGTAGAAGGGGGGGTTGAATACAAACAGTACCGAATAATCGAATAAATGCGGAATAAAAAATGTGAAACAAAATTCAAGTTAAATAAAATATTATTAAACTTGAAAGGTGTTACAACAACTGTATCGATTACAAGGAATTAATCTCAAATTAATTATCACAAATCTAGAATAAATTCGACATGAACTTTTTCTATTTTTGTAATAATTAGAATCAAATGCTAAATGCAATTTGAGATTAAGTTCTAGGGATTTTGATCCACTAGATTGTTACACAAGAACAAGATAAATAATTCTAGTGGTTTGGATTTAACTTTACAAACTAGAAATGTGATCTTGAATTAAGCAGATGAAAAATGGAATGTTTCAGAGGCGGCTGCTTTTCCTTTCTGTGTTCTTGTTTTGTGTTCTGTGTGTTCTTAATTAATTGAATGTGTTCTGCTTCTCCTTCTTTTAAAACAAACAGCCGAATAGAATGAACTGCAATGATAATCCAATTAGCTGGTAGGACTTTCGGTGAGACTATCCAAAATGAACTAGCAAGACAATCCCAACAGCTAGCAAGACTATCCTTTGAACTGGAGAGACTTTCGGTATGACAATCAGCTGTACTGGCATGACTTTCGGTATGACTATCAATTGTCATACCGATTGTCATATTAGTACAATCAAATTTGACATGCTGAATATAAATGAATTTTAATCCAATTTAAATTCTGAAAATCCTTAATATTAATTCTGAATAAAATTAATCAATTAATTCAATTAATCAATAAATTAATCTTTGCAGATATAATTTATTTTCTTAATTAAATTATATGACTTTATTAATTAATAGAGAATTAATACTAACCTTGAGCAGCAACCATTCTTCTGAATATCTTCTGAAAATCACTGAAAATTATGAATCAATTCCACCACTTCAATGTTGACACTCGATGTACTGTCTGGTTCATGAGTGACTAACTTCCGTGACGTTTCTTCATATCTTGACTTTGACAACTTGATTTTCTTCAGTTTAAATCCTTGTAATTAATGATACTCTGACGAGATCTCTGCCACTTAATTAAATCCACAATCTTGATTTATATCACTGAGGCATGATCAATTTCTTGAACTTCTTCCAGTGAATTAAATCCTCAAGTCTGTAGATGAACCTTGTCTCTGAATCCGTTGACAGATATTACTTTGCGAGATCTCTTTGATGGTAGATCCACTATTTACTTATTACATTCTTATTTGAGTTGAGTTAAATCCTCGAATATATAAATAGGCTATGACATATGCCTTACAATCTCCCCCTATTTGTTTGTTAGACAATAACACACAAATACCTAGAGGATAACTCAGCTAACAAATAAGAAAAAGATATAAACAGTAATGCAAAGTAAATAGTAGAAAAGTTTCTGGAAGACATTTAACATTTTCCAGATTCCAAGTAGATGTTCCTCTAGACTGAACATATCTTCAAGTAGTTTCATCTTCATTTGTACAACCACATCTCCTGTTAAGAAGCACATATCTCTCTTGCTTCTCCCCCTATGAGAATCAACTGATTAAAGAAGATCACCTTCATTTACCACCTCTCCCGTACAATAGGATCCGCAGATAAAAACCAATGGTACTCCCCTAACAGCTTCTTCCCTTACTAGAAAATCACCTTGTGTTTACCACCTCTCCCGTACAATAGGATCCGTAGTTACAAACAATAATGGTGTGGTGTAGTGTACATGTATGATCTTTTTCTTCCTCCCTGCTATTTCCCCCCCTTAGTTGAGGAATCCTCTAAACTATTTCTTAAGCTTTTATCTCCCCCTTAGAGAAGGAATGTATGCCGTTGTCTGAAGGAGTTCTCATATTTCACTTGGTTGGAACATAAATAACAAGTAGTTTCTCTTACTTCCTCACTGTGAGTGTTTGATTCTGTTTTAGTGTACCTCACATGTGTTTCACTCTTCTCTCCACTCGTGTTTACACTCATTCTCACAAGTGTATCACTCCTCTCATAGCTCCAAAAATCAGCTGTACCTGCAAGGAAAATCACCTTAGCCATCCTTAAGGAGGTCACAGGTGGTGCAATGGGAGTTCACAAATCCCCATCCTTGTTAAACTCGTCAGATGAATCTGAGTCATAATCTACAAGTTGCTAGTTTCCCTTTTAAGGTTCTAGATTTGAATTCTGGGAAGGTAAACAATGATCCAACGAATTTAGCATAAAGATCAAAGTTCCCTTCTAATGTCTGTGAAGATATTTCCTTGTGACTCATCAGGTAATATCTGAATCATTGTCAACAAGTTGCCGATCTGCACCTATGTCAGATCCACTATCCGCAGATGCATCCAGGGGATTTAAGCCTGGGGAGGTAGACACTGACCACTGACATATGGCTTTTGGATCAGTATCCTCTCCTAACACCTGTAAAGGCAATTGGTCCATTAACGAACCTTAAACAATCGAATCTGACCTTAAAATGGTCGAAACTCTTATTTCCGTCAACTCATCCTTTGTGTGTGTAACCTCTCCTTGTGCATCAATAATTGTTTGTATTTGAAGTGGTGACACTACATCGGATGCCTTGGCCGACAGGCAAAATTCAATAGACGCACCCTGTTGAGAGAATGAATCTGATAACTGTTTTTGTGCCTTTTCAGTCATTACATCTTTTTGAGAAGATGTATGGGGGCTAGCAGTTGTCTCGGTTTAAATACTACTCATCTATGTAGGAGACAGAGCTACTGGGTTGACTATAGAACCTTCCTTATATGGTGCACTAAGGCACTATCTCCCTCATGCTCATTCATACTACATTTAGTGGTAAGAGAGTGTTGGTTGGTTCTGTTTCTGTGTTTGTCTTTACAGTCTGGGATAGATGTTGTGGGTTTTCAACCTCATGACTGTCAATGAAAGAAAGTCATTGGAGACTGAACCTGTATCACAGAACATATGGCAATAGAGAGATAAAATGTACTTAAGATATATAATGAATGAAAATTATACATTTAATCTTTTGAGAGAGATGATGTACAATAGTGATTTCAAAGGATTTTACATGAAATACGAAATCACTAATGTAGAAAGAAGTTTGATTTTCTCCTAAAACTCACTGCACATATAAAACAATATGTTTGTGCCTAGTGATAAGAGAGTTATAAATATGACGACTCTACTAGCTCATATTAAACTGTAACTTCAGTTAGAGTGTCATACCATGTCTTTGACGATTGCTTGAGTAGTATACTAGTTCATACCAACCTGAAGTGAGATTGTGAAGAAGAGATTGCATAGTCCAATAGATCTGCAACTGCAAAGTCCATGAACTGTGGTGCATTGACTTCCTCTTTTGACTCACCTACCAGGAGTACACTTGTACACATCTTACTAGAGTCCAATTCCAAGTGTAATGTGCATCAGGTGCGTGATATGTCGTAATATTCTCAAGTCTCGTCACTGGTGCTATATGTTAGATACAACTTCCTGATAATAACCTAGCACAATATACAAAATTAAAATGATAACATTCCCAGCTTGCAACCAGCCATATCCCTCAGATAAACCTTTGCTGTTATCTCCAAAGGTAACCAGGGGGCCAGCTTTCTCAATCCACATTTGATGGCAGGGCTCTATCTCCGGTCATATGTCTTGATGATCCACTTGTCAAGAATCCACACCACCGGTTCCACCTGTTTAATGCCCTGCACTACAAATGGATTAGACCTTCTTCGGAACCCAAACTTGGTTGGGCCCGGCATACTTGTAGAATTGTCCTTTGTTAGGCAAAACAACATTTTTAATTTTAATGGTCTCAACTTTCTCACTAACTGAACATTTGACCTTATAAATAGCCTTAACAAATTTCTGTTTAGGCTTAGGCACAAATGTCTCCTTTCTAGCCTTAGAAGGACTAGCAGTCTTAGACCTATCATGCTTCTTGTTATTCACATGCTGACGAGGAGTAGTCTTATCATTAGAAACATGCTTACCATTAAAATAAGCATACATCAAATTAAAATCACAAGACATACAATTAGAAACACCACATGCTTTATGAGAGGTATTAACAGCAGGCAATTTATGCATGATAGACATGGCATTTTTGTTATCCAACTCATGTGTGTCTGAGTTAGTCTCAGTTGCTTTCACAACTTTGACTGGAACTTTCGACACACTCGACTTGGAAACAACCTTCTCATTAGCAAGATCTTCAGCATGCATTTCTTCTTGAATAACAGAAGAGGTCGCATCAAATGGTTCAGTAATTGATGCTTTATAGAGGGGTTCATCAACACCCTTAAGCACATGTGGTACTTCCCTACCTTTAGCACATACATGAGGAGGGGAGTTTATGCCTAATTCTCCAATAGCAGCATTGTAATCATAACCTATTCCAGATGTTTGATTAACAACTTGCTTACTGTAGAACTCTTTAGCCTACGAACACGAATTGAAGTAGGCTCTAACCTTAGTCTCAAGACCGGTGATCTTGTCTTTGAGAATAGTTTCGAGTTTTCTGTAACAGTCAACTCTATTCTCTAGAAAAGATACTTGTTCTTTTAATTTATCTTGATTAATGTGCACAAGTCTTAATTCATTGACCTCTTTCTCAAGGTCTATGATCTGTAAACTTAACAGTTCATTATCACGACATGCACAATCTAAGTTACCTCTTAGATGATAAACCATTTTAGCATCAGAAAGTTTTACCTCTATTCTTGACGATGAAGCTTTTCCATCAATAGCCATAAGAGCAAGATTTCCTTCTTCTTCATCTTCACTGTCAGTATCATCCCAGCTTCTTCCCTTTGCCAGATAAGCCCTTTCAGAGTTCTTTCTTACTTGCTTTGGCTTCCTACATTCTGTGGCAAAGTGTCCCAACTCATTGCAGTTATAGCATCTAATGGTGCTCCGATCAACCATCCTTGTTTTGTATCCACCACTGCTCGTGTTAGAGGATGAAGATCCACCTTTCTGGAATTTGTTGTAGTTGGACTTGTACTTAAGCTTGGGATTCCTCTTGAATCTGACATGGGAGAATCTCTTGACAATTTGGGCCATTGACTCGTCTTCCAATTGCTCCAGCTCTTCCAAGGAATAAAAATCATCACTTGATTGATTTGTAGTAGGAGGATCATATTCTGCTACTAACATATTTTCCTCAGCCTTGGAACACTGTACCATTCTCTCCAGTTGTTGAGATTGCTGTTGTTGTTGACCTTCAGCTACAAGTGCAATAGATGTGTTGACCATTCTATCCTTCCCGTAGACTTCCTTCTGTTGAATCTGCTCCAACTCATAGGTTTTTAACACTCCATAGAGCCTGTCCAAAGAAATCTCACTCAGATCTCTAGCTTCTCTAATGGCAGTGATTCTATGTTCAAGATGAGTTGGCAGTGTTAAAAGGAACTTTTTGTTGACCTCCCTGATTGAATAAAATTTTCCATTGATGTTCAGGTTGTTGATCAAAGCATTTGTAATAACCCCAATTTTTGGAAATTTTTGAAACCCTTATGAATAGTGTTTTTGCTGAATGAGAAAACTTTTCATGCCACGCTATGTAGGGGTTCTGTTATTGATCTTATGGGATATTATTAGTACTCTATGTGGTATATAAGTGTATGTAAAGATCGTCAGAATCCAATTCCGAACACTTTGATTTTTCCCGGAAATCCACAATATACGGAGAGAATTGAGTATAAGGTAACATGATAAAAAGGATTTAAATTAAAGGATTATAAGAGAGGATCATAAAAGGAATACAATGTATTGAGAAAGGTTAAGGGAACCTAAGTAATAAGATCCCGGGTATGATCCTTCAAACGATAAATGAAAGCGAAAGTTAAGCGAACCGTATAACAGATCAGCGGTCATTAGGCAACGATTAGGAAGTTAATCAAAGGGATTAATGGGAATGATGTCATCCAACCAATAGAAAGAAGACAAGGAAGGAAGGATGACATCATGAGGATGAGGTAAGCATGACATGGGAAGGAAGGAGGTGTGGTTGAATAAGAACCACACAAATTCAAGGGCAAGGTAGTAATTTGCTAAATCAAATACCAATCAAGTCAACCAAGCCAAGTAAAAAATCATTTCCATAAAAAAAAATCAAAACAACCAAGGCATGAGTTCATCTTGCTCACGGCTTTTTAGCATTTTCAAGGCATAGATTTTTCAAAATCAAAGATCAAAGCTTCCTAAATTGGTAAGAAAATTCCCTAATCATCTTCATGCTTAGTTATGGCTATATCATGAGTTTAAGCCATTAATTCTTTCTCTAACTTCTTCATTTAATCAATGAAGAAGACAATGAATAGTGTTTTCGAGATTTTTAACTTGAAGTTTGTCTTGTTTTCTTGAAGATCCAAGCTTTCTTAAAACTTCTCCAAGCTTCTTAAGGCTTCCTAGCTCCACCCACCACTTCAAGGAAGGTATACCATCTCCTAACCCTAGATTCCTATATATTATAGGATGACTTTGAGTAGTGGGTTGATATTGTATCTTGTTGTTATGATTTAGAGTTTGAGATTTGGTATGGTAGTGAATGGAATGGTAATTATTGTGGTTTGGATTTAAAAGAACTTAAGAATGATTAAAGTTAAGTTTAAGCATAAGCATGAAAGATTGAATTGGTTGGGGTGGTTATGATGTGATAAGGATGGAGGTTGGTTGTATGTTGGATTTGAGGTTGATTTGGGTTGTTTGTGAATGGGTTAAAATTTGGAAATCGCGTAAACATAGCCGTCGTAACGTCCGATTTTCTTTGGACTGTTTTTGTGCATAGAATTAGGACCCGATAACCCTCTGCTAGATTATGACCACTGCCATGTTTAGATAGCTCATGTTACGAGCTTCGTTTTGATATGTAGTTCGTTCGATTCCGATGCACGGTTTAGGAGAAACGACCGTTTCAAGTAACGGCGTTTCGCGAACGAAACTTTCCCCCCCGCCTTACTTTGAAATGTAGGTTAAAGACCAAAAAGGGTTAATTAATGCATGAAACATTTATGGTAAGTGTTTTAGGCAGTTGGTAAGTCACTCGAGAAGGAATCGCTTTAAAACTCGTAAAGGTTAAATTATTAAAAATGGTGGAGCCGAGGGTACCCGAGTGACTTAAGCGAATCAGTGGGCGCAAAACAAGCGTTAGAGTCTAAGTTAGTTAAAGTATAGATTTACAAGTGACTTTGGTTTAATTCCAACTTACTTGTTGTTTATAGGTTACCAGACTCGTCCCGAGCCATTCGTAACCCCCAGTCGCTCAGGCAAGTTTTCTACCCGTTATACTGTTGTTGTGATGTAAATATATGTATATGCATTATCTTGTGATATTGCATGATTGTTATTAGCAAATTTTGCAATATATTGTAGCATGTGATATGGTATATATGCATGCCTGTTTCATATTCTTGAAATATATATCTGTTGGTTCAGTTGATAATACCTATGCTAGAGGATAGCGGTATCTTGCATATACCCTTAGTATAGGGACCCAAAGGTGAAAATATTATCAAAAACCGGGAGTCGAGGATCCCGAGTAGATTTTATATATATGGATATGGATATTTATATATATATATATTTATATATATGTATGGTTATAGTTTTCTAAACTATTAATCGAATAAGGTTTATTCGATAACTTGAAACTTTATTTTATTATTAAATATTATTTCGAATATTATTCGAAGGCTTATGACTCTTTTATATTATTTATTGAATATTATTTGAATATTCATTTGAGGATGTATGACTCCTTTATTTTATTTAATGAATATTATTTATAATATTCATTCGAGGTATTATGACTCAGCTTATTTTATTTATTGAATATTATTTGAATATTCATTTGAGGATGTATGACTCCTTTATTTTATTTAATGAATATTATTTATAATATTCATTCGAGGTATTATGACTCAGCTTAATTTATTTATTGAATATTATTTGAATATTCATTTGAGGATCTATGACTCCGATTATTTGCTGAGATATATTCCTTATTTTATTAAAGAATAAGGTGTAAATAATCAAACTTATTTTCGATTATTCAAATAAAGATAATACTTTCATATAAGTATATCTTTGGTTATTTAATACTCGTTTCAAGTATAAATTTTAATACTTCTACTTCAATTATTTTTATAAAGACTATTCTTTATGGGAATATTATTTAATTAATAATATTCAGATATTTTCTAATATTCTGGGGACTGATTTACTCCATTAAATCAGCCTTACTCCAAACACTCTTTAAAGTGTTTTCGAGTCTTCAAAATGATTTTTAAAAGTCAGAGCGGATCCCAAAACTCATTTTTATATTTAAGATCTTCCTTTTTAAAGGGGATTTAAATACTCGCTCAAAACCTGGGGAATCCGGCTCTGTGGTGTATTTTATATTCGCAACAAGGTTGCTGTTTTGAGAAAACAATTTGATTACTTGCCCAATGTTCGGGAAGTAAGTCCATTTGATTGAGTCGGCATAAGCGACAGGCCGGGGTACGGTCTATTATTGTGTAAGTGGCTGGGTGGCAGTCCATCAACGCGTGAGGGACCGGGGTACGGTCGAGCGCGAGGTCCTAATGCGGCCAGGGTGATGACCGGTGAGGAATTCATCCATCTACAGTAGAAAAGGTTACTTATTGGTATCTTTGCCTGATCAGCGAGATATCGGGTTTATGCCAAAATTCTTTTCCTTTCCAAAATTCATTGGATGTTTCAAACTCTGTTCATACTTTGCATAACAGAGATTCCAGGAAATGTTTAAAGGGATATATATATGTGGATATATATATATATCGGGACTAAATAAAGTATCTCATAACTTTTTCATTCAATAATATTTCAAAGATTGAATCTATTCAAGTCTTATCTTGTGGTCTCATCAGTGGGATGAACTTTTGAAATTGATTATAACTTGAACGGTGGTAGTTCAAGTAGTATTTGGGAATGATATAAGTGTAGCGAAGTATTTGGTAACTTCATCTTTTAAACTTATATCTAATTACTAATTGTCTTATGAATGACAAAGATTTTCAGAAAAAACGTTGAGACAAGGTTAGATATATGAGATCACCTTGCAACGATATTTTTTATACAGTTATACAATGGGACTTTGTGTATATTATGCATGGAAGAGGACTTCCATTATTTTGAAAAGTATATATGTATATATACTGAATATTTTGCGACTTCATCGCATTAAGATATCAAACTTGGTTCATTTCTTTTGACCAAGATTTTCATGAGTATTATGAGTAGACTCATATACTATTAATCATTATACATATTATTTTGGTGGGCTTGCTGCTCACCCTTGCTTTCTTCTTTCATCACACAACATCAGATAGATAAGATGAACAGGACCAAGCTCCCAATTCGCGATCGGATAGGAAGCGTTTCGCAGCTTCCTATAGGCATTGAAGTCACTGTAGCTGAGGTAGGGAACTACCAATAGACTAGGCTTCAACTTTTGATGTACCAGATTTATGTATATTTATGAATTGTAATAATGGCAATGAAATGTAAATTTATTCAGAACCTTTTTAAGGTGTATTGACATATAATTGTGGAATAAAAACGACTTGTGATTATTTTTGGATGTTCATCTCTGAGACTATAACGTGTGGTGTGTGTGTTTATTGTGGGGTCACAGTACAGAGTAGTTGAGAAATTATTAAGATTGGGTGTTAATAAGGGAAATGGAACTCGTGACAACCCGGATCCCCGACCCCGGATCTGGGGGTGTTACAGAAATGGTATCAGAGCTAAGCGTTATAAACCTCAGAGATGATGGGACGTTAAGATAATAAGTTCACTAAGATAATAAGAACTCTTGCCAAGTTCATAGTCGGACTACCTAACGTAGTACTGACAGTTAAAACCCTATGGGAACCCTTATAAATATCGTGATAGGAGCGTAGTTCGTTATCGTATATGGTAGCGGAACTCCGAACCCTGAGGTTGAGGAGCAACAACGCGATGATGTTTTATTAGTAATTGGAGATCGGATTGTGGATCCGATAGAGTGTCCTAATGCAGGACCGGATGATGTTGATATTGAGGATGTAGCGGTTAATGATGTTGTCCTAGAAGGGATAGTTGCTGAGGAGGATCCCATGGAGGATCCTGACAAGAATGAATAAAAGGACCACTGATGAATTGATGACCATGGTTAGGTCGACTACCAGAGGTAGGATTGGTCGGTCACTACCGGAGGTTCGTTCAAGTTTGTAAAGATAATAGCCCCTTTAACGCGGCTTACTCGTAAGACTGAGAAGTTCGAATGGACAGAGAAATGCGAGAACAGCTTTCAAGAACTGAAGCAGAGGTTGGTGATGGCCCTTATGCTGGCATTGGCGGATGGAAAAGGAGATTTTGTGAAGTGTAGTGACGCTTCGCACAAGGGCTTAGGGTGCGTGCTTATGCAGCACGGTAAGGTAATCGCGTACATGTCAAGACAATTAAGGTAATATGAAATTCGATATCCCCGCTCATGAGCTTAGGCTCGTGGCAATAGTTTTACCCTAAGGATTGGAGGCACTACTTGTATGGAGAGAAGTGCGAGAATTACCTAAGCCATAAGTGCTCTAGTACATTTTTACGTAGAAAGAGCTCAACATACGCCAGAGGAGGCGGTTAGAGCTAATCAAGAATTATGATTGGGAGATTCTTTATCATTCGGGGAAAGCCAATATGGTGGCTGATGCCCTTAGTAAAAAGGAGAGACTCAAGATGATAATGTCTTTTGGAGAGTTTATAAGAGATTTTGAGAAAATGGAAATAGAAGTGAAGGTAACCGGAGCCGGTACCGAAAAGCTGTTTGAGATAGCAATACAGCCCGAATTATTGGAAAAGAACATATTGTGCCAGTAAAAGTGATGAATGAAGGCAGAGAGCCAACAAATAGATATGAGATTAATACCGAGAGAGATGATAAGGGAATAATGAGGTATTCCCATAGAATTTGGGTTCCAAATGTTTAAGAGCTTAAAGATGAAATCTTAGATGAAAGCTAGTTTGAGGAATAAGAGTTAGAGCAAACCCTGAACGTGATAGTCAGGGAGGTTGCCACCAAGACAAAAAGGAACCCATAACATGATGAAGTGGAAAATGAGGATTTTAAATTAAAAGATGTCCCCAATTATGGGGAGTAGGATGAAACATTTCATACTAAGGAAACAGAAAGTCGAGTAAGGAAAGGAGACCCGAGACGGTACTCCTATACGGCAATTCATGGACCTGTCTAGACAGAACTTAGACTATTATCCCCAACCACCACCTTGAGGAAACAATGTGGTGTGAAATTCTTTCAGGACATCTAAGTCGCTAAGCTCTCAGAGTTCCAAGGAACAAGCTGACCCAGTCGAGGCAAGAGCCTGGCTAAAGGAAATAGAGGAATCATTTGAGATTCTAAATGATTGATGAACCACAAAAGACTGTTTTGTCACTTACCCTCCTAAGAGAGAGACCACCCACTGGTGAAAGACCAAGAAAGGCACGGAGCCAGAGGTTAGAATAAACTGATTTAAGTTCAGTCAATTGTTTTCGGGAAAGTAATTCCCAAAGATAAGGAGATAGTGTAAAAGCTTTGGAGCTAGAACAAAGGCAGAGGAGTATGATAAATTATGAATCTAAGTTGTAAAAGTTGTCAAGATTCGTTCTGAGGACACGAATCCAGAATGACGGGATGTTTGAAATCAATGCTTATGTTATGTTGGTTCATGAAATAACGATAAGAGAAAGGAATATAAAGGCAAGAGAGTTTGAGGAATGATAAGGGAGTTGGGTATGAGGAAACCCTAAAGACTCGTAGAAATAGAAATAGAAATAGAAAAGTAGGTAATCCTCCGGATGAGAGTGATTCACCATGAGTTAAATTGATGGTTGAAGGTATAAGAGATACATATATTTTATCCCCTGTAAGTTGGGAAGATTCGAGGAAACCTTGAGATAATTCGAAGGATAAATAATGAGACGCGGATAGACTGAGGAGACAAGAAAGTAAGAAATTAAGAAAATTGGGTGAAGGAAGTGACCTTCAAGAAGGTAAAGTGTAAGACCGGTGGCATGATACCCAGAAAGGGAGACGCCAGATATGAAAGATATCCCAACATTGAGATGACTGTTGAGATAAACAACAAAAGTAAATAAGGAATTATTAAGAAGAAGTTCACGTTGAACATGACCAATATCTTCCAGAACATCCATGTTATCATTACCAAATCAAGAAAGAAAAGTGGATGACCATTGTTATCTTTTGGAGGCCATATGGATTGACCTCAATTTGAATAAGGATGCTATTATGAAGTTAGGTATAGACTATCGAGGTGGGAATGATTGAATAAGACACCCTTATCAGGGATATATGACTTGATTTATCCATGGAAGGATGCAGGTACCTTTTAAAGGTGGAATTAAGGATAGAACATCGGTAACTTAAAATGAATCCTAGGGGAATGCATAAAGGTTGGAATTTCACCCTTAATAGGGACAGTATGAGTTTTGACAGTATGATTTGGAAAGGGTTAATGTAGCAACAACCTTTAAGAATCAGTGGAGAAATTTTTCAGAAGTATATAGACAATGGTTCTAGTAATAGTAAATGGTATTTTAATATGCCCTGTATCTAGGGAATACAGGAGGAACGATTGAAGGATAACCTTAGAGGTTTTATAAGGAGAAAGGTAATATTCAAAATTTTCAAGAATAGAAATGTTGATAAAGGAAATATGACGTAGTTATAATGTTGCCAAGTGGGGCACGTGTTAAACCACGAGAAAGTATGGATCGAACCAGTAATGGTCGAAATTATTCAGGGCAATTAGGACTTAAGATAAAAGATGTTCTAATTATGATTGAGAGTCAGTCATGACAGTGATTAACCTCTAAAGACTGAGGCAATAACTTATGGAAAAATGGTGATTTTTTTTTTACTCATCAGATTTTAAGGAAAGCATTTTCACATAAGCTGTGATTGAAATAAGGTAGAAAATTTATTTGGAGATGGTTAATGTGACATTGACTGTAAGGAAATTTTACTATCAGGAAAGGCCAAAGAGGTGGCCGACACTTTAAAGGTAAGAGGATAATTATAGGCGCTTGTGCCAAAAGAATATAGTGATGATGGTTAAAACTGTGAAGGTTGTATTATGGTTTGGAAGATTGACATTCCTTCTGATGACTGTGCAATACCCAGCCGTAATAGTAGTTGGTAAAGGTTTAATTCGTGTAATCTCCATGAGTGGGCTATCTATCTTAGAAGGTCCTATCTTGAGATAATCCAGGACCATGTTTCAAAAAGGACTAGATGAACCCTTGAGTTAATTCTTCTATTTAGGGCGTATGATTAAGAATAGTATTAACCTGCTATCGTTGCTTTAAGCGAAACTCTTTTGCAATTTTATCTGCTTCATGTCATGTATGTATGTCAGGATCAGGAGTGTTCTTCATGAATCAGGAATGGTGATTATGTTACCTCCTTAGAAGGATTTGATACGAGATGTATGGACTCCGTATGGTTAGCTATTAAGACTTCATGGAAAATGAATGAGTACAGTAGGTCAGTGGTGGACCATAGTAAGGTAGCAATGATTCTGCAAGTAATGAGCTGTTTACAACCGTGAGAGTTGTATTGAATGGGTGTTGAGATTGAGTACCACTAATCGGGTCGTGGTAGTGTATAAGTTATCATTGATAGACTAATTAAGTAGAGTATCTACCTAGTGAATTATTATTCTTTCTTATCAATAGAGGGTCGTATTATTATATGAGGAAGGTTGCGGTGCAAGCATAGAATTCAAGTAACGATGATGTCTAGAATGAGATCCCAGATTCGATTTTCGATGTCGAGGGAGTTTCAAAGGTAATTGTGTATAAGCTCAAGGAAGAGCATGGGTCCATAGAATGATGGACGGGATAGCGAAAATATTTAAGCACGTGAAATGCGATGCTATAATACTTGATGTTGATATAAATACATATATGTTTTGTTCTTCTATGACAAACCTCTATAGTTCAGAGGTAGATTCCAAGCCAGATATTTTGTGGCAGTATATTTTTTTTCATATATACAATTCTCTTCAGTTCGTTCTTTTCTCTTCTTTTCATTTCATGTAAGCTGAGAAGAACAACCCTTCCAGAAGGGGAGGTATTGCCGAATGACTATCTATCTGTGTGATAGAAGCCGAGTAGGATACCAACTATTGTTTAATTACTTGTCAAGTACTAAAGGCTGGCCACCTTCTGTACTAACTATGCAATAGGACAAGTGTTCGTGATCATAGTGATCTCTCAACAAATTCCTTTACTTCTATTTGATTGATCAAATTCCGGAAAATAGAAACAACTGAAAAAGGAGTAATAAAGTGGTGGTAGTATGCGGAATGGGAACACATTCGTGATACTAAGGTTGACGTGGTTATTAAAAGGTTATAGAACGCTAACGAGCAAAAGTATAACCAGTATAATATTAGGAACGGAAGGTGATAGCGATTACGAACTGGAAAAGAATGGGTATTGAGAAGCAAAAGCTTTAATGTTAAAAGCTATAATGAGAGTCTGTGCAATAGACTTGAAAGAAATTAGAATGATCACTTAACACGGATTGAGTTTTCTTACGACAATAGATCATATGTCAGTATTGAGATATCGCCTTATGAAATCCTTGAGGGAAGACAATGTCGATCTCCCTTATGATAGGATGAAGTTGTAGAGCGCAAGATGCTCGGACCCGCAGTAGTCCAAAGGACCAAGGATATGATAGATCTAATCAGAGGACGGCTGGTAGTAGCCCAAGATGGACATGATAGGTATGTTGATTTCACACGAAAGGATAAAGAGTATGAAATAGGGGACCTAGTAATGTTATAGGTATCCCTTAGAAAGGATTGATGAGGTTCGGAAAGAAAGGAAAGCTAAGTCTATAATTTGTTGGACCCTTGGATATATTAAGATGTTTGGGAAGTTAGCATATGAGCTAGCCCTAACCCCGAACATGTAGCAGGTCGTAACGTGTTTCACGTATCAATGTTAAGGAAGTGTAATTCAGATGCCAGATAAATAGAGGCATATGAGCGCATAGATATGCAACCCGACGTAACCTATATGGAGCAACCAGGAAGGGTTATAGAGTGAAAAAGGAACAAGTGCTTAGGAGAAGGATTATCAAACTAGGCAGAGTTTGGTGGTAGAACCACAATGTGGGAAAATTGACTCGAGAGTTAGAAAGTGTAATGCTAAGCAAGTATTCCCATTTGTTTTCTATCTGATTCCGGGACGGAATCCTTTTAAGGAGGGGAGACTGTAATAACCCCAATTTTTGGAAATTTTTGAAACCCTTATGAATAGTGTTTTTGCTGAATGAGAAAACTTTTCATGCCACGCTATGTAGGGGTTCTGTTATTGATCTTATGGGATATTATTAGTACTCTATGTGGTATATAAGTGTATGTAAAGATCGTCAGAATCCAATTCCGAACACTTTGATTTTTCCCGGAAATCCACAATATACGGAGAGAATTGAGTATAAGGTAACATGATAAAAAGGATTTAAATTAAAGGATTATAAGAGAGGATCATAAAAGGAATACAATGTATTGAGAAAGGTTAAGGGAACCTAATTAATAAGATCCCGGGTATGATCCTTCAAACGATAAATGAAAGCGAAAGTTAAGCGAACCGTATAACAGATCAGCGGTCATTAGGCAACGATTAGGAAGTTAATCAAAGGGATTAATGGGAATGATGTCATCCAACCAATAGAAAGAAGACAAGGAAGGAAGGATGACATCATGAGGATGAGGTAAGCATGACATGGGAAGGAAGGAGGTGTGGTTGAATAAGAACCACACAAATTCAAGGGCAAGGTAGTAATTTGCTAAATCAAATACCAATCAAGTCAACCAAGCCAAGTAAAAAATCATTTCCATCAAAAAAAATCAAAACAACCAAGGCATGAGTTCATCTTGCTCACGGCTTTTTAGCATTTTCAAGGCATAGATTTTTCAAAATCAAAGATCAAAGCTTCCTAAATTGGTAAGAAAATTCCCTAATCATCTTCATGCTTAGTTATGGCTATATCATGAGTTTAAGCCATTAATTCTTTCTCTAACTTCTTCATTTAATCAATGAAGAAGACAATGAATAGTGTTTTCGAGATTTTTAACTTGAAGTTTGTCTTGTTTTCTTGAAGATCCAAGCTTTCTTAAAACTTCTCCAAGCTTCTTAAGGCTTCCTAGCTCCACCCACCACTTCAAGGAAGGTATACCATCTCCTAACCCTAGATTCCTATATATTATAGGATGACTTTGAGTAGTGGGTTGATATTGTATCTTGTTGTTATGATTTAGAGTTTGAGATTTGGTATGGTAGTGAATGGAATGGTAATTATTGTGGTTTGGATTTAAAAGAACTTAAGAATGATTAAAGTTAAGTTTAAGCATAAGCATGAAAGATTAAATTGAATTGGTTGGGGTGGTTATGATGTGATAAGGATGGAGGTTGGTTGTATGTTGGATTTGAGGTTGATTTGGGTTGTTTGTGAATGGGTTAAAATTTGGAAATCGCGTAAACATAGCCGTCGTAACGTCCGATTTTCTTTGGACTGTTTTTGTGCATAGCATTAGGACCCGAGAACCCCCTGCTAGATTATGACCACTGCCATGTTTAGATAGCTCATGTTACGAGCTTCGTTTTGATATGTAGTTCATTCGATTCCGATGCACGGTTTAGGAGAAACGACCGTTTCAAGTAACGGCGTTTCGCGAACGAAACTTTTCCCCCCGCCTTACTTTGAAATGTAGGTTAAAGACCAAAAAGGGTTAATTAATGCATGAAACATTTATGGTAAGTGTTTTAGGCAGTTGGTAAGTCACTCGAGAAGGAATCGCTTTAAAACTCGTAAAGGTTAAATTATTAAAAATGGTGGAGCCGAGGGTACCCGAGTGACTTAAGCGAATCAGTGGGCGCAAAACAAGCGTTAGAGTCTAAGTTAGTTAAAGTATAGATTTACAAGTGACTTTGGTTTAATTCCAACTTACTTGTTGTTTATAGGTTACCAGACTCGTCCCGAGCCATTCGTAACCCCCAGTCGCTCAGGCAAGTTTTCTACCCGTTATACTGTTGTTGTGATGTAAATATATGTATATGCATTATCTTGTGATATTGCATGATTGTTATTAGCAAATTTTGCAATATATTGTAGCATGTGATATGGTATATATGCATGCCTGTTTCATATTCTTGAAATATATATCTGTTGGTTCAGTTGATAATACCTATGCTAGAGGATAGCGGTATCTTGCATATACCCTTAGTATAGGGACCCAAAGGTGAAAATATTATCAAAAACCGGGAGTCGAGGATCCCGAGTAGATTTTATATATATGGATATGGATATTTATATATATATATTTATATATATGTATGGTTATAGTTTTCTAAACTATTAATCGAATAAGGTTTATTCGATAACTTGAAACTTTATTTTATTATTAAATATTATTTCGAATATTATTCGAAGGCTTATGACTCTTTTATATTATTTATTGAATATTATTTGAATATTCATTTGAGGATGTATGACTCCTTTATTTTATTTAATGAATATTATTTATAATATTCATTCGAGGTATTATGACTCAGCTTATTTTATTTATTGAATATTATTTGAATATTCATTTGAGGATGTATGACTCCTTTATTTTATTTAATGAATATTATTTATAATATTCATTCGAGGTATTATGACTCAGCTTAATTTATTTATTGAATATTATTTGAATATTCATTTGAGGATCTATGACTCCGATTATTTGCTGAGATATATTCCTTATTTTATTAAAGAATAAGGTGTAAATAATCAAACTTATTTTCGATTATTCAAATAAAGATAATACTTTCATATAAGTATATCTTTGGTTATTTAATACTCGTTTCAAGTATAAATTTTAATACTTCTACTTCAATTATTTTTATAAAGACTATTCTTTATGGGAATATTATTTAATTAATAATATTCAGATATTTTCTAATATTCTGGGGACTGATTTACTCCATTAAATCAGCCTTACTCCAAACACTCTTTAAAGTGTTTTCGAGTCTTCAAAATGATTTTTAAAAGTCAGAGCGGATCCCAAAACTCATTTTTATATTTAAGATCTTCCTTTTTAAAGGGGATTTAAATACTCGCTCAAAACCTGGGGAATCCGGCTCTGTGGTGTATTTTATATTCGCAACAAGGTTGCTGTTTTGAGAAAACAATTTGATTACTTGCCCAATGTTCGGGAAGTAAGTCCATTTGATTGAGTCGGCATAAGCGACAGGCCGGGGTACGGTCTATTATTGTGTAAGTGGCTGGGTGGCAGTCCATCAACGCGTGAGGGACCGGGGTACGGTCGAGCGCGAGGTCCTAATGCGGCCAGGGTGATGACCGGTGAGGAATTCATCCATCTACAGTAGAAAAGGTTACTTATTGGTATCTTTGCCTGATCAGCGAGATATCGGGTTTATGCCAAAATTCTTTTCCTTTCCAAAATTCATTGGATGTTTCAAACTCTGTTCATACTTTGCATAACAGAGATTCCAGGAAATGTTTAAAGGGATATATATATGTGGATATATATATATATCGGGACTAAATAAAGTATCTCATAACTTTTTCATTCAATAATATTTCAAAGATTGAATCTATTCAAGTCTTATCTTGTGGTCTCATCAGTGGGATGAACTTTTGAAATTGATTATAACTTGAACGGTGGTAGTTCAAGTAGTATTTGGGAATGATATAAGTGTAGCGAAGTATTTGGTAACTTCATCTTTTAAACTTATATCTAATTACTAATTGTCTTATGAATGACAAAGATTTTCAGAAAAAAACGTTGAGACAAGGTTAGATATATGAGATCACCTTGCAACGATATTTTTTATACAGTTATACAATGGGACTTTGTGTATATTATGCATGGAAGAGGACTTCCATTATTTTGAAAAGTATATATGTATATATACTGAATATTTTGCGACTTCATCGCATTAAGATATCAAACTTGGTTCATTTCTTTTGACCAAGATTTTCATGAGTATTATGAGTAGACTCATATACTATTAATCATTATACATATTATTTTGGTGGGCTTGCTGCTCACCCTTGCTTTCTTCTTTCATCACACAACATCAGATAGATAAGATGAACAGGACCAAGCTCCCAATTCGCGATCGGATAGGAAGCGTTTCGCAGCTTCCTATAGGCATTGAAGTCACTGTAGCTGAGGTAGGGAACTACCAATAGACTAGGCTTCAACTTTTGATGTACCAGATTTATGTATATTTATGAATTGTAATAATGGCAATGAAATGTAAATTTATTCAGAACCTTTTTAAGGTGTATTGACATATAATTGTGGAATAAAAACGACTTGTGATTATTTTTGGATGTTCATCTCTGAGACTATAACGTGTGGTGTGTGTGTTTATTGTGGGGTCACAGTACAGAGTAGTTGAGAAATTATTAAGATTGGGTGTTAATAAGGGAAATGGAACTCGTGACAACCCGGATCCCCGACCCCGGATCTGGGGGTGTTACAGCATTGTACCTCTCAAACACTTCAGTAATTCCTTCTCCTGGATTTGATTTAAAATGTTCATATTCAGAGGTTAGGATCTCCAACTTGTTCTCCCTAACTTCCTCTGTGCCTTCATTGATCACCTCAATAGTTTCCCACATGTGTTTGGAATTTTTACAGTTCATCACATGTCTGTTCATCAAAGGATCAAGGGAATCAATTAAAATTAATTGAAGGCTGGCATCCAAGGAGGCTTCTTCCTTTTCATCAGGAGTAAAATCTTCAGGATCTTTAGGATAGGTTCTGGCTTTGGTGATCACAACATCATCTACTATCACCTCCGGTTCAATAACCATCGGAGTTTTTATCCCCTTCTTTAACAAGTTTGAATATTCGGGATTTGCCACTTGTAAAAACAAGAGCATCTTCTTCTTCCACATAATATAATTCTCTTTATCAAATTGTGGAATTTTAACGGTTCCAACTTTTTGTGAAGTCATTATGAATTTTTGAATGAATAAAAAATTCAAGGAGTTGAAAAATTACAAAAGTCTAGGATCTTGATTTGTTCGTTAATCAGAAGGCTCTGATACCAATTGTTAGGTCCCAATGTGTTTGTAGAAGGGGGGTTGAATACAAACAGTACCGAATAATCGAATAAATGCGGAATAAAAAATGTGAAACAAAATTCAAGTTAAATAAAATATTATTAAACTTGAAAGGTGTTACAACAACTGTATCGATTACAAGGAATTAATCTCAAATTAATTATCACAAATCTAGAATAAATTCGACATGAACTTTTTCTATTTTTGTAATAATTAGAATCAAATGCTAAATGCAATTTGAGATTAAGTTCTAGGGATTTTGATCCGCTAGATTGTTACACAAGAACAAGATAAATAATTCTAGTGGTTTGGATTTAACTTTACAAACTAGAAATATGATCTTGAATTAAGCAGATGAAAAATGGAATGTTTCAGAGGCGGCTGCTTTTCCTTTCTGTGTTCTTGTTTTGTGTTCTGTGTGTTCTTAATTAATTGAATGTGTTCTGCTTCTCCTTCTTTTAAAACAAACAGCCGAATAGAATGAACTGCAATGACAATCCAATTAGCTGGTAGGACTTTCGGTGAGACTATCCAAAATGAACTAGCAAGACAATCCCAACAGCTAGCAAGACTATCCTTTGAACTGGAGAGACTTTCGGTATGACAATCAGCTGTACTGGCATGACTTTCGGTATGACTATCAATTGTCATACTGATTGTCATATTAGTACAATCAGATTTGACATGCTGAATTTAAATGAATTTTAATCCAATTTAAATTCTGAAAATCTTTAATATTAATTCTGAATTAATTAATCAATTAATTCAATTAATCAATAAATTAATCTTTGCAGATATAATTTATTTTCTTAATTAAATTATATGACTTTATTAATTAATAGAGAATTAATACTAACCTTGAGCAGCAACCATTCTTCTGAATATCTTCTGAAAATCACTGAAAATTATGAATCAATTCCACCACTTCAATGTTGACACTCGATGTACTGTCTGGTTCATGAGTGACTAACTTCCGTGACGTTTCTTCATATCTTGACTTTGACAACTTGATTTTCTTCAGATTAAATCCTTGTAATTAATGATACTCTGACGAGATCTCTGTCACTTAATTAAATCCACAATCTTGATTTATATCACTGAGGCATGATCAATTTCTTGAACTTCTTCCAGTGAATTAATTCCTCAAGTCTGTAGATGAACCTTGTCTCTGAATCCTTTGACAGATATTACTTTGCGAGATCTCTTTGATGGTAGATCCACTATTTACTTATTACATTCTTATTTGAGTTGAGTTAAATCCTCGAATATACAAATAGGCTATGACATATGCCTTACAATCCTTACCTTTGAGAGAGAATGCAATAGTCATATCTGTGGAGTTGAACTCTGCAGTTGTCCAAATCTCCTCAATCACCTCACAGTAGATGGTTGGGGCTTCTAGCATTGGATAGCTCAGTTTGCAGTTTTTGATGAAGTCCATCATCTTGTGATAATCAGAATGGGCTTCATTCTTTTTAACCAAGGCTACAAAATTATTCTTTTCATAAACAAATCCTGTTTGAGACATAATTTTGACTACTGGTGCCATTGTTGTGAGTAGAGCTTGCAGAGAAAAACTTGAGAATTTTGGGAGAGAAGGAGAATGAAAATTGCAAGAAAGCGTAAAGTGAAAATAAGAGTTCAATGGGCTTTTATACTTTCTTGAATTAAAATGTAAATAAAATGATACTTTTAAGTAAATTACAGCCGTTCAAGAATAAATAAAACTGTAGAAATTCTAAACTGCCTTTAAAACAAATACATACAACAGTGTATATCTGTATCAACGGTTAAGTAAAGAAATCAACGGCTATGACTTACTGAAAGTAACTGATGTGACACTTCAACGGATAAGGTAAATAGTTATCCGTTGATGACCAACACTATTTTATCCGTTGAGGGATAAAATTACCAGAAATGTATTTGTCTTTCAACGGATAATGAACATCCGTTGATAGAACAATTTTGGCTTTCAACGGATAGGGAATATCCGTTGATAGGATAGGTCTTTCTTAAAGCCAACTTTGTTCTTGCAGCAAATTCATTTCAGGCTTCAATGCAGATTATATAGAGGACATAAATTTATGAATAATTAAGCATACCTAGCTCACTTACTAATCTTGTGAATGTTGATTCATCAAGTGGCTTGGTAAATATATCTGCAATCTGCTTTTCACTTGGAACAAAATGAAGTTCCACTGTACCTTTTATCACATGTTCCCTAATGAAGTGGTACTTGATATCAATGTGCTTGGTTCTTGAGTGTTGCACTGGATTTTCAGTAATGGCAATGGCACTTGTGTTGTCACAGAATATTGGAATTTTGTCAACAGTCAAACCATAGTCAAATAGTTGATTCCTCATCCATAGTATCTGTGCATAGCAACTACCAGCAGCAATGTACTCAGCTTCAGCTGTTGATGTAGAAACATAATTTTGCTTCTTGCTGAACCATGACACAAGCTTGTTCCCTAGAAATTGACAGGTGCCAGTTGTGCTTTTCCTGTCTATTTTAGAGCCTGCATAATCTGCATCTGAGTAGCCAATTAGATCAAAACCAGACTCTCTAGGGTACCAAATTCCTAGATTTGGAGTCCCTTTGAGATATCTGAAGATTCTTTTAATAGCCACTAAGTGAGATTTTTAGGGTCATCTTGAAATCTAGTACAGAGACATGTAGAAAACATTATATCAGGTCTACTAGCAGTTAAATATAAAAGTGAGCCAACCATGCCTCTATAACTTGAAATATCCACAGACTTTTCAGCCTTGTTTAATTCAAGCTTGATGGCAGTGGCCATGGGAGTTTTTGCAGATGAACAATCCATTAAGTCAAACTTCTTTAAAAGATCATAAATGTATTTGGTTTGACTAATGAAAATTCCATCACTAACTTGTTTAACTTGTAAACCAAGAAAATAAGTTAGCTCTCCCATCATGCTCATTTCATATTTACTTTGCATTAACTTAGCAAACTTTTTACAAAACTTATCATCTGTAGATCCAAATATAATATCATCTACATAAATTTGAACAAGTATTTTAGAGCCATTAACATTTCTAAAGAAGAGAGTTTTGTCAACAGTACCTATTGTGAAGTGATTATCTAGAAGGAATTTTGACAAAGTCTCATACCAGGCTCTAGGTGCTTGCTTTAGTCCATAGAGTGCTTTCAACAGATAATACACATAGTCTGGAAAGTTTGGATCTTCAAATCCTGGAGGTTGGCTTACATAAACTTCTTCCTCCAATTCCCCATTTAGAAATGCACTCTTGACATCCATTTGATAGACTTTGAAATTGGCATGGGCTGCATAGGCTAGAAAGATTCTGATGGTCTCAAGTCTGGCAACTGGAGCAAATGTTTCATCAAAATCTATTCCTTCTTGTTGAGAATAGCTTTTAGCAACCAATCTGGCTTTATTCCTTATGACAATGCCATTTTCATCCATCTTGTTTCTGAATACCCATTTTGTGTCAATAGAACTCTTGTTCTTTGGCTTGGGTACCAGCTTCCATACTTTGTTCCTTTCAAATTGGTTTAGCTCCTCTTGCATTGCTAAAATCCAATCTGGATCCAATAGAGCTTCTTCCACTCTCTTAGGTTCCTCCTGTGATAGAAAGCTACTATACAGAGTAGCCCTTCTAGTTTGCACTTTAGATGTAGCATCACCAATGATCAGTTCAAAAGGGTGATTTTTGGTCCATTTACTTTGAGGTGGTAGATTAGCTCTAGATGAGGTTGCCTCAGTATTGTCATGATGTGAGATAGAATGTTGATTGGTTGAAACTCCCCCTGAGTTGCTGATCTTTTGAAAGGAATTGGGAGCTCTATCAACTGATGAAGTGAATTGATTATCCGTTGACAGACTGTAATCAACGGATGCTTCATTATGAACTTCAACGGATGATGCACTTTGTCTTTCAACGGATGCTGCATTGCTCCTTTCAACGGAAGCTGAATTATGACTTTCAACGGATGCAACATTCTGTGCATTATCCAAAGGCAGATTCTGAATTCTTCTTGAGATTCCTTCTTCATCATTCTCATCTTCACTATCATCACAATATATCTCAATGTTGTCAAATCTGAGTCCTTCATGATGTCCCTCATCTATTAGTCCATCAATCTTTTTATCATCAAACACAACATGCACAGATTCCATGACAATGTTGGTTCTTAGATTGTAGACCCTATATGATTTTCCAGCAGAATAGCCAACAAATATTCCTTCATCAGCCTTTGCATCAAACTTTCCTTTGTGATCAGATTGATTCCTTAAGATGTAACATTTGCAACCAAAGACATGCAGAAAGTTTAAAGTTGGTTTTCTTCTCTTGAATAATTGATAGGGAGTCATGCCTTTTGCCTGATTGATTAGAGAAATATTCTGAGTTTAACATGCACAGTTAACAGCCTCAGCCCAAAAGTAAGTTGGGAGTTTTGACTCTTCAAGCATTGTCCTTGCAACTTCAATTAGTGATCTGTTCTTCCTTTCCACCACACCATTTTGTTGTGGGGTCCTTGGAGCTGAGAACTCATGCATGATCCCATTTTCTTCACAGAACAACTTCATGGTTAAATTCTTAAACTCAGTTCCATTGTCACTCCTAATATTCCTTACTTTGAAATCAGGATGATTGTTGACTTGCTTGATATGATTGATAATGATTTCACTAGCTTCATCCTTTGATCCAAGAAAATAGACCCATGAAAACTTAGAGAAATCATCAACAATCACTAAGCAATATCTTTTCCTTGAAATTGACAATACATTGACTGGTCCAAAAAGATCCATGTGTAGCAGTTGTAATGGTTCATCAATTGCAGATTCAAGCTTCTTACTGAATGATACTTTCTTTTGCTTTCCTTTCTGACAAGCATCACACAGTCCATCCCTTGTGAATTCCACTAGAGGCATTCTTCTAACTAAGTCCTTTTTGACTAGATCATTCATTGTCTTGAAATTCAAATGGGACAGCTTCTTGTGCCATAGCCAACTTTCAACTGCACTTGCTTTGCTGAAAAGACAAGTAATGGATTCTGCATCTGTAGAGTTGAAGTCAGCTAAGTACACATTTCCTTTTCTAACTCCAGTTAGAACCACTTTATTGTCATTCTTACTTGTGACAATACAGGCTTCAGAATTGAAGGAAACAGTATTCCCTCTGTCACATAGTTGACTGATGCTCAATAAGTTGTGTTTGAGACCATCAACCAATACAACTTCATCAATGATGATATTTTCTTTTGAAATCAAGCCATATCCCATAGTGAATCCTTTGCTGTCATCTCCAAAGGTTATGCTAGGGCCAACTCTCTCCTTAAACTCTGTGAGCAGGGTGAAATCTCCTGTCATGTGTCTTGAACAGCCACTGTCCAAGTACCATAGATTCCTTCTTTTTCCCTGCACACAACAAAATCAATCAAGTTGATTTTGGTACCCAAGTTTCCTTGGGTCCAGCCTTGTTAGTCTTTTTCCTAGACTTCATTCCTCCTGCATCTTTTGACTTAGGTAACTTTGGGTCAACCTTGATCTCAGATGTGGTTGGTTGAAGTGTAGGGTTAGTCACAGAATCATTTAGCACATTTGATTGAATTTGATAAGGCATAGATTGTGCAAACATGTTATTCCACATAGGCATATTGTATGACATTTGAGGCATACTAAATGCAGTAAAATAAGGATTATTAATATATGGCATATTTGCAAAATGTGCATGGGGATTCTGATGAGACATAACAGGCATGACATGCAGAGGTGACATAGACATGTTAGGCATGGAGGGATTTGAAGGCATGGGAGCATTTTTAACAGATTTGCAATTATCAGATAGGTGATTAACACTTTTGCAATGCACACAGCTTTTTCTAGGAGCATACCTATCAGGTGTGTAATTGTTATGTTTATTAATCCCTACCTTCCCATTTCTTTTAGATTTTCTTTTAGTTTCCTTCTTATCCTCAACCAACTTAAGCCTATTTTTCAGCTGATCTAAAGTCATGTGTCCTATATTCACCTTACTGACATCTTTGGATGTGCTAGCTCCTTCTTTGACAAAGTTCTTGAGAGTTGAATCATTATTCTTATTGAGATTTTTATTTTTAAAATTACTTGCCTATTTTAATTGATGAGCCTTCAACGGATGCTCCTTTTCTTCCTTCAATGGATAACTTTCATCATCCGTTGATTCCACATCCGTTGACAATCCATCAATTAATTCTAACTCCTTTTTGTTTTTCTTCCAGGCATCCTCACAGAATGATTCAATTCCCTGAACCTTGGCAATCTGAACGCTAACATCCCTAGATGTTTTCCAGGCCTTGATTACCTCTTGCTCACTTTCTAACTGTTTAGAAAGAATTTTTACTTTCTTAACAGCTTCTTCTAGTTCACTTTCAACAGTCAAGCATTTAAGTTTAATCTTTTCAAGCTCAATTACCTGATTCTCTAACACAGCATTCCTATCACTTAAAAACACATTATTCTCTTTGATCCTAGTGTTTTCTTTAGCTAGTGATTTAAGGGAAACACGCAAATGATATAATTCATTGGACATATCATTTATGGCTTCATTGCATTCATGTTTAGAAAGCTGAGAGAGATCAGTAGTAATTACCTGGTTGCTTGATGAACTAGTTTCATTTTCATCAGAATTAGCCATCAGGGCTAGGTTGACATATTCCATATCATCATCTTCATTGACCCCATCTGCTGCCCAATCATCTTGAGTGAGAAAAGCTCTTTCCTTTTGTTTGAGCAAATCAAAATAATTCTTTTTGTAATCAACTTGCTCAAATTTCTTTTTATCAGAGGTTGGCTTCCTACACTCACTTGCAAAGTGTCCACTAATGCCACAGTTGTAATATTTGAACTTTGATTTGTCCACCATGTTTTTGTTTGGCTTAGTGAATTTTGTATTTTTCCTGAACTTCATCTTTGCAAACCTCCTGGACAGAAAAGCCAGATGTTCATCAATATCATCAGAGTCATCCTGACTAGAATTGTCTTCATCCTCAACTACTTGCTCTTTACCCTTGCTTGATTCTGATTTGCTTGTGCCAATTTTGAGACTTGGCATTGTCTTTTCCTCATTCCTGGCTTCAACCTTCTCACTATTAGCTACAAGTGCAACTGATCCTCCTTTTCTCTTTCCCTTTTCCAACAGCTCATCTTGCTCCATCTCAAGTTCATATGTCTTCAAAATTCCATATAATCTTTCAAGTGTGAAGTCCTTATAATCTTGAGAATTTCTTAGAGAAACAGTCATAGGCTTCCATTCCTTTGGTAGAGACCTTAGAAATTTTAAATTGGAGTCATTGACTTGGTAAATTCTCCCATACAGCTTCAATCCATTCAATAGTTTCTGAAATCTGTTGAAGGTATCATTCAATGATTCTCCTTCTTCAAAGTGAAAATATTCATACTGTTGAATGAGAAGCTGCATTTTGTATTCTCTAACTTGCTCTGTGCCTTCACAGATAAGCTGCACAGTATCCCAAATTTCCTTAGCAGTTTGGCTGTTGATGACATTGTTAAACATATCTTGATCCAGGCCATTAAACAGAATGTTCATGGGTTTCTTGTCCTTGTGGACCTCTTCAATATCTTCAACAGTCCATTCTGCCTTTGGCTTGGGAATAGACTGTCCAACAGCAACTGTTGCAGTAGCAGCTGTGGCCACCTTGTGTGGGATGTGAGGACCATTTTCAATGCAGTTGATGTAGCTTTCATCTTGAGAGAGAAGATGTAAATGCATCTTCACCTTCCAGTGATGATAGTTATCTCTTTCCAGGATTGGAATCTTTATACCAATATCCTTCTTACTCATGATGTTAGCAGAATAGATCTTTAAACTCTTTGTATGTTAAGAGCAGGCTCTGATACCAATTGTTATTCCCAGTGGACTAACAATGAGATTTATAGAAGGGGGGTTGAATGTAAATCTCAAAACTTTTTCAAGTTTTGAGCAGTTTCTAAGGCTAAGTGTTTTTGAGAACAAGTGTGTGAATTGCTTGAAGCTAATACAGACAGATATATATTCAAACACAAATGTAAAGAACATAAAGAACTTAAAAACTTTTCTGGTGGATTTGTTGTTCCACCAGAGATGTGTTATTTCAGAAAATCTGTGATTCAAAGAATTAAATCACAGCTGCTTCCTAGTACAAACTAGATGATTTTCTCTCTGGATATTTCTAAACAGCTCAGGAAAATTCTTATCTAATTACTAGCTGCTACTTGGTTTATATATCACCAAGTTTACAAGTGAAGACAAAACTGTAAAATACAATTAAAAAGATTCTTCACATGTTTCTTCTTCATTTCTCTATCAAATGCAATTTAGGCTTGGCTGTAGATCTTTGAATACTTCCTTGTTTGCATCAGAATGGAAATGCTACATTTTCTTGATTCCTCCTAGAGGCTTCCACATTCCAGTTTGTCTTTGTCAACCCATGTGCCTCTGTCAGCTTGTGAATTGTCACTATCAACTGCTAATGAACTAAGCATCCGTTGAAGCTTTCATCCGTTGATGCCTTATCCGTTGAGGCTTTATCCGTTGAAGCTTTATCCGTTGATGCATTATCAGTTGAAGTCTTTATCCATTGAAGCACTCATCCGTTGATGGATATTATCCGTTGAAGCATTAGAGACATCCGTTGAAGCTTTGTTTCTTATCCGTTGAAGGTCTTCAATATCCGTTGATACTTCTTCACTTATACAAAATTACAAGGCATGAAATATTTATAATTAGCCCTCCTATTTGCATATCCACTAGTAGTCAACATGACTGATAATTTCCTACAACATCTAAGAATTACAACTTGAATCCAGAGAATGAAATGTGCTACAATACTAAACTTGTTGCTAAGTAAAGCTACTCCTTCAACGGATAGCCAAGATGGTCTTATCCGTTGAGGCTACAAACACTAGATTTCTACTTAAGTGTTTTGTTTAACTTATCATCAAACTAATACATATATTCCTAACATTATCAGAATCAGACATCCCATTAGAAGAATTTACAGAGTCAGGCAGAATTGCTTTGCCTTTATCAAAATCCTTTGCAAGAGGTGCCTATGGCTGATGAGATCCTGAAACAGAAACATGGTAACACCTAAATCTCTCTATTCTTTTCAAGTGATCTCATCACTTCTCACACAATATATTACTTTTAAGAGTAATATTGTTCTCACAGAAGAAACTTTACAAGTAAAAAGAAAACTTATAAGATTCTTGTCTCAAAGCTACCTCTCCTTTTTCCAGTACAGGAGACCGCCACTCAATTTTTTTTAATCTGATATTTTCACACAGTCTCACAGAAAGGCTCAATCACACATTTAGAAAAGAAATAAGAGATGGCTGAGAAGAGTTATATGCTTGTCATATAAATAGAGGTAACCTCAAAGAAGAGACTATTTATAATCATACAAACATGAGAATATATATAAGAAAGTTAGCAATACCTGAAGGTGAGTCCTCAAGTGGAAGTAAGGATAGTGGAGGAACAAACATCACATCATGATGCTTCTACAAACTAACAAATGGTAGTGGATCATCAATAGTAGCTAGCGCAGTTGAAGGATGATTCTCAGTAGGAGCTGTTGGAATATCAAGATTTGGTCTGTCAGTAGAAGGTGAAAGGCCAGCATCAGTACTTTGAACTGATGGTTCTTGTGGAGTCTGAGAAATTTGAGGTGCTTCAGTAATGCTTGGTGAAGGTTCTTGTGTGCTCTTCTCAAAAATAGGATCATTTATGATTGCATCCACCTTTGACAGTATTTCCTGATGAGTTTATTTTTCCTGTAGTAGTTGAACAGAGCCAGCAAGAAGATCACTCTGAGCAATATTGACAATGATTTGTGCAGCCTCAGTGTCTGCATCTTTCCGTTGAGAAGATGGTTCTTGTGTGAATGGACGTGTTGCAGTTGCTAAATCCCTTTGAGACTTAGGTTCTTGTGTACTGACATCCTTGGTAAGAGGCTACGTCTTCTTCTTCTATCTGATGTATCCAACTACTTCTTCACTTTTTCTTTTCAACTGGCTCCTTGCAGTTTTCTTGTGTTCAACAGTTACTTCAAATATTGGAAGCTTGTCAAGCAAAGCACTAGCATCAGTAGTTGGCTCCTTGGTTCCAGTAGTGTCAATAGAGTCATGAGGATGTTGATCAATGGATTTCTTGATTTTTGATAAGGACCCTATTGGCATCTGAGTCAGAATCATTTTGTATGATCAGTCTTCTTTTCCTGACTGAAAAGCAGTCTTCTTTCTTCTCACTCTCACTCAGTGAGGCTTGTTTAGCTTTTTGTCCAGATGTGACAGATTTCTTAAACAACCTTTTCTTTGTTACAACTGATTTCTTTCGAGAGACAGCAGAGGAGGTTAATTTAGAAGCTGGGTGTGTTTGCTGTTTGGAAGAAGAAGTGCTTGGGTTAGAATCAAGATGGGTGGTTTCTTGATTCTCAGCATCAGGAAATGTGACAGAGGTGCCAACATCAGGATTTGTAGGCACTTATGTAGGAGTAGGTCTATTTCTTAATAGAAATTGCCTGGCCTCTCTAGGAAGAAAAAGAGGTTCTGGAAATTTATTCTTTTCATCCCTTTTAATACGATCAGTAATAGCCTTTTCAGAAATTTGAAAAACAGGGAGAAATTCATCATCATCAAAAATATCATTAGGGAATAGGAAATTGAAAATCAGTTGTAGAAATCTAGTATACCCTATTACTCCTGAAGCATCTGCTCTCCTAGCAATTATGAATTGTAGTATAGTATTATCATAATCAAAATTACCAGAGTAAAGAAGAGAGTACCCAATTTTCAGAGAAGTGGATGGAAGAGCATAAAAATTTGTTGTCTTATTCAAGAAACACCTACTGATGCAATCAAATAAAAAGTTCCATTCTCTTTTCAGTTTGGTCCTTGCCAGTTTTCCAATGGTTGTGATTTCTTCTTGATAGCCTAAAGTCCTTAGCATATCACAACTGCTCAGTGGTATGAATATCAGGGGCACCATCAAGGGTAGGCAATCTCAAGGCTTGAAGCAGAATATCAGCATCAGCTTTATATCTTTGGCCCTCATATTTAAAAAAAAGTCAGTATTTGTTGAATTTACCAAAGCTGTATTCCATACCTGCATGACAGCCCTGTATGACACCTTGACAGGATTTGTGAGAGCATACCTAATTGGACATAGAAGGAGAAAATCCTGAATATCATGAAAAGATGATGGTAATTGCTGATGTGTAAGCAGAGCTAAGTAATTGTTAGTGCCAAAAGTATTTCCATGAATGATAGTGGTTTGATTGAAGAGTGGTGAAACTTCAGATGTTGTCATGATGTGTATAGCTTGTGAGAGAGAGTATAAGTAAGATATGCACAGTGAAGCTATGTGTATGATGAATTGTGTAACATAATTTCTTCTGGTTTTATAATTTTTCTAATCTGGAGTATAACACATTCATATGAAGAAAGTAATTTAGTGAATTAGACTTTGAACAGGTAACAATTACTGAGTAATAGAATTTGACGGTGGAGTAAATTGTGGAAGTAAAGACGAAAATATACATATATGTCAAGACACAACTGTAGAAATTTGTTTATCAGATAATCCACCATTAACCAAAAATTAAGTGAGATACTTAATTTCAACAAGAAAACTACTCAGAATTTAATTACGACTAATAATCTGAATTAGAACGTGCTGACATGTCGTAAGTATTTGAGACCTCGTTTCTGTCAGGATTTAACAAACTTAGGATATGTCAATTCGAATTCAACAGTTGTTTGTCAAAGCATCACAAATTATTAGCAAACCACAATTTTAATCAAAACAATCATCAAGATATAAATTTTAAGTTGATGATGTAAAGATTAACATGCTTCAACAAGAATATTCATATACATACATAGCAAAATAATCATAGACTAAATCTTGCAGTCAAAAGAAATTTCATTAATATATTAGAAGAGTACATTTCATGAAATTTATAGATTACATGCAAAAAGATTACAAGATAGTCCTAGTCTAAGAAGATGAACATCAACAACCTTGGTCTAAGAACTAAGGCTATTGATGTTGATTAGTTCCTCCTACTATTGACAAATAGCACAGCAAGACGGATTATCCATTCTTGCTGAAGAAGAGCCTCTCACCGTGCTTCTTCCAAGCGATCAAGATGGAGATGATATGCCATTTCAAAGAATAGGAGATTTGTCTGAATATCTTGTGGAACCAAGTTCCACATCTCATCAGGAATGGCAGTGATGTGCCATTCCTGCTCCGAGTCATCACAACTGAACTCGACGTTGAAGTTCTCATAGTTCATGAACATGTTTACAAGAACCATTTTTGTGATAGGAGAAAATAGTGAGAGATAAGAGAGAAAAGGTCGCTTTGTGTGAGAAAAAGAGATGATATGACTGAGCTAAAATGACGGTTAAATAGCCAAAGGAATATCAAGGGACTAGGAATTTGATTAATTATTAATCAGAAGAGTTAACTTAATGAATTAACCAAAAGATGTCTTTTTAAGGCGCGTCTCCCTAGACTGATCTGTAATGATGACAATGATATATTTATTTATACATGCACATTTAGCAAATAAATTCACTTAATTTATCATGCATATAAAAATGAAATACATCAAATATTTCTGGCTTAATATCTAAAAACATCATTTAGGACATATCAGGATTTGATCAATATACATCAGGATTTGATCAAATATAGATTGAAATAAATTTATTTGTCCCAACTAACCATACCAAGTTCATTTACAAGCTTTGTAAATGTTGCTTCAGGTAATGGCTTTGTGAAGATATCAGCCAGCTGCTGATCAGTAGGAACAAAATGAAGTTCTATGGTTCCTTCCATGACATGCTCTCTTATGAAGTGATATCTAATACTGATGTGTTTTGTAAGAGAGTGTTGCACCGGATTACCTGTCATAGCAATAACACTTTGATTACCACAATAAATAGGAATTTTTGAAACTGATAATCCATAGTCCATGAGCTGATTTTTCATCCATAACAACTGAACACAACAACTCCCAGCTGTAATGTATTCAGCTTCAGCAGTTGAAGTAGAAATAGATTTATGCTTCTTGCTGAACCATGAGACTAATCTGCCTCCCAAAAACTAACAGCTTCCTGATGTACTCTTCCTGTCTATTTTGCATCCAGAAAAATCAGCATCTGAATAACCACATAGTGCAAAATCAGCTTCCGTTGCATACCAAAGTCCAAGTGAAACAGTACCCTTGAGATATCTGAAAATTCTCTTTAATGTAATTAGATGTGGCTCCCTTGGATTTTCCTGAAATATTGCACACAAGCTAGTGGCAAACATAATGTCTGGCCTACTAGCAGTTAGGTATAAAAGAGAACCAATCAAACCTCTGTAGCTTGTGACATCAACTGTCGTACCTTCATGAGGATCAAGTTTTGTAGCAGTTGTCATAGGAGTACTTGCAATTGCACTTTCTTTCATATTAAACCTCTTCAGTAGATTCCTTGTGTACTTGGACTAATTAATATAGATGCCATTTTCAGTCTGTTTAATTTGCAAGCCTAGGAAATAGCTCATCTCTCCCATCATACTCATCTGATATCTTGATTGCATCAACTTTGAAAACTTATCACACAGTGTTTAATTTGTTGATCCAAAAATGATATCATCCATATAAATTTGAACTAAAAGAAAATCTTTACCTTTATTCAGATAAAATAAGGTTTTATCTATTGTACCTCTTTTGAATCCACTTTCAAGTAGAAACTGAGCAAGGGTTTCATACTATGCTCTAGGTGCTTGCTTCAGTCCATAGAGTACTTTACCAAGTCTGTAACATAGTCAGGGTGTTTAGGATCCACAAATCCTGGTGGTTGTTTAACATAGACTTCCTCTTCGAGTTCTCCATTGAGAAAAGCACTCTTGACATCCATCTAGAAGACCTTGAACTTCTTGTGAACATCATATGCCAAGAAGATTCTGATTTCCTCCAGCCTAGCAACATGAGCAAATGTCTCATCATAGTCAATGCCTTCCTGTTGGGAATAACCTTTAGCCACCAATCTTGCCTTGTTTCTGATGATTGTTTCATTAGAACCAGTCTTATTTCTAAAGACCCACTTTGTACCTACAATTGACCTGTTCTTAGGTCTAGGCACCAACTTCCATACTTCATTTCTTTCAAACTCATTCAATTCTTCTTGCATAGCCATGACCTAATCTGCATCCTTATGTGCATCTTCTACTTTCTTTGGTTCTTCTTTTGAAAGTAGATTATGATATAAACATTCATTCTGAGTTGCACTTCTTATCTTTACACCATCATTAGGATTTTTAATGATCAGATTAGGAGTATGATCTTTAGTCCATTTTCTGGCACTGGGAAGTGTCCTTCTGGAGCTAGATGCTCCCCCTGAATTATATGCCTTATCAAATGCATTTGAGGCTCCCCCTAAATCTGTTGTGTTCTCTCCTGATGAGATATTGGGACTTGACTCATGTGCATCTGATGTTGAATTAACATTGGATTTTGAGAGATTAGATTGAGAAGAACCTTGAGATGATTCTTCAGTGTTAGTACCATCAGCTGACCCTTGCAGTTGCTCCCCCTGCAGGATTATTAGTACAAGGATTATCTTCAGAATATGACGGAGTGTCAGGATTTGGATCATCAGGATTTGTCAGTTCATTTGAGTTTGATCCAGATTCCAATAATGCATTTTCATTTGCAAAGATTAGAATTTCATGAGCATCTTTTGCAAAGCCAGGAATCTTCTTATCATCAAAAGATACATTGATGGAGACAACTATAGTGTTTGTTCTCAGATTGAAAACTCTGTATGCTCTTGATGGTGAGTATCCAACAAAGATTCCTTCATCAGCCTTTGATTTAAACTTTCCAAGTTGATAGGTATGAGTTCTCAAAACAAAGCACTTACATCCAAATACATGAAGATGTTTGAGACTGGGATTCTTCTCATTTAGCATTTGATAAGGAGTAACACAATGTCTGTTTATCAGAGTGATATTCTAAGTATAACATGCTATGTTTACTGCTTCAACCCAAAATTAAGTGGGTAGTTTCGCTTCTTCTGGCAAAGTTCTGCCAGCTTCAATCAAGGTTCTGTTCTTCCTCTCAACAACACCATTTTGCTGAGGTGTACCAGGAGCTAAGAATTGTTGTTCTATGCCTTTGTACTTGCAGAATTCCTCCATCTTTGAGTTCTTGAATTCAGTGCCATTATCACTTCTTAGAGTTTTCACTTTATGGGTGGATCCATTTTCAATTTGCTTTATATGATCCAGAAGAATTTCTGGAATTTCATCCTTCCTGTGTAGAAAATAGACCCAAGTATATCTAGTGATTTGACTGATGCTTAGAAGATTATGCTTCAGTCCATCCACTAGAGCTACATTCTCTATTTCTACCTTCCCAATTATCAAGTTGCCATATCCCAGAGTGTGTACATTTCCATCTCCATAAGATACATCTGGGCCAGCCTTCTTCTCAAATACTGACAGCAGGGATTTATTTCTAGTCATGTGTCCTGAACATCCACTATCTAAGACAAGTGTATTTTTCTTGTTACCCTGTAATCAGAAGAATAATTAATTAGAAGGATTTTTAAGGACCCACACTTGTTGGACCCTCTTTTTGGACAACTTAAGCCTTTGTGTGTCAGGAGTACTTCTAACAGTTTTTCCTTTGTTAGGATTTGTCTTGTCAGAAGCAGATTTAGTAGAACCAAGAGAATTAAGCACACAAGCAACTTTATTAAATTTAGGCAAAGGTTCATAATAGTTGTGATACAACTTGTGATAAGAACTACAAGTATAAATTGAATGCCAACTACTACCACAATAAAAATAAGGATTTTGTGGTTTATAAAATACTGATCTACCCCTAACATCAGACTCAGGAATAGCAGTTTTCAATTTCTTACTCCTCCTGCAATCAATATCAAGATTATTAGTATTTCCACAGTTAAAACAAGTTTTTCTAGGAGCATTGAGAACCACCTTGTAAATTGAATCCTTAGAAATACCTTGCTTACCATTCCTATTTCTTTTAGGACTTTTTACTTGAGGTTTGTCAGTAACCTCAGATAATTTCTTTTTCAATTGTTTTGCTGACAAAAGTCCTATGTTCTTTTGTTTCTTAACAATCATAATGGTTTCCTTGATTTCCTTTCTTTGAGATTTATTACTTACCAATTTTTCTTGTGATACTGATGTTGAACCCTTTTCAAAGGTGGATTTGGGTTCATCAGCTTCTGAGGAAATAAACTTAACAGGAGTTTTAAGGGAAATTTTATTTTCAGTGTCCACATCCTTTACTCCATCTTTATAACCTAGGCATTCTTTCCAGTTTTTCTTTAAGATCATCTCATGAAACTTTTTGCCTGAATCAGTCCAGGCCTTAAGGGTTTTTGTAACATCCGGGATATCGCGTGTAATTATTCTTATCAATAAATAATTTTTATATGATTATTATGTGATTTTTGGTAAATTATCTGATGATTGGTGTGGATATGTAGATGCTTATATGTGATAAAGTATAAGTATGTTAATTTTATTATGACCAGAATAAAATATAGATAATTACGGTATTTTTCTGGTAATTTTTGGACTGTTATACGATTTTATATTGATTTATGAATTTATTAATTATTTTCTGAATAATTACAAAATTATTTTAAAAAGCCGAGAATCGTCCGACTTCAACCATTTTTACGTTTTTACAACCCCAAACTCTTCCGAAAACTACTTTCGAACCTAATCCGGTAATTACGGACATTTTCCGTGTTTTGACTTTTTCGATCCGGATTACGGTTTGACCCGTGAGCGGCCCGACACAAGATTTTCGATATGATAATCATTTCTGTGAATCAACAAACCCCGTATTCTTGAAAGACATGATATTATTACTTTATTCTCATGTATAGTGTTTTATAAAAAGCCCGGTTGGGATAATTATCCAAAACTGATATCAAATCGAATCGTTATTGCAGTTACTTAGCGGCTCAGTAACTAATTTAACGATCCAAAACGATCTAGAACGAACCAATATTTCGTAAATATAAATAGCATATTTCTTATTTCATTTTATTCGTTTACTCAGAGAAAATATAGTAATTACAGAGAAAAACCCTAAAAACGATACGTTCTTGAGAATCAAACGTATGAACGAAGGCGTTATCGAACTCCGATTCGGGCGTGCAGCATATCAAAACGAAGCTCTCGAAATCTTCTTATTGAATCAACCATTTGTTTTTGCCCAGAAATCAAGGTATTTTTCTGATTTAATTATTTAAATTCGAATTAATTATGGATCAAAATATGAATTTTTGTTCTTGATGTTTTTGATATGATTTGATGGCATAATCGTGTAGATAATATTTTTCTGGTCAATTTGGTATATTATAAGTCAAAAACTGAGTTTAATAACATGTCCAAATTGATGTTTGATTATCGAAATAATAAAATTAGGGTTTATATACTTTGAATGTTCTTAATTGATTTTAGGAACTTTTGATTTACTAAATCTGGGTTGAAATCACTTGCACCATCAGGTAGATCGTGTAAAAATGAATTGATTCGTATATTCGATTATATTGTTTGATTCCTGAATCGATCTCGTCAGGAAATGGGTTGAACCGGCGGCGTATTTTTCCGATCGCTTTTCCGATCGATTTACTGGTTGGTTGAACAAGATATGATCATGAATGAATTCCTGGAAATATACTCTACAATTTTGCACCTTTTCATGCTGTTCTGAGCAGGATTGGGCGTCGCCGAAAAAGCTCGGACCGCCGTTAATGGCGTCCGGCCGGTAACCGGCGACGGGGACGGGAAACTTACAGAACAACCACTGTACTTTTCCCAGACTTACAGTTTAGTCCCTCATGTTTTAAAATTTTATAAAAAACGGATTGCGGTTTACTCTATTTTTAAAAATGATTTTTGTATTATTTTAAAAATCAAAAAATTGTTTATTTAATTATTTTAAATTCAGAAAATTATTATAATTATTTATTTATTCAAAAATAAATTGAAATTATTATATTAATTAATTTTAATTAGTTTTTAACCATTTTAATTGATCGATTAATTTATAATTAATTATTAATTAATTAATTAATAATTAATTTTAATTGATTTAATAATTAGGCTTAATTATTTAAAATTGATTTAAAAATTCCGAAAAATAGTTTCGAGCTTCAAAATATTATTTAAAATTATTTTCAAAGCTCGATAATTATTATAAAATTATTTTAAAGTCAGATTCGGGTGTTCGAACCCTAATATTTAATTATAAAATGATTCGGAGTCCCGTTTCAATTCCGAAAAATGTTCAAAAATTCGTAATAAATACTTGGAAAATCATTTTGACCCCGAATCTTCGTTGAAAAATTATTTTGATCGGATATCTTGTGTGCTATGTGCTACGTGCTAACTGATTGATGTGTTATATGCCTATGTGGTTATGGTTTGATTATTTTAGTCATAAATTTTAATCCGTAAATCGGATTTGGGTGAAACGAAGGGTAGATAAAAGCTTATGACGTCTATGTGAAGATTAGAATAATATGAGTATGAATAATTGATAGATACTTGTGATTCCTAGCAGAGTCAACGAGGCATAGAAAAGGAAATCAGTGATCCATAAATAGAATCAAAGCGTAGAAAGAGAAAGAAAGTGATTGATAAGTAGAAGCAGGGCATAGAAAGAGAAGAAAAGTGGTTGATAAATAAAACTGTTAGATGAGTACAAGTAAAGTGGAAATCGTCGGTGACAAGGCAAGTATTTCTGAACCTTTTTCAAGATATATTGCAAATATTTTTGAACTGTTTCATAATATGTCACTATTATTCAAAATAACTCTTATTTTATACTGCAAGCACTTTAAACTATTTAACCTTGAACCCTGATTCTTATTGATCTTGAGCCATAAGCCTTATTCTTCATAAACCATTGATTATTGAATTCCCAAATATGAGCCATACACATACGATACTACTCCACAAATACATATCTACCACATACTAATGTTGATATTGAGTTTCTTAACATACCAACCCATATTCCTTGTTTAACAGAAGACCAATTCTTGGAACCCTTGGTCTTCTACTTTCTGATTCTTTCCTTAATTGAAGGCCAATCTTTTTAAATTCCTTGTTATACCTACGTGGTATTGTGAATTACCCTATGCTTCAAGATAAATGTTGTTTATGATTCAGCTTATAGATTACATTGGTTATCATTTTGAATTGTTTTAGAATTGGATGGTTTTATAAATGTGTACCAGATTCGTGGTCGGACCAGATTCCTGGTCATAGTAGGCCAATGCGTGCCTTGGATCCAGTGTATAGAGCAAAGCTGCGAGCCTTGCTCGGAGTTAGTGCGTGACTAATCAACATCCTAACCTTGGTTTTTAAAATAAAAAGTAAATATCCAATTCTAATCATTGCTTACTCAGAAACTTGATTCTTCTGAATCATTTCAATTGGTGATTGTTTAACCTCAATTCATGTTATTATTACTTGCTGAGCTAGTAAGCTCACTCTTGCAAATTTTTTATATTTTCAACAGTTGGAAAGGAAATTATTGGTAACGAGGATTCCCTGTCCAGTGTGCGAGCTAGGATTTCCGTTTAAGTTGGATCGAGCTAGCAGGAGCTTTATATTATAGAGGATTTGTGTAAGATTGTAAGTACGATATCATTAGCCATTTTAAGTTGAATTAGCTGGGATTTGGTATGATGTAATAAAAGTTAAAATTATGGAGTGTTTTCATACTTTAACCTGTTGCGATCCGTGGTTGTGTACAGAAGGGTCAATGCATAGAATACTTTATATACAGGTTTAAATATTGTGGTGTGTTGTGAGCCCCAAACTTCTGACCTGGGTTTGGAGGGCGTCACAGGTTGGTATCAGAGCCACAGGTTATAAGTCACTGAAACAAGCCTAGATTGTCGGGAATGGATAGAGGGTTAGGATTAGGATTAGGAAATAGAAAGATAGAACATCGAGAGGATGAGTGCGATCAAATAGTAGGTTTTAGTGGGATTCGTTATGAAATTCGACATCCTTATCTAGCGACGTGATTTTCAGATGGCGGCGATGGAAGATTCTTTTATCCCTGGATCATCTGATCATTCAGAGCCTTCATTTTGAAGACTATCATCCGATTCATGCCTTGCTCATCCACCGATATTCGCCATGTCACCTCTTGTTGTGACAGTTACACCTTTTCATATTATTATCTCATCCCCTGATGCGAGGCTATCTATTCAAGAATTTCCCCCCACACGCTGATTCTAGTTCTATCGGATATTCAGTTGTGCGTGCATCTTTTCTGTCTACTCTACATTCTGTTCTATAACATCAGTTTAAAACCTGCCTTATGAAGTAACAACACTTACGAAGATGGATTCGAGAGTTGTAATATATGGCGAGTATGCGAGGTATTAAAAATTATGAGGAAGAACCTACAGAGAAGATTCGTGTATGCCGGAAAATGGCTGCTACCAGGTTATCCGAAACTACTAATAAATATGCCAACCACGATTATCTTGTGGAGTGAGCTAGATGGATCTTTAAAGAAATTTGAGATGATTAGAAATCAAAAGTTTTCTTGAAATTAGATGATGATGTGATGACCAAACATGATACAAATAGAAGTAATGTGATATAAATCAACCTTGTGTTATAGATTAAACCTGATGATTGCTGGATAGATTTGTTATACTCAGTTATCGTAAGAGATGATGATGGGAATATTACCAGTATGGAAGACTAGAAGTGAAGTTACGAATAAGATAATATGCAATGGTAATTGGAATTTTGTTGACCAACGAAGGTAAAATGGACTCAATAAGGGGTAAAAGATATATGGAAATGAATGGGCTCTTATCTGATTATTTTCCTAATTGGATTCCTTGTGATAGTTGAGAAGGACGACAACCAACTCATATAGTAGTGACGACCATGTGTTTGATTTTCAAAATTTTAAACCAGTTTTCCAAAGAGATTTTCTTCACAAAATTTTTCTAAAATTCCTTGGAACAAAATAAGTTTTAAAAAAAACTTGGTTGTCCAAATACTGTTTGAGTTTCTTGTTCGATTCAGATTATCCAGACGAATACTTGTTTTAAAAATTAGTATGGTTCGTTTAGAAGGACAAGTGGACCCGCTATTACGGAGAAACTGTTTATTCAATTGTTGAGACGATTAGAGCACGAGGAATATGTCGATTCACGAGAAGCTGAGTACGAGCAAAGAAGATTAAGGAAATCTCTAGACCTTCTAAAGGAAGAACGTTATTAGCAAAAGAGGCGACAAGTTGAACGATTAGCAGCACAAGCGAAATTTGAAGTTATGAGCATAAATCTCGTAAGATTGCAAATAAAATCGTATATGAACGTGGAAAAGTGACGCTAAAGCCACAAGACCTAGTAAGTGGGAAATTATTTTAATAATCGATTCAAAAAAGCATTTTTGAGAACTTTCTAAAGTTGATATACGACTCGGCACGGGATCTATTGATCGAAAAAATGTTGAAGCTGTAAAAAGATAAAATGCAGATGGCGACCAATGATATCAATCTTTCTTATCATTCTTATGAATCTCGAGTAAAGTATGAACTTCTTTTATGATCAGCTTTATAAGGTGATTGTTGAATCCCTTTCAAAATCATTCCTTCTTCAAAATATTGTTTCCTAATCGGGAGAAACAGTGTTATGGTATGACGTTTTATCGAAATGACAAAGAGGCTGGTGGGACGCCACCTAATCATGTGCTGTGTGCCATATGGTATGAAAGACCGGCCATCTTGAGTACTAATATGGTTGTCTCATTCCTATTCAAATCATTATTCACTCTTTCTTCTTAAAATCCTGATTTGTTGATTCATGAATTTCTTCGATTATTTTCATATACTCTTATTCCTTACAAAAGGTTTCCAATCAGAATCAAATACACAAATTCCTTTTTGTGTAAGATCTATTCTTTGAATATCTTAAAAAGAAGTGAAATGAACCCGCGTAGCAGATGAAGTTATGTGAAAAATGTGGATAATTGCAAGCCGAAGGATGGTGGACATTTACGTGCAGAGAAGAACTATTATGCCGATAACGGGATAGTTGCGAGAGCATCAAATCAAAGGCGGAAATCTGTATATATAATACGCTTCGAGTCTGAGATTTTGGCGTGAATCGGAGTAATTAGCAAACTGTATGAGATAAATTAATTAGAGAACAAGAGAGGCAAGATGCATGTATCAAATGAGGCAAATGATCGATTGGACAATGAAGGCGAATAAAGAAATTCTTAATAATAACCAGATAATCGATTAATACGTTGTGGAAATGAGGCATACCTCAATCATGTGGGAGATATTTTTCATGAAGATTCAAGATCGAAGAAATGCTAGTTACGAATAAACTTTAAGTGTGTTCAGCAAGGGATGATTGGGTTTTCCCACTCAAGTAAGTGATTTGTGGTAAAACTTATGCTTGTAGCAGGGATGACAAAAAAGGTTCAATATGGAAAGACATAAGGGAAGATGAAGGTATGGCGGTTTGACTGCAACAATTTTTAAAATGTGAAGTTTTTAAAACCAAATGAACTCATTCGTAAGATTATAAGAGTGTTGGTTGAGACCAGGTGCTGGTCATCATAAGTTGAACAGGTTAATCAATAAGAAAAATTGTATATTTTCAAGGATGGACGAATTACTAAGTGGAGAGCTTGATCTAAAACATGAACTAGAAGAATTCTAGAATAATTTAAAATTATACTCAATATTGATATTCCGTTATAATCAGAAGATATGAGAAAGGACATGATATCATCAGAATTGTTCGCTATAATCCTAGGTTGAACTGAAATATGGGTTATACTGGTTAGTATTATATGCGATGGTGACATAATGAGTTTAAAAGTGGCAGTGGATTGGTATATTTGGAGGTTGATGATTGTTTGGTTTAGTGACTGTTGGTTGCCTGATTGATTGTTGGTGTCGGCTTAAGCCCGACTGGTAGTCAATAATATAAAGGAGATGCTGCCCAAATTTTCAGAAATTACGCTACTTTTAAAGATAGAAAGTATACTTCCATGTGTAATTGATATTCATGTTGATACTTCAAACAATTGTGATCTCGGTTCTTGAAAGAGATTGTTACAGCCAATCCGACTATATGTAATTGGTTTTTGATTTTATTTAGCTAGTCATCACTTGGTACAATTGATCAATTAAGTAAGTTAATTGGTTAATTTTACCAATTAATGGTTAGTTAGATGGAAATCGATTTCAATTAGATTAAGTCAAATTTTGATGTAATTTTCAAATCCGAAATCAAAACAATGAGGAATTGGGGATAAGTAAGGACGCTTGTAGAATTTAGAAAATTTCTGCAAATGTGTGAGTTTTTACTTGGATAAATACGCTTTCATAATGGACAAGAGAAATAAAAAGTTAATCGTATGGACAAATGAAAAGAATGTTTCCAAGAGCTAAAGATTTAAGATAAAGAAATGAGAAGAAATGAAGAAGGGAGGTGGAATAAAGTAGAGATTAATAACTACACCAATATGGATTTCATAAGATGGTCAGAGAGATTTTATCATCTACAACAAAGTTTTATCAAAGAACGTCTTGTTTCCCAAATTGTTGTGATAATCATACAATAAATGATTTGTCAAGTATTTCTGTTTTGGATAAAGTGTGAGATACAGTTTTAATTCAGTTTCTGATTGATGCTGATACTTAGGTTGTTGTTAAATATCGAAAGTGGTATTAATATAGATGATTGATGTTTACTTCAGAATGGGATGTTGTGAGCATCAAAGTTCCCGTATTATTATCTAATTTGATATGACAACAAAATGAGTATTAATGTCAAAAGTTTGGTTTTGAATAAGCTATGAGAATGAAGAACGAAGATAGAAAAGGAAGTGGAATCAAAAGGGTGATAAAGAAACTTTATAAGATTCCAGGAAAAGCAAACGTAGTAACAGATGCATTAAGAAGAAAGGAAGGACTGAAAATGTTGACAGTATCAGAAGAATTATACAAGGAATTCCATAAGTGGAATTGGAAGTCAGAGTTTACAAGCCTAGCAATGCAAAGATGTATAGTATGACTTTTTAGCCGGAATTGCTAGAGAAGAATATGGGATTCCCCAGTGACAGAATTGAAGAATAGAATTTGACAAGAAGCTCACAACCCAAGATATTCAATCCATCCATGGAGTACTAATATGTATAGAGATTTAGAGGAAAATTATTGGTGGCCAGATATGAAGAAATAAATGATGGGATAGAGTAGCAAATGTTACATGTATCAAGGAGTTAAGGCGGGACATTTAAGAATAGATGGGTATATTTCGCCAAGAAATGTCATGGTGGTGCCACCTGGGAACCAAAGGTGAGGAAAGCGTTAATTGCATTATTATTGATAGGTTATTCAAACCTAATCATTTTCATTTATTAATAAACAGTTTGGCCAATAAATGGGTTAGTTGCTGCTGGAAGAAATGAGGGTACATCATCAGATCCAGAAATTTATTGTAAATGATCAATATTATTTAATGTGAGATTTGACGGGAGTATTTAGAATATACCTGTCGAACCAAAATAGTATATACAACTCCTAGATGAACGGGCATTAAGTAAGGCGGAACTAAAAAGATAGGAATTTGGTTAAACAACGATAACTCAAGAGATTCAAGCTACTCCGAAGGTATGATACGAGACATAGATGTCAAAGAAGACTCTCTGATAGTATGGCATAAAGAAATAATAAACATTATATGTGATTAGACGTCAAGGAACGCATTACAGTTAGTCTCGTATGAGAACTCCTCAGAACCAAAATAAATGATAATATAGGTTAAAAGTATGTCGGTGATGCCTCCAGGTTAGTGTACTTTCTTTAAAATGGTAAGAGATCTTCGCTCGATAAACATCCTCGATTGTGTTTCAAGGAAAATAAAATATGATGATAGTTTGTGTGTCAGTCATATGCAGTCAAAATTTTCTCGTTAATTCTTAACTCTGTAGTAATCTCAAGAACGTTAGAAATCGAATATGCCATGGTTCCAGTATATCAATCATAGATGGACGAGAAGATTAAAAGAACGATTGAAGAGCCTGGAATACGATTGGAAGCGATTATGAACTAAGTTAACTGAATAGAGAAATATGTAGGAATGGGGTTCAATAACCAATAGCTATTACAAACGTTCATGAGCACGAATCACTAGAATTACAAAGAAAAGCTAATTAGTAAGCATTATGCTGGTCCTTTTGAGAGAGTAAAATAGTCAGGATAAGTGTAAGTAAGTTGGCTTCACCGCCACACGTTTAGCAGATTCATAGGGTATTTATGTGTGTATACTAAGGAAGAGTAATTTAGCTGCATTATATATAAAATGGAGACTCGAGTTGAGTTATATGAGCAACATATAGAATATGATGTCAGCGAGAGGTTATTAGGTCGAGTAAAAGTTTATGAAAAGTTGTAAGGTTGAGGAATCGAACCGAGAAAATGAGAGTAAGATACTTGAAGGTATCACTATCGGATCCTTTGAGTGATTCTGAGGACAGAATCCTTTTAACGGGGGAAGGATGTAACATCCGGGATATCGCGTGTAATTATTCTTATCAATAAATAATTTTTATATGATTATTATGTGATTTTTGGTAAATTATCTGATGATTGGTGTGGATATGTGGATGCTTATATGTGATAAAGTATAAGTATGTTAATTTTATTATGACCAGAATAAAATATAGATAATTACGGTATTTTTCTGGTAATTTTTGGACTGTTATACGATTTTATATTGATTTATAAATATATTAATTATTTTCTGAATAATTACAAAATTATTTTATAATGCCGGGAATCGTCCGACTTCAACCGTTTTTACGTTTTTACAACCCGAAACTCCTGCGAAAACTCCTTCCTAACCTAATCTGGTAATTCCGGACATTTTCCGTATTTTGACTTTTTCAATCCGGATTACGGTTTGACCCGTGCGCGGCCCGACGCAAGATTTTCGATACGATAATCATTTCGGTGAATCAACATACCCCGTATTCTTGAACGACAGGATATTATAACATTATTCTCATTTATAATGTTTTATAAAAAGCCCGGTTGGGATAATTATCCAAAACTGATATCAAATCGGATCGTTATTGCAGTTACTTAGCGGCTAAGTAACTAATTTAGCGATCCAAAATAATCCAGAACGAACCAATATTCCGTAAATATAAATAGCATATTTCTTATTTCATTTTATTTGTTTATTCATTTACAACCAGTAAAAATAAAGTAATTACAGAGAAAAACCCTAAAAACAATACGTTCTTGAGAATCAAACGTATGAACGAAGGCGTTATCGAACTCTGATTCAGGCGTGCAGCATATCAAAACGAAGCTCTCGAAATCTTCTTTCTGAATCAACCATTTGTTTTTTGCCCAGAAATCAAGGTATTTTTCATATTTAATTATTTAAATTCGAATTAATTATGGATTAAAATATGACTTTTTGTTCTTGATATTTTTGATATGATTTGATGGCATAATTGTGTAGATAATATTTTTCTGGTCAATTTGGTATATTATATGTCAAAAACTGAGTTCAATAACATGTCCAAATTGATGTTTGATTATCGAAATAATAAAATTAGGGTTTATATACTTTGAATGTTCTTAATTGATTTTAGGAACTTTTGATTTACTAAATCTGGGTTGAAATCACTTGCACCATCATGTAGATCGCGTAAAAACAAAATGATTCGTATATTCGATTATATTGTTTGATTCCTGAATCGATCTCGTCGGGAAATGGGTTGAACCGACAGCGTATTTTTCCGATCGATTTACTGATTGGTTGAACAAGATATGAGCATGAATGAATTCCTGGCAATATACTCTACAATTCTGCACCTTTTCGTGCTGTTCTGGGAATGATTGGGCGTCACCGAAAAAGCTCAGACCGCCGTTAATGGCGTCCGGCCGGCAATCGGGGACGGGAAGCTTACAGAACAGCCACTGTACTTTTCCCAGACTTACATTTTAGTCCCTCTTTTTTTAAAATTTTATAAAAAAGGAATTGCGGTTTACTCTATTTTTTAAAATGATTTTTGTCTTAGTTTAAAAATCAGAAAATTGTTTATTTAATTATTTTAAATTTAGAAAATTATTATAATTATTTATTTATTTAAAAATAAATCGAAATTATTTTAATAATTAATTTTAATTAGTTTTTATTTATTTTAATTGATCGATTATTTTATAATTAATTGATTAATTATTTTAATTAATTATAAATTAATTTTAATTGATTTAATAGGTAGATATAATTATTTAAAATTGATTTAAAAATTCTGAAAAATAGTTTCGAGTTTCAACTTATTATTTAAAATTATTTTCAAGGCTCGATAATTATTATAAAATTATTTTAAAGTCAGATTCAGGTGTTCGAACCCTAATATTTAATTATAAAATTATTCGGAGTCCCGTTTTAATTTCGAAAAATGTTCAAAAATTCGTAATAAATACCTGAAAAATCATTTTGACCCCGAATCTTCATTGAAAAATTATTTTGATCGGATATCTTGTGTGCTATGTGCTACGTGCTAACTGATTGATGTGTTATATGCCTATGTGGTTATGGTTTGATTGTTTTAGTCATAACTTTTAATCCGTAAATCGGATTTGGGTAAAATGAAGGTAGATAAAAGCTTATGACATCTATATGATGATTAGAATAATATGAGTATGAATAATTGATAGATACTTGTGATTCCTAACAGAGTCAGCGAGGCATAGAAAAGGAAATCAGTGATCCATAAATAGAATCAAAGCGTAGAAAGAGAAGGAAAGTGATTGATAAGTAGAAGCATGTCATAGAAAAAGAAGAAAAGTGGTTGATGAATAAAACTGTTAGATGCGTACAAGTAAATTGGAAATCGTCGGTGATAAGGCAAGTACTTCTGAACCTTTTTCAAGATATATTGCAAATATTTTTGAACTGTTTCATAAAATGTCGCTATTATTCAAAATAACTCTTATTTTATACTGCAAGCACTTTAAACTATTTAACCTTGAACCCTGATTCTTATTGTGTTAGATATATTTGATAATGTCATGGCTAATATGTTTTATGTTTAGCTTTCAGATCTTACATGAACAGGATAAATCAGTACTTAACTGTTGATCAGTACTTATACTGGAAGTCAGGACTTAAGGATATCAGTACTTATATTATCAGGAGATAATCATCAGAAGATAGATATCAGAACTTAAGTGCTAAAGGACAATCAGATAAGGACAGTAGCTGATTAAAGGAAAGAAGATCGAGATAAACATAAGAAGAGATATGCATGAAGAAGGAATTCCGTGAAGAATGGAATACTTGGAAGAAAAGATATCTGATTGATATATTTTAGGAAGCAGAATTATATTCCATATCAATTAGCGATTCTTGTAACTGTGTAGTATATAAACATAAACATAGGGTTTACACTATAAGTGTTATCATTATTAGAAAAGATTATTCATTGTAACCCTAGCAGCTCTCGTGATATTTGTTCATCACTGAGAGGTAACAGTTCCATACTGTAACAGAGTTTATTGTTTCAATAAAGTTTGTTTTCTGTTACTTAAGTTCTTAAAGTTCGATTTAAGTGTACTATACACTGTATTCACCCCCTCTACAGTGTGTGTGTGACCTAACAATTGGTATCAGAGCCTATCTGTTAACTTACATACAGTTAAAGATCCAAACACAATCATGTCGGACACAGAAACTCCAACTAAGCCTACCACAACTGAGGAACCACCAAAGACACAAATTCAGAGTCGGTATGAGACCATCAGAGTCCCCATACTGAGATCATCTGAATATCCCATATGGAAGGTAAGGATGACCATGTTCCTGGAAGCAACAGATCCAGAATACCTGGATAGAATCAAGGAAGGTCCTCACAAACCAACCAAACTCGCTGTTGCAGGTGAAGCAACAAAGACCGTACCAAAGGAGAAGAGTGATTATACTGCTGAGGACATAGCATCAATTGCTAAGGATGCTAAGGTACGACACTTACTGCATAGTGCCATTGATAATGTAATGTCAAACAGGGTAATCAACTGCAAGACTGCTAAGGAGATATGGGATGCTCTGGAAACAAGGTGTCAGGGAACTGACACAATTAAGAAGAACAGGAAGACAATACTCACTCAAGAGTATGAACACTTTGACTCAAAGACTAATGAGTCATTGAATGATTTATATGATAGATTTGTCAAACTTTTGAATGATTTGTCATTGGTTGATAAAGAGTATGATCTTGAAGATTCAAACCTTAAGTTCCTGTTAGCTCTTCCTAAATGCTGGGATTTGAAGGCAACGACAATAAGAGACAACTACAATCTTGATGAAACAACTCTTGACGAAATCTATGGAATGCTCAAGACTCATGAGCTGGAGATGGAACAAAGAAGCAAGAGGAAAGGAGGAAAGTCAAGGAAAGTTGCTCTTAAGGCTGAAGAAGAATTCCCCAAAGCAGCTTCCTCAAAGAAAGACAAGGGTAAAGCTCTTTTCATAAAGTCTGATACTGAGTCATCAAGTGCTGAGAGTGATGATGACTCAGATTCTGAAAGCTTGCCTGAGACTGATGCTGATGAGGAGATGATGAAGCTGTGTGCTCTTATGGTAAAAGGAATCACAAAGATTGCATACAGGAAGTTCAGGAAGGGAAAGAAGTTTTCCAGGAAAAGCATAAGTTCTGATAAGAAGAATTTCAGAAGATCTGAAGCCAGAGGAGGAAAGTCTGACAGAGGAGATTACACCAATGTTAAATGCTATAACTGTGGTGAGAAAGGCCACATATCTCCTGACTGCAAGAAGGTAAAGGGTGACAGAGGCAAGGCTCTTGTCACAAAGCAGAAAAGCTGGACAGACACCTCAGACTCTGAAAGTGAGGAGAACTATGCATTGATGGCAAATGCTGATAAAGAAAGTGCTGAGAGCAGTTCTGAAGCTGCTGAAATAAAGGTACCTCAGACTACTTATGCTTTTCATACTGATGATATTAATGAATTGAGAAGATATCTTAAAACCATGTTTGTTAGCTATAGAGACCAAACTTTAACATGTGAAAGATTAACTTCTGAAAATCTTGCATTTAAGAAAAGGAATGATTTCTTAGAAAAAGAGTTAGTCATGTTCCATCAAACTCAGAAAGATAGAGATGATGCTTTTTTATGTTAGGAATGAAGTGCTAAAATTAAATGAATCTCTAAAAACTGAGTTAGAAAAGGAAAGAGAGATTATCAGGACTTGGACTAACTCTGGCAAAACAACTCAAAATTTGCTAAGTAGTGGAAACTGGAAAGAGGGCTTAGGTTATGGAGAAGATAAGAATGATAAAGGAACTGAAGAAATTAAGCCTGTTGTTAAGCAAAAGCCAAAGTTTAAACCTATTAAGTTTGTAACTGTAAAGTCTGAAAATGAGAAATCAGAAGATAAAGAGGAATTAACTTCTGATAAACTAAAACAGGAAAAGACAGCTGAAGTGAACATAGGCTTAATGGCAAAGAAGCAGCTTAAGCATAAGCTGAAAGATGTCAAGAATGTAAACAAGGTAAAATCACCTAGGAAAAATAGGAATGGAAAGGAAGGTGTGAATAAAAGCAATGATTATAAACCTGTTCCTGATTCTCCTAGGAAAGTATGTCATAACTGTGGAAGTTCTAACCATCTGGCTTCTTTTTGCAGGAAGAATAAGAATATTAACTCCTTACCTTCAAAATCAGGAGTTAAGAGTCAGTCTGTTAGATACAAACCACAAAATCCTTGTTTTCATTGTGGTAGTTTATGGCATTCCATTTATACTTGTAAGGAATATCATAGTTTGTACTATGATTATTATCAAATAAAACCTTCTTTGAAGAAGTTTCCATTGTTCCTTCTAGTGTAAATTCTGATTCAAAGTCTGATAGTGTAAATTCTGATAAGAAAAATGTTAACATAAACTCTGATGCTAAATCCGCTGCAAATGTTAACAAACTTAATAAGGCCAAAGGATCCAAGCAAGTCTGGGTCCTTAAAACTAATAATTAGTGGTCTTTGTGATTGCAGGGCAACAGGAAAAATATTCTAGTTCTGGACAGTGGATGTTCAGGACATATGACTGGAAATAAGGCCCTGCTATCAGACATTGTGGAGAAAGCTGGCCCAAGTGTTTCTTATGGAGATGGAAACATTGGAAAAACATTGGGATATGGCAATATCAATCTTGGAAATGTCATAATTAAACAAGTAGCTCTGGTCTCAGGACTTAAACACAACCTACTGAGTATAAGTCAAATCTGTGACAGAGGTTATCATGTTGATTTCTTTGAAGAACACTGTGAAATTGTGAGTAAATCTAAAGGCAAAGTTGTTCTGAAAGGATACAGACATGGTAACATTTATGAAGCTAAGCTTTCAACAAGTACTGATGGTTCTGCAATCTGTCTGATAAGTAGAGCATCAATTGAAGAAAGCTGGAATTGGCATAAGAAACTCTCTCATTTAAATTTCAACAATATAAATGAACTGGTCAAGAAAGATCTTGTGAGAGGATTGCCAAACATAGTATTTGCTCCTGATGGTCTTTGTGATTCATGTCAGAAAGCCAAACAAAGAAAATCTTCATTCAAGAGCAAGACTGATTCATCAATTCTTGAGCCTTATCATCTTATACATGTTGATCTATTTGGTCCAGTAAATGTCATGTCTATTGCAAAGAAGAATTATGCATTGGTCATAGTGGATGAGTTCACCAGATACACATGGGTGTATTTCTTGCACACAAAAAGTGAAACTGCATCTATCTTGATTGATCATGTCAAACAGCTGGATAAAATGGTCAAAGATTCTGTGAAAATTTTAAGGAGTGATAATGGCACTGAGTTCAAGAATTTGATAATGGAAGAGTTCTGCAAAAGCCATGGAATAAAGCAGGAATTTTCTGCTCCTGGAACTCCACAGCAAAATGGAGTTGTTGAAAGGAAGAATAGAACTCTCATTGAAGCTGCACGCACAATGCTTGAAGAAGCAAAGCTTCCAACCTATTTCTGGGCTGAAGCTGTGCAGACTGCTTGTTTTACTCAAAATGCAACACTCATTAACAAGCATGGAAAAACACCATATGAGATGGTGAAGAAAAAGAAGCCAAATCTGAAATATTTTCATGTATTTGGATGCAAGTGTTTTGTTCTCAAGACTCATCCTGAACAGCTATCAAAGTTTGATCTAAAAGCTGATAAAGGAATCTTTGTTGGATATCCACTTTCCACAAAAGCCTTCAGAGTCTATAATTTGAGAACAAAAGTGGTCATGGAATCTATCAATGTCTCTTTTGATGACAAGAAGATCACTGGTCTTAAAGATTTCATTGACCATGATCAGCTGAGATTTGAAAATGAAGACTCATATTCTGATACTGAAAATCCTGACAGTCTAAGTCCTGATACTGCAAACTCTGATGGATTAAACTCTGATGTTATTGAAACTGTGGTGACTACGTTAAAGGAAGATGCACCTATGCAGGGGGAGCATACTCAAGATCCTACCACATCTCAAGAAACATCCGAACATGCATCTGGCTCTTCAAGTTCTGACTCGTCAAGTTCTGATAAGCCTAGTTCTGATAGTGCTGAAAATCTAAATACTGAAGAATCAAACTCAGAGAGCATAGTTTCAGGGGGAGCATCAGAAAATGAAAATGAAGATAGCATGGATCATGGGGGAGCATCCAGTTCTAGAGAAAACCTTCCATCTGCAAGGAAGTAGACAAAATCACATACACCTGATTTGATAATTGGAAATCCTGATGCAGGTGTCAGAACTAGAACAGGTACTTCAAATGAGTGTCTTTACAATTCTTTTCTCTCTCAGACTGAGCCAAAGAAAGTGGAAGAAGCTCTTCAAGATGCTGATTGGGTGCAAGAAATGCAGGAAGAGTTGAATGAATTTGAAAGAAACAAAGTCTGGACCCTAGTACCAAGACCAAAGAATAGATCTGTTGTTGGTACAAAGTGGGTATTCAGAAACAAAACTGACAGTGATGGCATAATTACAAGGAATAATGCAAGGCTGGTTGCAAAAGGATATTCTCAACAGGAGGGAATTGATTATGATGAAACATTTGCACCAGTTGCTAGGTTAGAAGCCATAAGGATATTTTTGGCTTATGCTGTTCACAAAAAGTTTACTGTCTTTCAAATGGATGTGAAAAGTGCTTTTCTCAATGGAGAATTGGAGGAAGAGGTATATGTTGAACAACCTCCAGGTTTTGTAGATACCAAACATCCAGACTATGTCTACAGACTTGACAAAGCACTTTATGGACTTAAGCAAGCTCCTAGAGTATGGTATGAGACTTTAGCTCAGTTTCTTCTGGAAAGTGGATTCCACAGAGGGACAATAGACAAAACACTGTTCTACCTCAACCATGGAAAGGAATTACTTCTGGTCCAGATTTATGTTGATGATATCATTTTTGGATCTACAAATGACAAACTTTGCAAGAAGTTTGCCAAACTAATGCAGTCAAGATATCAGATGAGTATGATGGGGGAACTTAGCTATTTTCTGGGCCTTCAAGTCAAGCAGAATGAGGAAGGCACTTTTATTTGTCAAACCAAGTACACCAGAAACTTGCTAAAGAAATTTGGAATGCAAGATTGTTCAAGTGCATCCACTCCAATGGCCACTACAATAAAACTGGATAAGGATACCGGTAAATCAGTAGATATTACTGACTACAGAGGTATGATTGGCTCTCTACTCTATCTAACTGCTAGTAGACCTGATATCATGTATGCTACCTGTCTTTGTGCAAGATTTCAAGCAGATCCAAGAGAACCTCACTTATCAGCTGTAAAAAGAATCTTTAAGTATCTTAAAGGAACAGCTGCTCTGGGATTATGGTATCCTAGAGAATCAGATTTTAAACTAATCGATTACTCAGATGTAGATTTTGCAGGTTGCAAAATTGACAGGAAAAGCACAAGTGGAAGCTGCCAATTTCTTGGAGGCAGATTGGTTTCTTGGTATAGCAAGAAACAAAAGTCAATTTCCACATCAACTGCAGAAGCAGAGTATATTGCTGCAGAAAGCTGTTGTGCACAGATTCTTTGGATAAAGAATCAGTTACTGGATTATGGGTTAACATATTTCAAAATCCCTATTTACTGTGATAATCAAAGTGCTATTGCAATGACAGGTAATCCAGTTCAACACTCAATGACAAAGCACATCAGCATCAGGTACCACTTCATCAGGGAACATGTGGATGAAGGTACAGTGGAATTGCATTTTGTTCCCACAGATCAACAATTGGCAGATATCTTCACAAAACCATTATGTGAAGCTACTTTTACAAGATTGGTAAATGAACTTGGAATGGTTTCAGGTTCTTTCTCTAAATCTGCTTAGACTTGTTCTATGAATCAGACTTTATGCTCAGTATTTACAGAATTAATCTCACTGTATACTCTGTGCTTAATTGATAAATGTCTTTAAGTACTGACTGTTGTCTGATATATGTTTCTAAACTATGATAAGTGATATGTTTGTTCTAGTACCTATTCATTCCTATGAGGATAACTGTGCTAGATACTGACCTAGTAGTCTTCAATAAACAAATGATTCCATGGAAGAAGTAATTATTTCAGTGGAAATCTTATGACACTAGCAAATTCTGATAACTGAGCTTAGTTAAGTTTACTTTGTATATCTTATTACTAAGTCACAAATTAGAATAATGCTACTCACCTGTTAAGTTCTGATACTAGTAAAACTGCTGAATGTACTAAGTGCTGATAAACCTCTCTTATCAAAAGAAAAAGCAAAAAGATCAAAGATTAAAATCAGGTACTCCTTTGAGATCTAGAGTAAAAATGTGGAAGGGACGACCCAAGTGCATTGCTGGTATTAAGTAAATATGCATCAGAAAAGCAAAATATTTTCTTGGTGACTTTTCACACTCTATGATTACTGGAGAAATACTCTGAAAATAGCATAAATTCTGATAAATAGTCGTGACTCACTTACACTGAGAAGCCACTGTAAAACAGAATTGCAAAAGATGCATAAAATTAGCACAAAATAGTTGAGATGGACTCTAGCATGAACTCATTCATCAGTAGGTTTCAGGACAATGACAGATCTTTAGCAATATTTTAGTTATGCCTTATTTCTAAGATGTACTGAAGTAAATCAGACTTTACTCTTTGTCTGTTTTTAGCTTAATGCACACACTAATCACTCCATCTGAATGATGAAAATTTCTGTGGTGGTCTATATTATTTTAGATAAACAGTCATTGTGTCATTATTGCACAAATTCTGAGGACAAGTTCTAAGTTACACGTCCTGATGATTAAGTTCTGACGTCCATAACTCAGAACTTGTATGAGTATTTACTAAGATGGGCATTCCTTTTTCGAGTTAAGAAATTATGTTCTGATGACTGTTAAGTTCTGGTATAGGTCTAAGTTCTGATTTCTCATTCTAATCCTTTACTTGGCTTATCTGTGAATAAAATTTGATAACAGTGTCAGTTCGAACTCGAATATGTTGAAGTGGAAGATTAATAGTCACTATGCTAAGGATTAATGGTATTTGTACTTGAACAGTCCACTGTTTCTTGTGTCTTGTGCGGTCTAGACCATGATTCCCCTTTCCAATGACTGTTATTCTTTTTCAAAGTCTAGGGAGACGAGGTAGAATTAATTCTACCTGTCAGCATTAAATATCTTTGCGTCTCTTGGCATTCTCTTGCCTATATAAGCAACCACTTCACATCAGTCTTTCCATCACATTCTTCTCACACACTTATCCTCCTTCTTCTATCAAAAACACAATGGTTCGATACAACATGTTTTTGAACAACCAAACCTTCACTATGGAGCTAAGTTGTGCCGAGTGGCAGCAAGAGTGGCATGTAACAGCCATTCCTGAGGAGATCTGGGATTCTGTCCCACAGGAGGTGCTAACTCACCTTCTATTCTTCTATATGGATTACCATCGCCATCTGGAGCGATTGGAGGAGGAAAGGCGGGAAGCTATCCGTCAGCAAGAGCGAATCATACGACTCGCCATCTTGTTCGTCGAAGATAGGAAGAGGAAGATGACTTAATCTTGTCTTCTTCCTGTTCTTCTTCATCCTCAGCTTTGTCAGGCTTCTTAGCTAGGACTAAAGCTGTTGATGTTAGGATTAGGAGCTTAGGGAAAATCTTGTATAAGTATTGATGTAATTTCCATTTCATAAATGTATTGTCTTGATATATTAATGAAAATTGTTTTTACTTCAAGATTTTGTCTCTGAGTTATTTTATCTTGTGTTGATAAATCCTGATTGATATTCTGATGACCAAATAACTTTTGTTTTATATTAAGTTCTGATTCATTTTCAGCACTTATATATCTAATTTATCTTGGTCATTTTCATGTGATGTATTTTCAGAATTTCAATGATGCAATGAAAAATAATTCAATCAGTGCTAACGGTTTAAATTTTGAATTAAAACTGTTTCTCTTGATAAATGGAACGGTTTTTCCTTGAAACTAGGCAACTGGGTAAGTAATGATTCCTGTTTTCTCGAGCCCAGTAACTGTCCGTTATTACTGCATGTCTGACAGGTGTCCAACGGTAACATTTTTGTTCAGAGTATAAGTACAACAGAGAGAAGATTTCTTTAATCTTTTATTTTCTTTATACTTTATCTCTCTCCTTACTTTTACTCTCCTTCTCTTCTTTCTCACGTTGGTTTTTCATACAGACATTATCTCAAACACCTAACAGGCATCCTTGAAACTCAATATTTTTTTTCACATGGCACCAAAGGATTTAATCATTGATGGAGCAAAGTTTGTTCCAAACAACTATGCTATAATTCTTGATCATGCTGACGCTCCATCTGAATTGCACTTTGTGCAAGGTTGGGTACGCCTTAACTCAGCCTGAATTATTTTCAAGTCAACAAGTTCTGAGGTTCTGGAGGACTGGAGTTTTTGATGATGGTGGTAACCGTGGAACTCCCAGTATTATCTTCCAAGTGGGTGATTCATCCTTTGTAGTCACTCCTGGTACAGTACGCAGGGCTTTACATCTTCCAGAGGATTGTACTTTCTCAGTTCCAGAGGACTCAGCCTTTCGGGAGTTAATGGCTGAATTGGGATATGAAAAGAGTCTGACGAAACTTGGACAGTTGAAACGGGCTAATATCAGAAGAGAATGAAGTTTCTTCTTTGATTGCATCACCAAAGCTTTTGGGAACAAATGTTCAAATTTTGATGTTATCCCAATTCTGAGTCAGCACATAGGGTATGCTATTATCCATCAAACTCATTTTGATTTTGCAAATGGAATAATTGGTTTTATTGGGGATAGGATGACAGAGGATCGAGATGTTGTTTATTTTGCTAGATTCTGTCAACTTATTTACACTTACTGTACTGATGAACCTCATTTAGTCAGCACTCAAACCCCACCTTTTAAGGTTGCAAAATGATACTTTAATGACCTGGTAAATGCTGATACTAAGAAGAAAGTGGTTAGACCATTACAGATTCCTAAGTCTGTGAAATAGATCCTGGTAAATGCTGATCCTGATACTTATAGATCTGTTTACTCTGATGTCCAACCACCTCCAACCACCCAAAATCCATCAACCTCAGTACCTACCTCTCATTCTACTCAACCTACCCTCAGAACTTATCTTAAATCCTATCTCTCCACTTCACAGACTGCTCAACCTTCTTCTTCAGCACCTACTGTGAAGCCTACATCCTCTAAGCCAAAGAGAACAAAGACTGTTCCTCAAACACCTCAAAAGAGGAGGATAATTACTTTGAGAGATGAATCAGATTCTGAGGAACAGATTCCTTCTTCAGAACCTGTGGTGGTTGAAGCTGAGAAAGCAACTTCTCAGAAGGATTCTGAAATTGGGGGTTCTAGGCTTCTCAAGAGGCTTAGACGTATGATAGTTCCTGAAACTCCCAAGGAATCCAAATCAACAAGGAAGTACAAGAAACAGAGGGCACAAAGGCCAGTTTCAGATGATGAGGAGGAAGCAGCTACGGAAGGGGATCAGGAATCTCTGATCTCACAAGACAAGGAATTTGCTCCAGTCACTTCTTCTCCATCAACTCCATCTCAGGAAGCTGTATCTGACAAGGCTAACTCACCATCTGTGTCTCTTGTTGATCCAGGCACAAGTGCTGAAATTGATATTCAGAACCTGGTTGTGCCTACAATACTTTTCTTAGAAGCTCCAACAACAAATAATCCTTCCACAACACCTGTTACTGATGCTGTTCAAACTCCAGAGTTATCAACAACACCTTCTCTGCATCAAGATGCTGATGATCAGATTTTAGGTGAGCATCAGGATATGGCTGTTGATCAGAACTTAGTATCAGATCAGCAATTAGAGGATGCTGAAGCCTCCATTGCTACTCACACTGTTGTCTTATCAGAAGATACTGATTCTTTAAGTTCTGATGCTGCAAATGTTGGAGATACTGATGAAGCTGCTACAACTGTAGATGCTGATGAAGCAGGTCCTTCAGGAAATACTCCTCCACCGACTCTTCCTAAGTCTGAACTGGTAAAGGAGTTTGTTATCAGGGATGCACCAGTGCCTTGGAGTGAAACTCCTGCAGGTCAGGAGTGGACTAAGGAATGAAACTCAGTTTCATGTGTTCCAAATGCTTTACATCTTGATGAGCACTTGACTAAAGCTGATGAAATGTTAAATTATGATGATTTTAAAACCCAGCTTAGAGTCACTACATTGAGTACTAAACATCTACAAGGTCTTCATTCCAATACTCATGTAGAGCTACACAAGATTCAGGAGAACTTTATCAAACAGGAACAAGTTTGGAAAATTGATAAGAAAAAGTTCTTTCAACCTACCATTGACAGGATTGGTTATATTGAGAAAACTCAAGAGAAACAACAAGCTCAGATTGATCAAATTCTGACAAATCAAGCTTCTCAGCAATCGCAACTTACTGAAATCCAGACCTCAGTGGAACTACTTATCTCTCTTTTATTACCTGCTGATGCCAAAAAGGGGGAGAAGGTAATTAAGTCCAAATGCAAAACCAACAAGACACTGCAAGGAAAGGATGATGGAAATGATGACTAAGGAAACTCTGGAATGGGTAGTGGTCATAGTCAAGGTAGAAGGTTTACATCAAGACAAGCTAGTCACAGAACAAGTTCTGATACTGGGAAAAGAATAAGTTCTGCTGCTGGTAAAAGGATAAGTTCTGATGAACTTCTAGATCTTGATGAGGAAATGTCAAGACAGTTATTTCTTCAAGAAAATCCAGGGATGGACTTGGAAAGTTTAAAGGAAGAAGAAGCCAGACTTAAATCAGAGAAAGTCACATCTAAATCTGAAGCTTCTGGTAAAAAGTTACTTCCAAAACTTAAAGGCATTGTGATCAAAGAAAGGACACATACTGAAGCAACATTGGCTAGATCACAACCACAGATAGATCCAAGATCCAAGGGTAAAGAAAAGGTTGGTGAACCTATCAAGGCTTATGTACCTCCTGAGGAAGAAGAAATTACTGATGGAAAAGATGATCTTGCTCTGACTTCAAGAAAAGTTCTTAAAACAACCTCTGACATGGCTCAAGTTGTTCAGAGTCAAGAAATTGTAAGTTCTGATATTCAAAAGAAGCAAGTAACCTCTGACAGAGCTCAAGTTAACTTGATATCAGAAAATAGATCAAAGACACTCCTACCAAGATTCACTAAAGCAAAACAGACTCAATCTTTGAAGACTACTGCAAGTGGTTTTGAAGCAAGAGTAGTTACTGGAAAGGAAGCTAGAGATAAAACTGGACTGGGAAGTGCTGATGAAAGAAGAGTACACAACACTACCAATGATCCAACTTCCTTGAGTGAACCAGGTATTGGAGCAACTCCTGAGAGATTGAATCAACTGGAATCTGTACAGATGGTTTACCATACCTACTTGAAAGAATACATCATGTTGTATTTCATGACAGATGGTAGGGTTCATCATATAAGACAAAATGCCATTCCTTTGAAGTATTTTGAAGAATTGGAGCATGTACTTTTCTTACTTTAAGTGGATGACAGAATAACAGAGACTGCTGCAAACTACTTAAAAGAACAGATTCAGAGACAAAAAAGGCTTTATTCTGTTAAGCCTGACATCATATATGTTCCAAAGTACAGAGATCACAATGGTGATATTGTTGATATGAAGCCTAATACTGCACAGATCAGAATGTATCTTGGTATTAAGGGACTTGAATTCAATCTTGAGTCTGACAAAGCTTATGTCATAAGACTAGATCAGGAGTTGAGAAAAGCAAAGATTAATGATCTCAGAGCTGCAATCTTTCAAACTGGTGAAGATACTGCAGAGATTAAAGGTGTTAAAAGGAAAATGATTGATGAACTAAGATATGCTGAGAAATGTTTGTTGAAGAACTATCTCAGAACAACTCCTGACATCAGAGAGATCAGAAAATGAAGAAGCCAAGTCGAAGATCTATAACTGCTTAAATTCTGATATTTATACAGATTGAAGTTGTTATCAGAAGTTGAAATTGGTAAAAACTTTAAGGACTGTAAGTTGTAGTTATCTAGTCTATTTCTCATGCATTTGTACTTAATGTTTTTGACATCATCAAATATCTGTTAAACTTGTATATTTTGTTAATTTACAAGTTGGGGGAGATTGTTAGATATATTTGATAATGTCATGGCTAATATGTTTTATGTTTAGCTTTCAGATCTTACGTGAACAGGATAAATCAGTACTTAACTGTTGATCAGTACTTATACTGGAAGTCAGGACTTAAGGATATCAATACTTATATTATCAGGAGATAATCATCAGAAGATAGATATCAGAACTTAAGTGCTGAAGGACAATCAGATAAGGACAGTAGCTGATTAAAGGAAAGAAGATCGAGATAAACATAAGAAGAGATATGCATGAAGAAGGAATTCCGTGAAGAATGGAATACTTGGAAGAAAAGATATCTGATTGATATATTTTAGGAAGCAGAATTATATTCCATATCAATTAGCGATTATCTTGTAACTGTGTAGTATATAAACACAGACATCGGGTTTACACTATAAGTGCTATCATTATTAGAAAAGATTATTCATTGTAACCCTAGCAGCTCTCGTGATATTTGTTCATCACTGAGAGGTAACAATTCCATACTGTAACAGAGTTTATTGTTTCAATAAAGTTTGTTTTCTGTTACTTAAGTTCTTAAAGTTCGATTTAAGTGTACTATACACTGTATTCACCCCCTCTACAGTGTGTGTGTGACCTAACATATTGATCTTGAGCCATAAGCCTTATTATTCATAAACCATTGATTGTTGAATTCCCAGATACGAGCCATACACATACGATACTACTCCACAAATACATATCTACCACATACTGATGATGATATTGAGTTTCTTAACATACCAACCCTTATTCCTTGTTTAACAGAAGACCAATTCTTGGAACCCTTGAACCCTTGGTCTTCTACTTTCTGATTCTTTCCTTAATTGAAAGCCAATCTTTTTGAATTCCTTGTTATACCTACATAGTATTGTGAATTACCCTATGCTTCAAGATAAATGTTGTTTATGATTCAGCTTATAGATTACATTGGTTATCATTTTGAATTATTTTAGAACTGGATGGTTTCATAAATGTGGACCAGATTCATGGTCGGACCAGATTCGTGGTCATAGTAGGCCAATGTGTGCCTTGGATCCAGTATATAGAGCAAAGCTGGGAGCCTTGCTCGGGGTTAGTGCGTGACTGATCAGCAGCCTAACCTTGGTTTTTAAAATAAAAAGTAAATATCCAATTCTAATCATTGCATACTTAGAAACTTGATTCGTCTTAATTATTTCAATTGGTGATTGTTTAACCTCAATTGTTATTATTATTACTTGCTGAGCTAGTAAGCTCACTCTTGCAAAATTTTTATGTTTTCAACAGTTGGAAAGGAAATTGTTGGTAACGAGGTTTCCCTGTCCAGTGTGCAAGCTAGGATTTCCGTTTAAGTTGGATCGAGCTAGAAGGAGCTTTATATTATAAAGGAGTTATGTAAGATTGTAAGTACGATATCATTAGCCATTGTAAGTTGAATTAGCTGGGATTTAGTATGATATAATAAAAGTTAAGATTATGGCTTGTTTTCATACTTTAACCTGTTATGGTCCGTAGTTGTGTACAGAAGGGTCAATGCATATAATACTTTATATATAGGTTTAAATATTATGGTGTGTTGTGAGCCCCAAACTTCTGACCCGGGTTTGGAGGGCGACACGGTTTTTCTTTCATTTTCTAAATCTATCTCTAACATACTGTATCTAGCCTCAAGAATCTTTACTGTATATTTAGCTCTCTCACATTCTTTCTTCAAATCTATCTGATTTATTAATTCAGTCTCTAACTATTCATTCCTAGATTTCAGGATCTCAATTTCAGTTATAAGTCTATCATTTTCTAGAGTCTTATTCTTAAAATTACCATGCAGAGATTTAAGAATAGATTTAAATTCAGATATATCTTTAGTATTAAAAGAGAAGACGGAAGTTGGTACCTTAGACTCAGAAGAAGCAGGATCATCAAGACTAGCCATCAGTGCATAGCATGTGTCTTCATTTTCAGAATCAGAGGAGTCCATCCAATTCTTGCTTGATGTGATCAGGGCTTTGTTCTTCCCTTTATCATACTTTGTTTTCTTGCACTCTGTGGCAAAGCGACCAAGGTCATCATAGTTGTAGCACTTGATCTTTGTCCTTTCTACCTTTCCAGCTTTAGAGTCCTTTCCATCTTTTCTCCCAGTTGACTTCCTTTTACCTCCAGTAAACTTCTTCCTGAAGCTTCTGTTGTTTTTAGACTTCCTGAATTCCATCCTCCTGAAGCTCTTAACCAGCAATGCGGCCATTTGCATGACATCAGAATCTGTCATGTTCTCATCAACTTCAAAATCAGTATCATCATCAGGATTTGATGATGAATCATCAGTATCTGATTCTGGCAAATTGTTCTTCTTTCTTATAACTCCAACATAATTTTCTTTTGAAGCTTTATCATTTACTTTTAAAGCAATAGATTTCTCTTTGCTGCTTTTCCCCTCCTTCCTTTGCTGGACTTCCAAATCATGAGTTTTCAGTATGCCATAGACTTCATCCGGAGTAATTATTTCCAAATCATACTGATATCGTATGATTGAAGTCTGAGTCTCCCATTCTTCACTTAAGGCTCTCAGAAACTTGGTGTTTGAATCCTCTCGATCATACACCTTTCCCACCAAAGACAGATTGTTGAGTAGGGTCAGAAATCTGTCATAGATGTCAGTGAGACTTTTATCAGGTTTGGCCTCAAAGTGTTCATATTCTTGAATCAGAAAAGCCCTTCTGTTCTTCTTGATGGCCATGGTTCCTTGACATTGAGTTTCAAGAGCATCCCAGATCACTTTGGCAGTCTTGTAGGCTATCACCCTGTTTGACATCATAGAGTCAAGACTATTATGCAAAATTTTCTTACCTTTGCATCTTTCAGCACAACTACTTTCTCTTCTAGTGTCCACTCACTCTTCTCCTTTAGCTGATAGTGTTCAACAACTGTAGGAGTTGCAGGCACCAGCTTTGTTGGCATGTACGGTCCATCATTAATCACATCGAGATAATCTAGATCTATAGCTCCGAGGTGCATGAGCATATTTACCTTCCATGTAGGATATTCAGTCTTTTTCAGAATGGAAATTTTAATACTTTCATACTTGTTCAGAGACATGTTTAGATCGTTTCTGATTGTAAGTTTATCAGTGAGCTCTGATACCAATTGTTGCCCAGTGAAGATATAATTGTTTAAGGGGGATTGGATATAATTGTATAAATGTTTCGAACAAGTAATAAAATATAACTTTTTATATATATGATAAAAACTGTTATAAAACTCTCTCAAGAAATACTGATGTTCTTGAGAGCTGCTAGGTCGAATGATACTCGAGATTGATACACTAAGTGATGACCTAAACTGTATTTATATACTACACAGTTACAACAAATTAATCTAAAATATGCATTATCAAAAGCTAACTGAAACTGATACATATCTTCAACTGAATAGATAAAGTCCTATAACTTAGACATAAAAGATATTTGCTCCATAATATAAGGAACAAAACAAATCTTCTAAGTTGACTGTCTTCAAATACTGATGACATCCAAATGCTGATGATGTGTCAAATCCTGACGACACATCAGATACTGATGATACCCGAATAGCCAGATTCTGAGCTTCTTCTGATCATTGAGAATTCAATATATAATATTTTGGCTTGATCCTTGGCATACGCCGAGGTACATAGGCATCTTGTGAGGGCAGATTCAAACCACGAAACACAAGCGCAGGCATTAAAGCTCGAAGCTTATCAAACCCTAACAGTAAATACACGCAATAAATAAATAAATATTTTTTATCCATAAAAAATTTATATTTAAAAATAACTCAACACAATTTATTATAACATTTTTCATAAAAATATAAATAAAGTGTAGTTCGTGTACTTTTATTTTATCTCTCTCGTCATATAAGATATTACACTTAAAAAACTAACCCATCAAATATTTACAATTTCTAAATTATTTGTGTTTTCAACAAATATAACATAATCTTCTAATTTTGACAAGGATATGGTAATTCAGCATTATCGTGAAGTACACTTCACTAATTTTTTTTGGCGCGAAGTGAACTTTACTATACAATATACTCCCTCCATCTCATATTATGTGTCATGTTTTTACTTGTCAATTATCAACTTATTCAAATTTTAACGCAAATTATACTTATTATATAATTGATAGGGAGTAAAATAAACTCTGATTGCGTAATTAATATCGTATTAAATATACCCGAATTGGGTTGACATTTAAGCCCATTAGAAAGGGCCCAAAACCCTGAGTATTATTTAATTTCATAATTAATTAATACGGGATAAATCAGCTGATGAATAAAGTCCAAATGAGGACACAATTCCTTGGAGATTGGCCTCTAAGAAATCTCATAGGATAAGGAATCAGTTTCCTACTTCCTAGGACTCCAAAGTCCATTCTAATTCAGAGACTTATCCACCAAGTCTCCCAACTCTAGTCCAATTCAAGGACTCCCAACATCTATATAAGGGGCCATACCATCACAAATCAAGACTACGTATTTTTGACTTGATCTTTGACAATCAGCAAGGTACGTAGGCATCTTGTTAAGGCAGATCGAGTCATGAGACACAAGAGCAGTCAAATCGAGTCTCGAAGCTCACGAACACTAGTAGTAAATACCGAAATTAATACACCATAATTTTATATCCATAAAATTTGGCGCCGTCTGTGGGAAAGCATAACAACAACCATGGCGAGAACACGGAGTGGAAACAGCGTCCCTGAAGGAACACGAGCTGGAACAACTCAAACGATTTCATCAAAGGAGGGGATACCCCCACACTCGTCCTATGCCTCTACCTAAGGAGGAACCCTGATAGGGGAAACTGAGCCTCAGCCACAAGGGAGGAATCCCCCGGCTCTCCAAGGGACGAATCCCCCGACTTCCCAAGGGATGAATTCCCAATTTCAGCAACTACATGCACCTGTGAATCCTCGACCCATTGGGTATGAGTATTCCACTATTGTGACCATTAACTTCCTTATGGGATGCCCCTGTACGTTGGAGGAAGTGGACATGCAAATCAGAGTGAAGCGTAAGGGCAGATGCCCCCTACATACGCGGTTTGGCTCCTATTTTTGAGGATCAAGAATTCTCTGAGCCTTACACTGAGAGAGACTCCGAATCTTTGGATGATGATGTGGCTCCAAGAAAGAGGTGTGATGGTAAAGAGCCAATGCCTGATGGTAATTAATGTCCTAGGGGCACCCGAGGGACGAATCCCCAAGAAGTACAGGAGAAAATCAGGGCTCACAAGGATGAGATCCAATGGCTGAAGCGTGACCTGGAGGCGCACCTGACCCCAAGACCCCCACTACCTCAGAGGATGAGAAATCCTCCTCCAATCATAGACCTGGATGGTCCGCTGCAAAGAAGGACTATTGTCCCAAGGGCTAATCCTAGTGATCTTCTGCCCCTAGGAGATCCTGATGATCCCACTCCACCATTCACTGAAGAGATACTGAATGCCCACATCTCAAAGAAGTTTAATATACCCACCATCAAAGCTTATGATGGCTCTGCAGATCCCGCTAATCACGTCAGGAAATTCTCTAATACACTGTTGCTGCACCCGTGAACGATATTATTAAGTGTCGGGCCTTTCCTCAAACCCTATCGGGAATGGCTCAAACATGGTATAGCCATTTGCCTCCGAATTCTATTGGGTCCTTCAAAGAGCTAAGTCAAGCTTTTATTAACCAATTCATCAGTGGAAGAGTGCATGAGAAAAGGTTAGCATCCCTCATGAGCATTGTGCAAGGAGCCAAAGAGTCCTTGAGAGACTATCTGAACCGTTTCACCAAGGAAGCTTTGAAAGTCCCGGACCTTGATGATACGGTAGCTATGATAGCACTGCAGCAGGGGACTAGGGACGAGTTCTTTAAAATGTCGTTAGCCAAGTGCCCACCTGAAAGCATGTTACAGCTCCAAGACAGAGTCGGAAAGTACATTAAAGTGGAAGAAAGCATGAGGAAGACGGTGGTGAATAACGAGCCTGCTGGTGGCAAGAAGCGGAAGACTGATCTGGAAGATATTGCTAAGGACAAGTATCCTATAACTGAGCAAAACACTGATTCAACCCTGAAGAATGGAGGACCTGGACAAAAGTTCACTGAATATGATAAGTTGAACAATCCTAGAAGTCAGATCATGATGAAAATTGAGAAAGATAGAGATGTTCATTGGCCGAAGCCGCTGAAGGATGATTCTACCAAGTTGGATAAGAGCAAATATTGCAGGTTTCACAAGGATGTTGGTTATGACACCGATGAGTGTAGGTAATTGAAAGATGAAATATATTTCCTTATTCAAAAAGGAAGGCTGAGCAAGTATACTGGAGATTGAGGAGATAAGAATAATAATGGAAGAAAAAATTTTGATGATTGTAGGAGGGATCAAGATGATTAGGGGAAACATCCTCAGCCCAGGGGACCGGTGATAAATGCAATCTTTGGAGGACCACGACCCCGAGGGCCAGTGATAAATATGATTTTTGGAGGACCCACTGCTGCGGGCTCATCCAAAAACTCGAGGAAAGCCTATACCAAATAAGTTATGCATATTGTCGGGGAAGCCCCGAAGAGGGCTAGGATAGGAGTCACAATGACGTTCGATGATTCTGACTTGGAGGGTATTAAATTTCCATATGATGATCCTCTGGTCATAACACCGATAATAGGGAACAACCTAGTGAAGAGGGTCCTTGTAGACAATGGTGCCTCAGTGGACATTTTACTTCATGATACCTTTATAAGGATGGGTTACAATGATTCTCAATTAAACCCAACTGATATGCCGATATATGGATTTGCTGGAGTGGAATGCCCCGTGGAAGGGATAATTAAGTTACCGATGACCATAGGTCAGGAACCAAGACAAGTAATATAGATGTTAGACTTCATAGTGGTAAAGGCTGGATCAACTTATAATACAATCATGGGAAGAACGGGGATACATGCTTTCAAGGCAGTCCCTTCTTCTTACCATTCAGTGATGAAGTTTCCCACCCAAAATGGGATTGGAGAAGAGAGAAGAGATCAAAAGATGGAAAAGAGTTATTATGTGGCCTCTTTTAGGGCTGATGGAGTTGGGGGCAGGTTTTGCCTATTGAAGATCTGGATATCCGCGAGAATGACGAGAAAAGAGGGAAGCCAGCTGAAGACTTAGTTCCGATTACTTTGGCTCGCAAGGATTCTGAGAAAGTAACTTCCATTGGAGCGTCACTAGAGGAGCCCCTTAGAGGGAAGTTGGTGAAATTTTTACAAGAGAATAGCGATGTATTTGCATGGTCAGCAGCTGATATGCCTGGCATAGACCCGGAACTGATCACTCACAAGCTGAACGTAGATCCAAAGCGAAAGACTATGAATCAAAAGAAAAGAAGTTTTGCTCTAGAGAGGCAGGAAGCTATTAAGTAAGAAGTAGAAAAGCTCTTGGAGGCTGGTTTCAATGAGGATATACAATTTCCAGAATGGTTAGCAAACCCTATAATGGTAAAGAAGGCTAATGGAAAATGGAGAATGTGCGTGGATTTCACTTATTTGAATGACGCATGCTCGAAGGATTGTTTCCCGTTGCCAAGAATAGATACATTAATAGATGCAACTGCTGGTCACGAGATGCTGAGTTTTATGGATGGATTCAGTGGATACAACCAGATTAAGATGCATAAGGATGACATCCCAAAGGTATCATTTATCACTGATTTTGGTGTTTTCTGTTATCTTGTTATGGCGTTTGGACTCAAGAATGCAGGAGCTGCCTATCAAAGGTTGGTTAATAAGATTTTTAAAGATCTTATTGGAAAACCTATGGAAGTGTATGTCGATGACATGTTAGTCAAAAGTTTGGTGAGGACTGATCACATGACCCATTTAAGGAAAGATTTTGAGGTGCTGAGATATCATAAAATGATGCTAAATCCTGCAAAGTGCGCTTTCAGAGTAGGATCTGGAAAGTTTTTGGGATTGATGGTCTCCAAGAGAGGAATCGAGGCCAATCCCGATTAAATAAAAGGTATCCTAGATATAGAACCACCACGTTCCATAAAGGACGTTCAGAAACTCACTGGAAGAGTTACGGCTCTAGGACGATTCATCTCTAAATTCGGAGACAAGTGCTTGTCGTTCTTCAAATCTTTGAAGAAGGAGAAAGATTTTATATGGACTAAGGAAAGTCAGGAAGCGTTTGGGGGATTAAAATAGTATATGGCTCAAGCCCCGTTGATTAATAATATATTTGTATTCAAATATTTGTGAAACAAATCTTACATTTTAAATTGTTCAATTTGATATGGTTATTACAAGTAATCATATACATGGAGTCCCTATTTTGTTTTTGAAGTATTGGAGTCCAAATTTCCAACTTTATATTACAATCCAATCTAATGATTCAAGTTTTATATTTTGAATAATTTAAATACTAAAATAATAAACTACGTTATATAAACATGTGTTATGGTATTATATCATTAATGTTCAACAAGTTGAACATGTACGTGTTCCACAACGTGAACATGTATGTTTTACAAACTAATCACATTCTATAAAATTATATATTTTGTAATGTTCAACTTGTCAAATGTCTGAAATTTGAAAGATTTTCATTAAAATATTGATATTTATAGAACATGATTCAAATTATAATATATTTTATGAATTTTTTTGTACTATTTTACTTGCAGAACACATGTGAACTCCCGTACTCAACAAAAAATAAGGTCTCAATAGAAATTAATTTTCACACACACACACACACATAAGAAACTTAAAAAATTATAGAATTCAATCTTTTGAAAAAAAATATTTAAGATGAACAATAATAATTTTACGAATATAATATTTAATGCAGAAAATATCGTATAACTGTTTTGAATTAATTGAAAAAGCGTTAAAACTATAATTTATTGTACCATTTTATTTAAACCATGTTATGCTATCTAAAGAAATAAAACTTAATATTAGTCGATAAATTTGAAAGGTTTAACATATTAAACTATTTTTTAAAAACATTTATCGAATTGAAAAATATTTAATTTCAAAAAAATAATATACAATATTATCAAGTTATTATAAAAAGAAAGATTAGAATCATAAAATAAAGAAACTTATAAATGCTTTGAATGACGATATTAGTACAAATTTATCTTCGGATTCTTGAAAAGAAAACTTGTGAATATCAGTAGTTAGTCTTTACGATATACGAATTATTTTTATGTCGCATCCATGATTGATACTTTGTTGAGTAAAAATAGATATTGATTGATTGTCAGTGCTACTACAACTACAATAAATAAATAACTGTAATTTAATTTTAGATAATTATAATTTTGAATAATTATAAATACGTATTATTTGAGTAATTTATTTGCTAACGATTAGTCATATACATAATTAAGATATCTAACATATAAATAAATGAGACCAACATAATTTACTCGAAAATATAATAAATAATAATTTCCATACATACACACGCACATGTGATTTTATCTTTACTAATTTTAAAAGAGTCAATGCTAATGGTGTATTCGATTTATTGATACACTTAAAAAGAATAACAAAAGTTTTTTATGTTGTGAAAATGAGATGATCAATTAAATCTAAAAAAAATCAATATGTTAAAAACTTGGTGGATTATGCCAATTTTAATTTATGAATTTTGACACTAAAAATTATCTGATATCTTATAAGGACACGGTCGGATCAACTTTAGTTAATAAATTAAGACATTAGCAATGACATAAAATCAACATAAACGTTGTATTAAAAAATATTTTTCATGAAAAATATACCTGCCTTGTTAATGTCTTACACTTTAGAAATATTGTGTACGTTATTAATGTCTTACACCCTTACATGAAAATCATACACATTGATAAACACCCGATCTGTATTTAATATATTTTAGACATTATACAATATTTGCCAATAAGAAAATGATCAATAATTTTACTAATATAATTGTACGGTGTAAAAATAATCTATTATACACATGTATACCAACCATCCCTCACGTTCCTTTCCCTTCTTATCCACCCCAACCTCTTTCATCCCCATATCCATCCTACTCAAGCACCTCCACCAATGGGGAAGGACTCTCAGATGCTCTCGCTCGCTTTTTCTCTCTCATTCCACCCACCAACAACATGCATCTCTTCCCTCGTTGTCGTCGCGACACAACCCCACCACGCCCCTTTCCTCCGCCCTCATCTCCCTAAAGATGTCACCATCGTATTTTATATCTGTAATTCCGATCATCCTGAACGATTCATTTCAGATATGTAATTTTGATGTTTTCTTTTAAATTTTAGAACATATGCACATCAGATCTGTTGATTATGAACATATACATATGGTGATATTATTGATATTCCAGTGGTGTTGTATGATAGAGATGATAATTGACATCGTTGTGGTGGTGAAAGTTGATAATAGTTTAGTGATTTATGGGTGGACAGAAAATACGATCCGAAGTTGTTGTCTATTGAGTGCAACATAGGGGGTAAATGTGTTTTCCTGATTTTTAGCATTTTAAAAAATTTTGATATTGGTGAACAAAGCAGTTTCTAATTTGTAGAGATATTGTGTTAAACGGAAACAAAACAACAAGCAGAATATTTCAAAACTCACTTAATTTGTATTAATTAATTTTGTCTTACTACAGATTTTGTGTTCTTAAAAATATAAGAAATCAGCTTCTTCCTTGAGAGAATACAAGTAAGTTTAGATATGTTTGTTACTTCTAAAAATAAAGGACTAGTGTTTACTTTATAGATTAGTAAACACGGGTTTACATAACATGCAATAGGATGTACTAAACCCTTTTCTAAGCAATCTCTAATTCTTTCTATTTTTGGCTTAGTAAATCTTTGCTAATCTTGTAGGTCTGTGACCATCCTTTGTCAGTTAATCTTGGCCCTTGATCTTGTATTCTTCAAGCTGATTTTATAGACTTTCTAATCTAAGTGAATAGATCGTTTGTTGATTGATAATCTTGAATCTTTAACTTGTCTATATTACTGTATTTGAGGTTCATGTCGAGATCTCCAGTTTGTTCTATAGAGAAGTGACATCTTGATAAGTAAAATGTCTTATCGAATCTCTGAGTTCTTTATAAGTATATTTGACTTGTTGAGGTCTCTGAGTTCTCTATAAGTGTACTTGACTTGTCGAGGTCTCTAGATCTCTACATGTAGAAATGACTTGTCGAGATCTCTGAGATCTCTAATGAGAAATTGACTTGTCGATATCTCCAATCTTCACATCTTCATTTGACTTGTCGATATCTCTGAGTTCTCTACATACAGAAATGACTTGTCGATATCTCCAATCTTCACATCTTCATTTGACTTGTCGATATCTCTGAGACTTCTCTATAATCTATTTTGGACTTCTCGATAAGTCATTCTGGAGTTCTCGAATGACTTCTCGATATAACTTGATTTGTGACTTGTCGATATCTTGACGTGGAACATTTTTCATAAAACATATTTATTAAACTCCAAGCTTCTATATCTTTTCTCTTAGGCATGATCTTTACTTGATCTTCTTCCAGAGTTTATTTCTTAAGCTTGACACTGTTTACATAATAATATTCCAGTCTAATCTTCTAACCTTTTCACAGACTCAAGAAATATAATACATAATATAGACTTAGACTATCATACAACTAAAACTCAAGGTTGTCAATGTGACTTAGTCTTATTATTATATAGGCATGTCTTGCACAACAATCTCCCCCAATTTTTGAGAAGATTGCTTATCACAAATTCATGTCAGATAACAAGACTAACCCTAAGTTAAAAATAATTGCATAAAAATTGACAGATTAAACTTTAACATGTGAAAGATTAACTTCTGAAAATCTTGCTTTTAAGAAAAGGAATGATTATTTAGAAAAAGAGTTAGTTATGTTCCATCAAACTCAGAAAGAAAGAGATGATGCCTTTTATGTTAGAGATGAATTGCTAAAATTGAATAAATCTCTAAAAACCGATTTAGAAAAAGAAAAAGAAATTATTAGGACTTGGACTAACTCTGGCAGAACAACTCAGAAAGGTGAAAAAGGAACAAAACAAATTGATCCAATTGTTGTTAAACAAACTGTTAAGACAAAGGTAAGTCCTGTTAAGTTTGTAGCTAAAACTGTAAAGTCTGATTCTGAAAAGATGAAAGAGTCTGTGACATAAGTTAAGGAGAAGTCAACTTTTGACAAATTAGAACAGGATAAACCAGCTGAAGTCAACATATGCTTAATGACAAAGAAACAGCTTAAGTATAAGCTGAAAGAAATAAGGAATGTCAACAAGGTTAAGGCAGCTAGGAAAAATAGGAATGGAAAGGAAGGTGTGATTAAAAGCAATAATTATATGCCTGTTCCTAATGCTCCTAGAAAGAAATGTTATAACTATGGAAACTCTAACCATCTAGCTTCTTTTTGCAGGAAAAATAAGAATATAAACTCTTTACCTCCTAAGTTAGGAGTTAAGAGTCAGTTTGTTAGGTTCAAGCCACAAAATCCTTGTTTTTATTGTGGTAGTTTATGGCATTCAGTTTATACTTGTAAGGAATATCATAGTTTGTACTATGATTATTATCAAATAAAACCTTCTTTGAAGAAAGTTGCTTTAATTCCTTCTAGTGTAAAGTCCGATACAAAGTCTGATATAAGTTCTGATAAACAGCATGTTAGCATAAACTCTGATATTAAATCCGCTGCAAATGCTAACAAACTTAAAAGGCCAAAGGATCCAAGTAAGTCTGGGTCCTTAAAACTAACCATTAGTGGTCTTTGTGATTGCAGGGCAACAGGAAAAACATCCTAGTACTGGATAGTGGATGATCAGTACATATGACTGGAAATAAAGCCCTGCTCTCAGACATTGTGGAGAAATCTGGCCCAGGAGTTTCTTATGGAGATGGCAACAAGGGAACAATTCTGGGATATGGCAATATTAATCTTGGGAATGTCATCATTGAAAAAGTAGCTCTTGTCTCAGGACTTAAACACAATCTTCTGAGTGTGAGTCAAATCTATAACAGAGGTTATCATGTGGATTTCTTTGAAGAACACTGTGAAGTTGTAAGCCATTCTACAGGCAAAGTGATTCTGAAAGGTTACAGGCATGGTAACATTTATGAAGCCAGGCTTTCAACAAGTTCTGATGGTTCTGCAATCTATCTATTGAGTAGAGCATCAATTGAAGAAAGCTGGAATTGGCACAAAAGACTCTCTCATTTAAACTTCAACAACATAAATGAGCTTGTAAAGAAAGATCTTGTGAGAGGACTGCCAAAATCAGTATTTGCTCCTGATGGCCTTTGTGATTCATGTCAAAAGGAAAAACAAAGAAAATCTTCTTTCAAGAGCAAAACCGAGTCATCAATTCTTGAGCCTTATCACCTACTGCATGTTGATCTATTTGGTCCAGTCAATGTCATGTCTATTGCAAAGAAGAAATATGCTATGGTTATAGTGGATGAGTTCACAAGGTACACTTGGGTGTACTTCTTGCACAAGAAGAATGAAACTCCATTTACTCTAACTGATCATGTTAGACAGCTGGATAAGTTGGTCTAAGATTCTGTTAAAATTATAAGAAGTGATAATGGCACTAAGTTTAAGAATTCTATCATGGAAGAGTTTTGCAAAGAGCATTGAATCAAACAGAAATTTTCTGCACCTGGAACTCCACAGCAAAATGGAGTTATAGAAAGAAAGAACATAACTCTCATTGAAGCTGCACGTACTATGCTTGATGAAGCAAAACTGCCAACCTACTTTTGGGCTGAAGCTGTGCAGACTGCTTGTTTTACACAGAATGCAACACTCATAAACAAGCATGGAAAAACACCATATGAGATGGTGAAGAAAAAGAAGCCAAATCTGAAATACTTTCATGTATTTGGTTGCAAGTGTTTTGTTCTTAAAACTCATCCTGGTCAGCTGTCAAAATTTGATCTAAAAGCTGATGAAGGAATTTTTGTTGGATATCCAGTTTCCAGAAAAGCCTTCAGAGTCTACAATTTAAGAACAAGGGTTGTCATGGAATCTATCAATGTATCTTTTGATGATAAGAAGATTACTGGACTTGAAGATTTCAATGATCACGATCAGCTGAGATTTGAAAATGAAGACTTAAATTCTGTTCTAGTAAATTCTGATGACTTAAACTCTGATCCTGTAAGTACTGATATCATTGAATCTGTGGTAACAAATCCAAAGGAAAATGCACCTGTCCAGGGGGAGCAAGCTGGAAATCCTACCACATCTCAAGACTCTCAAGAAGCATCAGAACCTGTCACTAGCTCTTCAAGTTCTGATTCATCTAGTTCTGATGAGTCAAATTCTGATAATTCTGGAAGCTCTGATACTGCAAATCCTGAAGGATCCAAGTCAAATTCTGAAGTCTCAGAGAGCATAACTATAGGGGGAGCATCAGAAAATGCTGATGGAGACAGCATGGATCATGGGGGAGGATCCAGTTCTAGAAGTCAACTTCAATCTGCAAGGAAGTGGACCAAATCACATACACCTGACTTAATTATTGGAGATCCTAAAGCAGGTGTCAGAACTAGAACTGCAACATTAAAATGAATGTCTCTATCACTCTTTTCTATCTCAGACTAAACTAAAGAAAGTGGAAGAAGCTCTTCAAGATGCTGATTGAGTGCAAGCAATGCAGGAAGAGTTAAATGAATTTAAAAGAAATAAAGTCTGGACCCTAGTGCCAAGACCAAAGAACAGATCAGTTGTTGGCACAAAATGGGTGTTCAGAAACAAAACTGACAGTGATGGAATAATTACAAGGAATAAAGCAAGGCTGGTTGCTAAAGGCTACTCTCAACAAGAGGGTATTGATTATGATGAAACATTTGCACAAGTTGCTAGATTAGAAACCATAAGAATCTTTTTGGCTTATGCTGCTCACAAAAAGTTTAAAGTCTTTCAAATGGATGTGAAAAGTGTTTTTCTTAATGGAGAATTGGAAGAAGAGGTCTATGTTGAACAACCTCCAGGCTTTGTAGATTCAAAATTTCCAAATCATGTCTACAGGCTTGACAAAACACTTTATGGCCTTAAGCAAGCTTCTAGAGCATGGTATGAGAATTTAACTCAATTCCTTCTAGAAAGTGGATTTCATAGAGGTACAATTGATAAAACACTGTTCTACCTCAACCATGGAAAGGACTTACTTTTGGTACAGATATATGTTGATGATATCATATTTGGCTCTACAAATGCCAAACTCTGTGAGAGGTTGCAAAGCTAATGCAGTCAAGATATCAAATGAGTATGATGGGAGAACTTAGTTATTTTCTGGGCCTTCAAGTCAAAAAAAATGAAGAAGGTACTTTTATCTGTCAATCCAAGTACACCAGAAATTTACTGAAAAAATTTGGAATGTAAGATTGTTCAACTGCATCCACTCCCATGGCCACTGCAACCAAGTTAGACAAAGATACTGGCTCAGCAGTAGAAATTAGTAACTACAGAGGTATGATTGGTTCTTTACTCTAATTAACTGTAAGTAGACCTGATATCATTATGCTACCTGTCTTTGTGCAAGATTTCAGGCTGATCCAAGAGAACCTCACTTAATAGCTGTGAAAAGAATTTTCAAGTACCTTAAGGGTACAAATGATCTAGGATTGTGGTATCCTAGAGAATCAGATTTTAAGCTAATAGGTTACTTAGATGCAGATTTTGCAGGATGTAAAATAGACAGAAAAAGCACTAGTGGAAGCTGCCAATTTCTTGCAGGCAGATTGGTTTCTTGGTTTAGCAAGAAACATAAGTCAATTTCCACATCAACTGCAGAAGCAGAATATATTGCTGCAGGAAGCTGTTATGCACATATTCTTTGGATGAAGAATCAGTTACTGGATTATGGGTTAGAATTTTCTAAAATCCCTATTTACTGTGATAATCAAAGTGCTATTGCTATGACAGGTAATCCAGTTCAACACTCAATGACAAAGCACATCAGTATTAGGTACCATTTCATAAGGGAACATGTGATGGAAGGTACATTAGAATTGCATTTTGTTCCAACAGATCAACAACTAGCAGATATCTTCACAAAACCACTATGTGAAGCTACTTTTACAAGAATGGTAAATAAACTTGGAATGGTTTCAGGTTCTTTCCCTAAATCTGCTTAGTTTTTGTTCTCATGCATCAGACCTTATGATCAGTGTTTACAGATTGTCTTATCTTCATCAAATCTGTTATTTAATTGAAATTCATTAAATGCTGATTGTTATCTGATGTGGATCTTTAAACTCTGATAGTGTTTTGAATGTTCTATGACTATTCAATCCAATGAGGATAACTGTGCTAGATGCTGACCTAGTAGTCTTCAACATACTAGAAATCCCATGTTTGAATTAGTTATTTATGTGGAAACTCATTAACACAAGCAAATTCTGATTTTGAGCTTAGTCAAGTTTACTTTGTGTATCTTATTACTAAGTCACAAACTAGATTCTTGCTTCTTATCTATCAAATTCTGACGTCAATAAATCTTAAGGATGAACTAAATGCTGATAAGCCTCACTTATCAAAAGAAAAGAAAAGAAAAGAAAAGAAAAGCCAGGTACTCCTTTGAGATCTAGAGTAAATATGAGGAAGGGAAGATCCAAGTGCATTGCTGGTATTAAGTAATATGTATTAGAAAAGCAAATAAATTTTCTTGGTGACTTTTCACATTCTCTGATTACTGGAGAAATACTATGACAACAACATAAATTCTGATAAGCAGTCGTGACTCACTTACACTGAGAAGCCACTGTAAAAAGGAATTTCAAAAGATGCATAAAATGAGCACAAACAGTTGAGGTGGACTCTTGCATAAATTTGTTCTTGAGTAGACATTGTGATTGATGACAGATTTTAAGCACTTTTCTTAGTTATGCCTTATTTCTAAGATATACTGAAGTTTACAAACTTTAATCTTTATCTGAAATTCTACTGAATGCACACACTTTCACTCCATATGAATGATGAAAATTACTGTGGTGATTAAGTTGTTTTTGACAAACAGTTAAGTGTCATTTGCATAAATTCTGAGGATAAGTTCTGATGGAAGTTCTGATGATTAAACTATGAAAAAACAAGTCAGTATTTGTATGAAGAACCACAGAAAAAGATATTCATTTTTGAGTACAGAAGCCATATTCTGATGACTATTAAGTTCTGATATAAGTTCAAGTTCTGATATTAAATCCTGATACAATCTCTTATGCTTACGTGGCATTATTCTTTACTTGACTTATTTGTGATAAAAACTGAAACGGTCATATTTAATCAGAATATATTTGGGTGAGATAAAAATAGTCATAATCATTAAGGGTTAGTGGTAAACGTGTAAGTCCTGAAAAACTGCATGTACACGGTAATTCTTACTTATTTTACGTGCCCATTAACTACTGCTTTAATTTTTTTACTGATTGTTCACACGTTGCCAGGTGTAAATTGTATCCCATGCTTCAAAAATATAACATTTGAGTGGAGAGAGTATATATATGGGAGTTAAAAGATTTTCTATTCATTTACTTACTTTTCTATTCTTAATCTCTTTTATTCTCTCTCTCCCTAATATTCTCTGACCTGCATCAGTTCTTCATCTTTACTATCACCAATTTGATAAATGGATGTTCTGAGAGCTTGAATTGATGTTCTTTCAAGTCCATCACCAAGTCTGATAACTCTAAGATGTGAAGAGTTTTCATTATAACATAAGCATCTTCCTTTCAGAATAACTTCCACCTTAGCAGAATTCTTCAACATAGGAATTTCTCTTCCATCATTTTCAGTAATCATTGGTATATAGTGAGAAGTCTTTGTACCAGAGATTCTAAATAGATCTCTTATAGCCTTCAAAATTTATTATGACCATCTTCTTGTAACATCAGATTTTACTTCCAGAAGATAGTGAATATGTTGAAGTTCTCTGACAGACTTCTTTAGCACATCAATATCAGCTAGTTTGTAAGTTAATCTATCATAGAGAAATAAAATCAATTTCTCCTTTAGATTTTCCTTATCATGAGCATCTATCACAATTTGAGAAGACAGCACTTTGTCAAGGTGCTTTTGTTTGATTTGTTCATATGGTTTATCTGTCAACATGAAAGGATCTCTTAGAGTAACTTCTACTCCTGTTTGTATCTTTTCTTCATCAGAACCTAATCCAGCTTTATCTCTAGGTTGCTTGGATCTCAACCCAAATGTTGTAAGTTGATTCATCATAAGATTGGATTTTGGTTCAACTGGAGTAGCTTTCTTCCATAACAGCTTCTTCTTATCAACAATTATCATCTTTTCCAAATTAACTTGATCAGAACTTGTTGTTTCTTCTATAGCTTGGTGTTCTTCATTCTGAACAACTTGAGCAGTGTCAGAGGTTGTTTTAGATTCTTCAATTATCTTTCTTCTCTTCAGAATTTGAACAGTTTCATCTTCTATCAAATTATCATCATGCATTGTAGTTTGATAGACTGGAATGGAAGAACTTATCTTTTTCTCAATCTTTAAAGGTTCACCAACCTTTTCTTTTCCTTTTGACTTAGGATCAATCTCAGTTTGTGATCTAGTCTTGGACTTTGAAGTCTCAGAATTTGACTTTTCCCTGATCACAATGCCTTTTTCCTTAGTCCTTGGAGGTTTCTTTGCATCAGAAGCTTTAGACTTAAGATTTGTCTTCTCAACAGCAAATCTAGCTTCTTCCTCTTTGAGAGTTTCCAAATCCATTCCTGGATTTTGTTTCAAAATTAATCTTCTAGTTATCTCCTCATCAAGTGTCTGGATTTTAGGATTTTTGTAATAAACAGTAGTCTGCTTCCCCTTTAGCTTCAGAGTTTGTAAAAACTTCTGAGAGTCTTTAGATCCTGACTGAATCAGAATATCAGAACTTGACATCAGACTTTGTTTATCAGAACTTGACTTCAGACTTTTAGCATTCTCAGTATCAGAACTTGACTTGTTCTGTATAGAAGATTTTCCTTGAACTTTTCCTTGACCTCTACTCTTATCAGAGTTTCCCCGGTCATCACTTTTATCATCCTTTTTCTTCAGTATTTCAGTAGGTGAGCATTTGGACTGAACTACCTTCTCCCCCTTTTTTGGCATCATCAGGAAGTAAGAGAGAAAGAAGAAGTTCAAATGAAGATTGGATTTCTTCCAATTGAGCTTTCTGAGAAACTTGGTTAGCCAGGACCTCATTAATTTGGGCCTGTTGCTTCTCTTGAATCTTCTCAATGGCTTCAATTTTCTCAAGAGTAGGTCTGATATATCTATTCTTGTCAAGCTTAAGCTGTAGATCTAGCTTATCAGCATATTCCTTTAGTGTATCAACCTTTTCATGAGTAGAAGAATGTAGACCTTGAAGATGTTTGGTAGATAGAGCAGTAACCTTGAGTTGTGTCTTTATATCAGCATTTGTGAGCAACTCATCAGCTTTAGCAATATGCTCTGTCAGAATGTTAGAACTTGGAATGAAATCAGTGTCATTCTACTTCGTGGTCCACTCCACACCTCTGTGAGTATCCTCCCAAGGAATAGGTGCTTCCTTTTTAACAAATTTCTTCACCAATTCTTCATTTCCTAGTATAGGAACTGGAGTCTCAGCAGAAACACTGTCTTCAGAACTTGAGGAAGACTCATTATGTTCTGACAACACAACAGTGTGTGAAGCAACTGGAGATTTAGGAACAGCTTCATTTAAATTCTGAACAGCAGAATTTATCTCCAGAGCTGGTGTGGTTGATGTAGATGGTATCTCAACATTAAAAATTGGAAAATGAGTTGGGGATTGCTGAGCATCTGTAGATGGAGCTTCCAGATAAAGAACATTTGGTATATTCAAATTATGATTATCTATTTCAGAATTTTCAGTTTGTTCTTTAGCATCATCTGTAGCTTTAATAGGAGAGACATGAGGGGTTACAACTATATCAGTAGCAATATCTTTGGCTTGAGCTGGAAGGGCTTAAATGATAATCGGTTCTTGTGAGATCAGAGATTCCTAATCCCCTTCCTCAGCTTCTTCAGTATCTTCTGATGGAGCCATATCCAAATACCTCCTAGGCTTCATTTTCTTCAATCTCCTTGCCAATGAAGGAGTTGCTTTAACAACTTCAGAACTGATAGATTTCTTCTTCAAAGTATCAGAACTTTGAGCTGCAGTTTCTTTCTGAGAAGTAACATTCTCAGCTCCAATTATCACAGGTTCTGATGCATGAACCCGTGCTTCAACTATTTTCTCAAATCAACACAATTTATTATTGACCATAATTGTAATCAAAACATTCATCAAAGTATAAAGTTTAAATAGATGAAGTAAAGATTAACAAATTACAATTAGAACATGCACGGTCATATTATATGAGAGAAACAGAGACTAAATCTTGCAATTAAAGGAAATTTCATTAATATATCAAATGAGTACATTTCATGAAATTTATAGATTACATGCAAAAATTACAAGATAGTCCTAGTCTAAGAATCTTAACATCAACAGCCTTAGTCCTAGTATAAGAAAACCTATCGACTAGTTCCTCCGGCTGCTGACAAAGAGCACTGCAAGACGGATAATCCGTTTGGATAATCCGTTCTTGCTGAAGGAGAGCCTCTCTCTTTTCCTCTTCCAATCGATCAAGATGGAGCTAGTAGTCCATCGAAAAGAATAAGAGGTCTGTGTGAGCCTCTTGTGAAACAGAGTTCCAGAGCTCTTCAGGAATGCGGTGACATGCCACTATTGTTGTCAGTCATCACAACTCAACTCTATATTGAAAGTTTCATAGTTTATGAACAAGTTGAAAAGAACCATTGTTGTTTATGAAGAAGAAAAATGATGAGAACTAAAAAAAGTGAGTTTGTGAGAAAAATGGAAGATGATTTGGCTGGGATGAATAGTCGGTTTAAATAGCCAATGGAATACCAAGGGACGTGAGGACTGTTTAACGATTAAGAGTAAACAATAATGATGCCTCGTCTCCCTAGACCGATGTGTAATAATAACAGTCAGTAAAAAGTTAAAGCAAGAGTTAATGAGCACGTAAAATAAACAATAATTACTGTGCACATGTAGTTTTTCAAGACAAACACGTTTATCACTAACCCATAATGATTATGACTGTTTTTATCTTACCCAAATATATTATGATTTAAATATTAATGTTTCAGTTTTTATCACAAATAAGTCAAGTAAAGAAAAATGCCACGTAAGCATCAAGGATTCCATCAGGATTTAATATCAGAACATAACTTATATCAGATTTTAACAGTCATCAGAATATGGCTTCTGAACTCAAAAAGTGAATATCTTTTTCTGTGATTCTTCATACAAATCCTGACTTGTTTCCTTCAGAGTTTAATCATCAAAACTTCCATCAGAACTTGTCCTCAGAATTTATGCAAATGACACTTAACTGTTTGTCAAAAACAACTTAATAACCACAATAATTTTCATCATTCATATGGAGTGAAAGTGTGTGCATTCAGCAAAATATCAGATAAAGATTAAAGTCTGATAAACTTCAGTACATCTTAGAAATAAGACATAACTAAGAAAAGTGCTTAAAATCTGTCATAAATCATGAAGTCTACTATTGATCAAATTTATGCAGTAATCCACCTCAACTGTATATGCTTATTTTATGCATCTTTTGAAATTCCTTTTTATAGTGGCTTCTCAGTTTAAGTGAGTGACGACTGCTTATCAGAATTTATGTTGTTGTAATAGTATTTCTCCAGTAATCAGAGAATGTGAAAAGTCACCAAGAAAATTTATTTGCTTTTCTAATGCATATTACTTAATACTAGCAATGCACTTGGGTCTTCCCTTCCACATATTTACTCTAGATCTCAAAGGAGTACCTGACTTTTCTTTTCTTTACTTTTCTTTACTTTTCTTTTCTTTTGATAAGTGAGGCTTATCAGTATTTGGTTCATTCTTAAGATTTACTGACATCAGAATCTAATAGATATGAAGCAAGAATCTAGTTTGTGACTTAGTAATAAGATACACAAAGTAAACTTGACTAAGCTCAAAATCGAAATTTGCTTGTGTTAATGAGTTTCCACATAAACAACTAATTCAAACATGAGATTTCTAGTATGTTAAAGACTACTAGGTCATCATCTAGCATACTTATCCTCATTGGATTGAATAGTCACAGAACATTCAAAACACTATCAGAGTTTAAAGATCCACATTAGATCACAATCAGTACTTAATGAATTTCAATTAAAGAACAAATTTCATGAAAATAAGACAATTTGTACATACTGATCATAAATTCTGATGCATGAGAACAAAAACTAAGTAGATTTAGAGAAAGAACCTGAAACCATTCCAAGTTCATTTACCAGTCTTGTAAAAGTAGCTTTACATAGTGGTTTTGTGAAGATATCTGCTAGTTGTTGATCTGTTGGAACAAAATGCAATTCCACTGTACCTTCCATCACATGTTCCCTTATGAAATGGTACCTAATGCTGATGTGCTTTGTCATTAAGTGTTGAACTGGATTACCTGTCATAGCAATAACACTTTGATTATCACAGTAAATAGGGATTTTAGAAAATTGTAACCCATAATCCAGTAACTGATTCTTTATCCAAAGAATCTGTGCACAACAGCTTCCTGCAGCAATATATTCTGCTTCTGCAGTTGATGTAGAAATTGACTTCTGTTTCTTGCTAAACCAAGAAACCAATCTGCCTCCAAGAAATTGGCAGCTTCCACTAGTACTTTTCTTGTCTATTTTGCATCCTGCAAAATCTGCATCTGAGTAACCTATTAGCTTAAAATCTGATTCTCTAGGATATTACAATCCCAGATCAGCTGTACCCTTAAGGTACTTGAAAATTGTTTTCACAACTATTAAGTGAGGTTCTCTTGGATCAGCCTGAAATCTTGCACAAAGACACATAGCATACATGATATCAGGTCTACTTGCAGTTAAATAGAGTAAAGAGTCAATCATACCTCTGTAGTTAGTAATATCTACTGATGAACCAGTATCTTTATCTAACTTGGTTGCAGTGGCCATGAGAGTGGATGTTGTTGAACAATCTTGCATTCTAAACTTCTTCAGTAAATTTCTGGTGTACTTGGATTGACAGATAAAAGTACCTTCTTCATTTTGATTGACTTGAAGTCCCAGAAAATAGCTGAGTTCTCCCATCATACTTATTTGATATCTTGACTGCATTAGCTTTATAAACCTCTCACAGAGTTTGGCATTTGTAAAACCAAATATGATATCATCAACATATATATGTACCAAAAGTAAGTCCTTTCCATGGTTGAGGTAGAACAGTGTTTTATCAATTGTACCTCTATGAAATCCACTTTCCAAAAGGAATTGAGCTAAAGTCTCATACCATGCTCTAGGAGCTTGCTTAAGGCCATAAAGTGCTTTATCAAGCCTGTAGACATGATTTGGAAATTTTGAATCTACAAAGCCTGGAGGTTATTCAACATAGACCTCTTCTTCCAATTCTCCATTAAGAAAAGCAATTTTCACATCCATTTGAAAGACTTTAAACTTTTTGTGAGCAACATAAGCCAAAAAGATCCTTATGGCTTCTAATCTGGCAACTGGTGCAAATGTTTCATCATAATCAATACCCTCCTGTTGAGAGTAGCCTTTAACAACCAGCCTTGATTTATTTCTTGTAAATATGCCATCACTATCAGTTTTATTTCTGAACACCCATTTTGTGCCAACAACTGATCTGTTCTTTGGTCTTGGCACTAGGGTGTAGACATTATTTCTTTCAAATTCATTTAACTCTTCCTGCATTGCTTGCACCCAATCAGCATCTTGAAGAGCTTCTTCCACTTTCTTTGGTTCAGTCTGAGATAGAAAAGAATGATAGAGACATTAATTTGATATTGCAGTTTTAGTTCTGACACCTGCTTCAGGATCTCCAATAATTAAGTCAAGTGTATGTGATTTGGTCCACTTCCTTGCAGATTGAAGTTGACTTCTAGAACTGGATCCTCCCCCATGATCCATGCTGTCTCCATCAGCATTTTCTGATGCTCCCACTGTAGTTATGCTCTCTGAGACTTCAAAATTTGACTTGGATCCTTCAGAATTTGAAGTATCAGAGCTTCCAGAAATATCAGAATTTGGCTCATCAGAACTAGATGTATCAGAACTTGAAGAGCCAGTGATAGGTTCTGATGCTTCTTGAGAGTCTTGAGATGTGGTAGGAACTTCAACTTGCTTCCCCTGGACATGTGCATTTTCCTTTGGAGTTGTTACCACAGATGCAGTGACATCAGTACTTACAGGTTCAGAGTTTAAGTCATCAGAATTTACAGAATCAGAATTTAAGTCTTCATTTTCAAATCTCAGTTGATCGTGATCATTGGAATCTTCAAGTCCAGTAATCTTCTTATCATCAAAAGATACATTGATAAATTCCATGAAAACCCTTGTTCTTAAATTGTAGACTCTGAAGGCTTTTGTAGAAAGTGGATATCCAACAAAAATTCCTTCATCAGCTTTTAGATTTAATTTTGACAGCTGTTCAAGATGAGTCTTAAGAACAAAACACTTACATCCAAATACATGAAAGTATTTCAGATTTGGCTTCTTTTTCTTCACCATCTCATATGGTGTTTTTCCTTGCTTGTTTATGAGTAATACATTCTGTGTAAAACAAGCAGTCTGCATAGCTTCAGCCTAAAAGTAGGTTGGAAGCTTTGCTTCATCAAGCATAGTTCGTGCAGCTTCAATGAGAGTCCTATTCTTCCTTTCTATAACTCCATTTTGCTGTGGAGTTCTAGGTGTAGAAAATTCCTGTTTGATTCCATGCTCTTTGCAGAACTCTTCCATGATTGAATTCTTGAACTCAGTACCATTATCACTTCTTATAATTTTAACAGAATCTTTGACCAACTTATCCAACTGTCTGACATGATCAGTTAGAGTAAATATAGTTTCATTTTTCTTGTGCAAGAAGTACACCCAAGTGTACCTTGTGAACTCATCCACTATAACCATAGCATATTTATTCTTTGCAATAGACATGACATTGACTGGACCAAATAGATCAACATGCAATAGGTGATAAGGCTCAAGAATTGATGACTCAGTTTTGCTCTTGAAAGAAGATTTTCTTTGTTTTGCCTTTTGACATGAATCACAAAGGCCATCATGAGCAAATACTGATTTTGGCAATCCTCTCACAAGATCTTTCTTTACAAGCTCATTTATGTTGTTGAAGTTTAAATGAGAGAGTCTTTTGTGCCAATTCCAGCTTTCTTCAATTGATGCTCTACTCAACTGACATATTGCAGAACCATCAGAACTTGTTGAAAGTCTGGCTTCATAAATGTTACCATGCCTGTAACTTTTCAGAACCATTTTGCTTGTAGAATTGCTTACAACTTCATAGTGTTCTTCAAAGAAATCCACATGATAACCTATGTCACGGATTTGACACACACTCAGCAGATTGTGTTTAAGTCCTGAGACAAGAGCTACTGTTTCAATGATGACATTCCCAAGAATAATATTGCCATATCCCAGAGTTTTTCCCATATTGCCATCTCCATAATAAACTTCTGGGCCAGCTTTCTCCACAAAGTCTGAGAGCAGGGCTTTATTTCCAGTCATATGTCCTGAACATCCACTATCCAGTACTAGGATGTTTTTCCTGTTGCCCTGCAATCACAAAGACCACTAATGATTAGTTTTACGGACCCAAACTTGCTTGGATCCTTTGAACTTTTTAAGTTTGTTAGCATTTGCAGCGAATTTAATATCAGAGTTTATGCTAACATGTTGTTTATTAGAACTTATATCAGACTTTGCATCAGATTTTACACTAGAAGGAATTAAAGCAACTTTCTTCAAAGAAGGTTTTATTTGATAATAATCATAGTATAAACTATGATATTCCTTACAAGTATAAATGGAATGCCATAAACTTACACAATGAAAACAAGGATTTTGTGGCTTAAATCTAACAGATTGACTCTTAACTCCTGACTTAGGAGGTAAAGAGTTTATATTCTTATTCTTCTTGTAAAAAGAAGCAAGATGGTTAGAGTTTCCACAATTATAACATTTCTTTCTAGGAGCATTAGGAACAAGCATATAATTATTGCTTTTATTCACACCTTCCTTTCCATTCCTATTTTTCCTAGCTGCCTTAACCTTGTTAACATTCCTTATTTCTTTCAGCTTATGCTTAAGCTGCTTCTTTGTCATTAAGCCTATGTTGACTTCAGCTGGCTTATCATGTTCTAATTTGTCAAAAGTTGACTTCTCCTTAACTTCTGTTACAGACTCTTTCATCTTTTTAGAATCAGACTTTACAGTTTTAGCTACAAACTTAACAGGATTTACCTTTGGCTTAACAGTTTGTTTAACAACAATTGGCTCAATTTGTTCAGTTCCTTTTTCACTTTTAACATCTCCATAACCTAAGCCCTCTTTCCAGTTTCCACTACTTAATAAATTATGAGTTGTCCTGCCAGAGTTAGTCCAAGTCCTGATAATCTCTTTTTTTTCTAACTCAGTTTTGAGAGATTTATTCAATTTTAGCAATTCATCTCTGACATAAAAAGCATCATCTCTCTTTCTGAGTTTGATAGAACATAATTAACTCTTTTTCTAAATAATCATTCCTTTTCTTATAAGCAAGATTTTCATAAGTTAATCTTTCACATGTTAAAGTTTGATCTCTATAGCTAATAAACATGGTTTTAAGATATAATCTCAACTCAGTAATATCATCAGTATGAAAGGCATAAGTTGTTTGAGGTACCTTTAATTCAGCAGTTTCAGGGCTGCCATCAGTATTTGACATTTGAGTTGTCTCCTCTGTCAGACTTTGCACTTTTGCCTTTATACTTTCTGAAACCTTTCTTATCAGCACTTCCACCTTTCTTGAAAAACTTCTTTCCCCTTCTGAATTTCCTGTAGACTATCTTTGTGATACCCTTCACCATAAGAGCACACAATTTCATCATCTCTTCATCATCATCTATTTCAGGTAAACTTTCAGTTTCTGAATCATCATCATCAGAACTCGATGATTCTGAATCAGACTTTATGATGAGAGCCATTCATTTACCTTTCTTTGAGACAACCACTTTGGGGAATTCCTCCTCAGACTTAAGAGCAACTGTCCTTGAGTTTCTCCTCTGTCTCTTGATTCTTTGATCCATCTCAAGTTCTTAAGTCTTGAGCATACCATAAATTTCATCAAGAGTAGTTTCATCAAGAGCATAGTTGTCTCTTATAATAGTAGCCCTCAAATCCCAACTTTTAGGAAGAGCTAAAAGGAATTTTAGATTTGAATCTTCAAGATCATATTCCTTGTCCACCAGGGACAGATCATTCAAGAGTTTGATAAACCTATCATATAAGTCAGTTAATGACTCATTACTTTTTGAGTCAAAGTGCTCATACTCTTGAGTGAGTATAGTCCTCCTGTTCTTCTTGATTGCATCAGTTCCCTGGCATCTTGTCTCCAAAGCATCCCATATCTCCTTTGCAGTCTTGCAATGAATTACCCTATTTGACATGACATTATTAATGGCACTATGCAGCAAATGATGTACCTTTGCATCCTTGGCAATGGATGAGATATCTTCAGCTGTATACTCACTTTTCTCCTTTAGTATGATCTTTGCTGGCTTATCTGCAACTACAACAGAGAGCTTGGTTGGCTTATGCGGTCCTTCATTAATTCTGTCAAGGTATTCTGGATATGTAGCTTCCAGAAACATAGTCATCTTCACTTTCCATATGGGGTACTCAGAAGGTCTCAATATGGGAACCCTAATAGTATCATATCGACTGTGGATTTGAGTCTTTTGAGTTTCTTCAGTTTTGGCGGGCTTGGTTGGATTTTCTGCTTCTTCAGCCATGATTGTTTTGGATCTTTATTGTATGTGTATTAACAGATAGGCTCTGATACCACTTGTTAGGTCACACAACACTGTAGAAGGGGGTTGAATACAGTGTAGAATACAATCAAATCGATTTCGAACACAAGTAACAGTAAACATATATATTCAATATAATAAACTCTTTTACAATGGAACTGTTCTCTCTCAGTGATGAACAAATATCACGAGAGCTGCTAGGTTATAATGTATGATCTTCTCGATAATGAAAACATATATAGTGTAAACCTATGGCTGTGTTTATATAGTACACAGTTACAAGATAACTTTAAATTGATATGGAATATAATTCTGTCTCCTAAAATATATCAATCAGATATCTTTTACAATTCTTTAAGTCCTCTAACTCTTTCCATGCATATCTTTTTTTTGTATTCGTCTGGATCTTCTTTCCTATAAATCAGCTTCCTTCCTTTACTGTTAGTCCTCTCGTACTTAAGTTCTGATATCCATCTTCTGATATTTATCTTCTGATAATCTAAGTTCCGATATCCTTAAATTCTGACTTCCAGTAAGTACTGATTCCAGTAAGTACTAATATTTTCTGTTTCTTAAGATATGAAAACTAAACATGAAACTCACGGCTCGTAGTATAAACATGAAACTAAACATGAAAACTATTTCCGGTTATGAAATTATAATTCTCAAGATTTTCTTGGTCGTAGTATAATTATCTTATTCCTCGATGGCTCATAAAATAATATCAATTGGACTATTGGTTTTCTTCAAAAACTCACGGCTCTTGCATACACTTATTTAGTACGTATAACCACAATATGAACTCGGAAACTTAAATTAAACACTCGTATATGGTGTGGTCGCAAAAGTTTTCAATAAACCGTAAGGTTACTATTCCTAAAGGTCTTTTACTGATGTCAAAAATTTGGGTTCTTACAGTCTTCCCCCCCTTAAAAGGATTCCGTCCCGGAATCAGTTCAGAAATAGGCGGGGACACGCTTCTTACAAGACCACCTCGAGTTCTCACGTTAACTTCACAGCATTGGATCTCTTCATAAAATTTCCACTCATCCGTCAAATATATTTCCGGGTACTCATTTTAAACTTGGTGACTATTCGATATTGGTGCTAATTTATACGCCAAATCTCTTATTCCTTTAAAGATTTCAACCAGTCCAATAATCCTTGGTTCAACATTCTTTCCCTTTCAAATCTCATCACTCCTTCCTCGGGAGGTACTTTCAATAATACTTGGTCTTTTACTTCGTACTTTTCGTCTTTATAGATCTAGTCCGCATATCTCTATTGTTCATCCTGGGCTGCCACTAGCCGGGTTCTGATAAGTTCTAGGAATTTCTTTGGTCTGTAGACTCAACTATGGTCCAGTATCCTCCGCTTACCAATTTTTTTCCAATTTAAGGGAGAACGATTCTTTCTTCCGTACAAAGCTTTGTAGCCATTCCAATGCCCAAACGATAACTTTTTATTATCGGTAATTCGATTAACGTCAATTGGTCACTTCATTTTCCTTAGAAATCTATAATATGGACTATTAGCACATCTTCTAGTGTTTGGAATGCTCCTTCAACTTATTCGTTTCCCCCTCCATCACTCTTACTAGTTCTAGAGTTTCGTTCCTTAACATTTTCCCATTTTTGCCCATCATTTTTGTTGATTATTTTATGTAAGAAGTTCTCATCGCATTTCTACACGCTCGTCTTATGTTACAAGCTTAGCGTCAGATTTAACATTTCTTCCCGTAGTAACGTAAGGCACATCATTGTCCTGTTGCCATCTTGAAGGAAGCACCATTTCATACATAATTGATTGACACATTTTAGGATCGTGGAACGTTCAGCTTCCGTCATCGGTCGGACTTCTTTAATCATTCCCCGTATAATATCTATAGTACTAAGATACCTTCTGGGTCGTACTTGTTATTCTCGCTAGCGCCTTAGACGTATTTACGTTTATTGGTAGCTGCTACCAGTGGCCTTTATGGGGCGTGTACGATCTTCTTTTCCTTTTATCAGCTCTGACAATGACATCCTTCATTCTTTCACATTGTCTTTCGTAAGAAATATCGGCGACTATTTTTTGTATGCTAGCATGGTAAGTACATCTACACGAATTATCTGTCAATAATAGACGATTCCCCAAACCGTTCCAAATACAAGGTAAGCCACTAGACATATCTTTAATGGTCATGATAGTCCTCTCATTCTACTTGTCAATTTGAGAACTCTAAGTCATTCCTTTGTCCGTCCTTTTTCGCAAAATATCTTGGGAAATAGTCCCATTAATTAAATCTTGGGTCCTTGCGCGGTACAGTCGTCACAGGGTCTCTCTGTCCCAATTATCTCTTCTGCGTTCATAACAATTTTATAGAGTGGACATCTATCATTTGCATAATAAAATAAGCGGTCTTATTTAATCTATCACTCAAAATCCTAAAATAGCACGACGGCTAAATTGGTTCTTGATAATCCTCCTTCAAAATTTATTATAATTAACTCTTACTCCTATTTGGGTCCACTATAAGTCGTAATCGCCAAAATTTTAATCCTCGCCTTTCCGTTCTCATTTTCAACCATGTCGAATACTTACTTACCTACTCAATGACATCCCTTTTCATATTCTGTCATGACTAATATCCGTTTACGTTTTTAGGCATCTTTAAGGCTTCCTGTTAAGTAATAAAGGGTTCTTTTCATGTGATCCTTCTCATCAGTTATTCTGAGATTTGTCATCCTCAATATATCTTTTCCTACTTAAAGTGTCGGCCACCACATTGTCCTTTCCTTGATGATAATAGATTTCTCAATCATAGCCTTTGATCAATTTGACTATAGCCTCTATCTCGTGTTCAATGTAAGAAAAAAAAAATTCCAAAATTTTCTCATAAGTAAACTCCTTGTCCCTTTCAGCCCGAACCTTATCACAATTATTCTAGATCATTATTAGGACACCTTATGTCACGATCCTTAGGCTGCGTAGACGTATCATTACACTTCATACAAAATCCTATTTTTATCGCCAAGTATTTCTAACAAGAGGTTATTACTAATCTTACCTTCACTTTTTGAAAATCTTATTCCTCGAATTCATACATGATTGGTCTTTCCTGAATTCATTAGTTCTTATCCCAATAGTGTTTCACAAAAGCGTACCTCACTAATCACGTTATATCTCTATTATCGTTCTTCTATAACCATGTTAAAGATCCTTCTGATAATAACTAAACATGGTATTCCTTTTTTAAAATAACTTACTCATCACGATGCTCCGATTGCACCATCATAGCACTGAGCTTTCAGTCTCATATTACAAAAATAAGTTCTCAACTATACCTCTCTTTGTTCGAAAGGCAATTAGCCTTGGAAAAATGATTTTCATGATATCGATGAAATTTAGACAATCTTAACAAGATTTCAAAATCTATCATCTGAACAAATAATGAGCTCTGAATAAAAGAGTCGCAACACTCAGAAGATTTATAACTTGGAAGGAAGAATACAACAAGGATTATCCTTCCATGTCCTTAGAATTTTATATTGTGATATTCTAGAGAATATCCATTGAAAGCAATGATTGCTGATAATAACATCATACGAATGATACTTGTAAGATTTTCCCATTGAAAGAATACATTTCTTTTTGAATATCGAAGGAAATTTGAAATAACATTCTCAACCAAAGGTTAATCATTGAGGTTTCAAGATGAGGTTATTTTGAAGGAAGGAATTTTACTCAATGATTAACAAATAAGGAAGTATATTGTTCTTCAATCACTTTATGATTTTAATTGGTTATTCTTTATATAAACGAAATAATAGAATATTTCATAAAACTGAATATGAATTCTCGTTTGAGTGGGCAACCTAGTTAGGTCTCAATTAAATCATTCTTTGAAAATTTCATCAACAATTAAATTTTGCATATGTAATGCACTATGGAATAATAAAAATTTGATTGGAAGTGGAACTAGCAAAATAATAACTAGTCCATATCAAGCAATATTATCAACTGGCTAAGAAAATGGCCAACTCAATTGGTTTGGCCTATAGTAACTAGCTAGGACGATTAGCTAGACTTTCATCGTATTAATTAAACTTTCGATTAGTTAGGACAATTAACTAGTCATTCATGAGAACATATGCAACTAGGCATATTTCAGTTTGTTTGTAAAAAAAAATCTCAACATCGTAACCAGTGAAGAAATTGTGGCTACCTGGATGACGATTTTGAAAGAAAGAGTTTTTAAATTTGGTCCGAGAAAGACAATTATAACTCTGAATCGAGTGATCTTGGCATCGGAACAATCGATAGCCTCTTATCAAATATTTCTTTCCAAATAAAGGGTACACTTATAGGTGCCCTAGTTGTAAGAACCCTAAATTTTGTAATATTTTAAACCTTCAGTGAATAATAATTGGATGTGATTATGCAAAAATTTTGAGTTCCCCATAAATGAATAGTGGAATCTTGAGAATCCAAGAACGTATTCTCGTTTAACGAGCTAAATAAGTGAATGCAAAAGCCGTCGAAATTCGAAGATTCCCACCCATACTATGTGTTTTAGAATCCGTAAAGAATGGTGTAGAACCGGGAATACTACGTTAAATAAACATCTCATCAAGATGTTATTAAGTTCAAGAGAAAGGAATGGAAGTGATTAAAGGATTATAGACGGTAAACGAAATCCTTGCGAAATGAAACGTTCTACGGGAAAACTATCGGAATAAAATAACAAGTGCATGAACGGTAATTAAATGAGGAAGTAATTGGAAGCCATGCAAGTTGGCCATGCATAATCCTACACCCAACTAGTAGTTATAAGTGTAACTAGTAGTTAGTCAATCAAACTAGAATAATGTTGTGAATGGTAAAGGGGGGACAAGGAGTACATGCACCATACCTCCATATTTCTCTCATTCAACACACAATCACAAGCCATACTTCTATTATTTCTTTGTCCAAGTGCAGCTCTTATACATATATCCACATATGTATACTTATAACCTAACACACTTTCAAGAGCCAAGCAAAAGAAAGCCATTCTCTCCGTCCTTCTCCATTTCCGAATTTCCAAGAACCCCTAAGAAATAAAAATTCACAACTTAAGATCTACCCACTCAAATATCATGAAATTTTAACCGTAGCTGCTCCATATAATAGGTAAGCTTCATACCAAATTTCAGACTCAAATAATGTTTTTTCAATTTTATAAAAATGTTTGAAGGAGATGCTGAATAGTAACTCCGAATTTTACTAACTCATTTTCTTGATTTCTCTTGTTAGTCTAAGGATTGTTAGGGATAGATCAATCTTCTATAAGGTTAATACACTCCTCCTAGATATTCTAGGGATCCAAGAAGGTATAACTCTTCACCCTTAAAGATTTTATGGTTGGATTTTAAGGATTATTGTTATATGGTTTCAAGATTTAAGAGATTGTGAATGCTTAAGGTTTATATGTTTAAATCTTGTTAAGTTTTAAAGATTATGAGATGTGGTTCTTGGATGTTACACTAGATGATGTAAAGAATGAGTAGATGAGTGAATCTTGAAGATTATATGTGTTTATGTTGGTTACAAGTAGTGGAAATGGCAAGATCTTGTTGTGGTTGTTAAGTAGTGGACTTGTTGCACATATTCTGGTTTGTGCAGAGAATTCGGCCATTAAATAATCTGTAAAGTGTGAACCACTAGACATTAAAATCTAGATATTATTTTTTAGTTTCGGTACATATAAAGAACATCGCGAGGCGATTTACGGTTTAGGAGTTATGGCCGATTTAGTGAAAAGCATTTATGTGAGAACACAGTTACGGATTGTGGAGTTGTGTGATGATTTTGGAACCCTACAAATTATAATTTGACTATGGAAAAATCATGGTAAGTGGATATTACAGTAAAGAAGAATACCCAAAAAGAATTTCATTAAAATATTAATTTTCCAATTTTATAAAAATATTGGAACTAAAGTCGCGCGGTAATGCTACACGACGCGTAGCCACTGCCTAGCTACTGCCCTGTTTTGATTAAATCTGGAAAATTTGTTTTCTAAAAAAGACAGAGTTTGTTTTTGATTAAAAAGTAGAAGTTATCTAGATCGTCACGCAAATACGGCATGTCGATTGATTTAACGGTTTGTGTGTTATGAGCGTTTTAGTAAAACTAGCGCGAATAGTAGAACTCCACAGTCGACCGAACTTTGCAAATGTTTTCACGTATTTAAATTCATATTTTCAAATCGAAACTTTTGTGATAATTATTAAAAAACACTCAAGAAGTCCTTGAGGTGGTTTTGCATTTAAATCTTAATTTTTTCGATTTATTAAAAATGCCAGCGTGCAAGTCGCGTAATAGTAATTCAGTGAAAAGTCAACTATGGAAGTACTACTTTGACCGCCCGTTTTGGCCAAGTTAATAATATAATTTGGAGATGATCAAAACACTAGAGTTGTTAAGGATTGTAAGAAGAACACATAGGTGTGTCGAACGAGATTTTAAATGGACAGTAGCGAGGTGTGAGATGTCGTAAGTTAAATGAATCCGAGAGAGTGAAGATCGTGTAGAGTGAGTCTACTTAGAATAAGTCGATCATTGGTTAACCCGACTAACCGAGGTTATATTATGTCTTGGTAGAGGTTCCAGGATCGAGAGGGATACATCAAGGTAGAGCTTGGACATCAGGCAAGTTTACGAAACCCTATCACAAATTATCCATGCTATATACACTGTTGTGATATTGATGCCATAATTTACAGTTTGAAAATATATGCTTGTCTGTGATATCAATACATTCAAATTATGTGATTATTTACGAAAACAAATTTTGTTTTATACGAGTATGAGAAATTGAAACGTAATTTTATTATAATACAAGATAGTGGGATTCGGAGATATTTTAAATCGATTTAATTCCGGAACGAGCCGGACGCGGAAGATTTCTATTTCAATAAACAAAGTACTTTCGTGTAACATACATATTAAGCGAACGATTGAGATTTAATTTATAACTATAAGAGATAATCAAATATTCACTCAAGGGATATCCTATTTGATTATTTATTTATAAGTAATACCTAAAGAGTTACTAAAATATCCGGAAAATACTTAAAGAGATATTGAAAAGTTTTTAAATTAATTCACTCTGTCTTAAACGCATGTAACCATTTGAAGGAAAATTATAAGATGTCAAATCCTGTCTTAAGTATTTAATTAAGATTTTTATCAATTCATTGAACCTTATTGAGAAACATTTTGTACTTAAGGTTTTATCAATTCATTGAATCCTTCTTAAAAATATTATGAGACCGTAAATATTTAATATTCCGTACCTCTAAAAATCATTTAAAAATAGACATAGTTCCCAAGGATACTTTCTAAATTATTCAAAATTTCTCGGAAGAGATCAATCATCTGAAACTTATCAAAACCTTAGGGAACTTAGTCTAGAAGCATAAGGGTTTTGCTTCCCCGCTCAATGAAAAACAAGTGAACAATATATGTAAAACTTTACTACGGTTAAGGGTTTGAAAATGAATTTAAATTCAAAACTCCGACAACTCCCAAGGATCAATTGAATTAAAAGTGATGAATAAATCATCTTATTTAAAGGTCAACTCCGAATGATCTATTCATTCGATAAAGGATTTTTTGTAAATAATATAATTGTTTTGGGACTGGAATGTGGCCTGCCCGGCACGGAGAGGTATCGGGTAGTGACCAAGTGCGGAGTGGCGCAATATACAGTTATATGGTCTCTGTGACCATTGACTTTCGGACTTGCACGAAAATGGGCAACCACCGTGTAGTGTCTTATTAAGCCGAAAGGCGGCTAGGTTTGTATTCCTTCTACTAGTAGAGAAAATTCCGTACTCGGCTGATCACCGGTACATGGTTTATTCCAGTATAGTCCCTTTCTTCCATTTTGGAAAATTGTTGTGCAATCTACAACAGAAGGCCGATAAGGCTGAGTTTTAAATCATGAGATGCATGATGTGAATATCAAATCCAGTTCATAATTCTGGTTCGAGTAAAATCTTGAAGTTTGAAAAAAAGAGATGGAGACAAGTATAAAGTGGATATAATGTTACAGTTGATTTTGAGAATATTACAAGTTTGACAAGCATATATTTTTTCAGAAATCTTTGAAAAATATGAAGTACATTTATTGTTATATATATATGTATACATATAAATATATATGTACCTTGCTGAGCCATAGTGCTCACTCTTGCTTTTATATATTTTATCACAACAGATAGCCAGTATGCTGGAGAGAAGGCAATTGCGTGGAGAATACGTAGATTGCCCACAAACTCATTGCAGCTTTGCTCAGGTGGACCAAAGTATGCAGATATGATGCTGTTCGAGTTAGAAATATTCATAACTTCATGTAGAGGTTATGAGTAATAGTGTGAGATCCTGGAAAGTGTATTTGATGTGTAATAACAGATGTTATTGGTTTTGTATTGTTTCTAAGATTATAACTTGTATGTGTGAAGGATTGGGGTCTATGATATGGTTTTGTTGGATCATGGGGATTAACACATGTGACAAAGGATTGGATGGATATGTGACGACCCAGATTCCTAACCCCGGATTTGGGGGGTATTACAGAAGTGGTATCAGAGCTTTAGGTTATGAATCTTGGAAACGATAGGAGTAAAATCGGGTAGACGTAAGGATAAAAATGAATTAATGAGAACTCTCATCGAGTTCGTAGTCGGATTACTACGGAGTAGTCGCGACGGTAGTACCCCAAGGGAACATTAGCCTTAAGAGTAGAAGTATCGGTTGAGTTATTAGTAGTCGATTGAAAATCCAGCATTAAAGGAAGAGAATGAGTTGTAGTACTCAGAGACAAGAGTGCTAAGAGTTATGTGTAAAAGAGAGTCTATCGGTTGAGCCGATAGAGTTTATTGATGGACTACCACGAGTTATATTGAAGTATTTATGTGAAGTGTTTCACGGAGACTGTTGGAATCATTTGAGATTGACAGGATGAGGAAAGGAGAAAATTGTACAGGATTTTTTAATAATATTGATATAGAAGTGGAGCTGGGTCTCCGAAGAAAGCGGAATGAAGACGATACCTCTAATACCATAGGTTGATTGGATAACCCGAGTCTTGCTACTCATAGCTCTTTATAGATTGCCCTTGAGGAGACATATCAGGCGAGAATCAAGATGCTTAATTCTTTTTACTATTAAGGTTATTAAGTTACCTGAATTGGTTAAAAGTATTGTTCCGACAATAAGGGCCCAATACGCGACGAGAAATGATTGTACCAAGAAGGGTATTCGCTATACCATTGAGGAATCTATGTCCTATAAGGAAGATTTTAGCGTATCCCAATACGATCACGCTATGCAATAATATAAAATCATTTCATTCGTTAATCCATTATGGTTCAGTGCGGAAAGTGAGAATCGACAGTATAACTTCTGAAAATTTCATGCTCCTGCAATCAACGCAGCTAGCTCCGAACTACTGGAGGAGAAGACCAGGGAGTCTGACGCAGGATTCCAAGAGTGGGATCTCACTAGAAGCTACGTGTATATTCTCGACAGGATGTCGTCCTTTGCTAACATATCAAATCAGGCGCGTGGGCACAACATTTTGCGAGTAACTAAAGAGGAATGAAGAATGTATTTATGAAAAAGCAATTTATTAAGCGACTTTAAAAAAAATGCTTAGAGACGCGAATATTGGTATATGGAATTACGAAGATGGGGAGGTGAGATCATCCCCGGGTGGGTAATGATGACAGTTGAGGATAATCAATGACCAATCATGTTGTCCGCTTGCTGTCACACGATTCCCTTCAAACTATCCATCATCATGTCACCTTGATAAGCTATATCAAATAATATTGTCGATTCCTACTTTGGATTCGTAGGATAACGAACCGTTGATATTTTTCTCTAAATTGGAACTTATCTAATGGTCTTTTATTCGATCAATATGCTTCATTCTCAAATCTTATGATTATCTTGTCTGGCTTAAGCTTATCCATATTTTTTTCGATTATCCGAGTAATGTTTGATGAATTATTTTCTATCAAATTAATGAATAAATCTTGCTGGATATCGATTATTTTCTTTCATACTTGGACTCTTTCCTCGAGTTCATAAATAAGTAGCAAGTTGTTATGCTCATAGATGATCAAGTGTTCAGAGATTTCTCGTGAATTCTTTTCCCCTATTCCAAAAGGGGGTTGCACATCGAACGTTGTAATCGTAATGAAACTATCAAATTGATGTTGGTATTCAAAGTTCAATTCTATTAAATGCTTTGCTGTTTACAGAGACACCTTTGGGTGGAACGCTTTTTTTGGTATAAAATATTTGATGAATGGCTATCGATTATTCTGATGCCAAGAACGCTCTATTCAGAGTCTATAGTTACTCTCGCTCCAGAACTCAATGACTCTGTATTCTCAACTCGATTATCCTGGTAGCCATAACTTCTTCAATGGCTATGGTGTTGAGATTTTTGACTCACAGACTGAATTGGCTAGTTACATATAATTTCTTGAAAAACTAGCCAATTGTTCTAACTAGTTGAAATTTTAAATGATGTAAGGAAAAGTCTAGCTAATCGTTCTACTCAGTTATTGTATATCCAAAATTAATTGAGCTAGCCATTTTGTTTAGCTAGTTGTTAATGTTTCTTGAGGTGGACTAGGTATTGTTACACTATTTCACTCTTCAATTTAATTGTGTAAGCGAATTCATAAGCATTTTTCATGCAAGAACGCATGATGAAATCTTAATAAGAATGTCTAGATGATATTGATATCTTGGAATCGTTCTTCCAAGGCTGATTACCTTGTGGATAACAGGAAGTATAGATGTAAACTGTAGTTCTAACGTGAGATTGAAAACTCAATACTATGATTACATGGCTGGAGTACCGTGATGAGTAAATTATTTTAGAGTGGGAATAACGCGTTTAGAATCTACGATAAGAACCTTTATTATGATGGTAAAGGAACGTTAAGGAAAATGCTGCCGTGATTGGGGTTACACCCTTGCAAGGTTACGACGATGTTAGTGGTTAATGAATTAGAGAACGATCAAGCCTGTGAGACCTTGAGGTAATAAATTTTCGTGGTCTATTTGAAAGATGAGTAACCGATTGATGTTAGGAATAATTGACGATGAGGGAAGATCTTTGTGCGAATTATGATGAGGCATCCTAAACATGACCTAGAATAACCGCTATAAAGCTCGTGTTACAAGAAATAAAGATTTTAACTTATGAGGAGGACTGTGATTATTTTTAGAATATATATATATAGTATCATAAGACATGAGGTAAAATATATAATCAAGATTAATCAAGGAATAAGATTGCGAAGTTCTCCGTAACTGAGGGAGAGCCAGTGTGGTGGCCGACCCTGTAAGTAAGAGAAGGGACTTGAGATGCAAAAAAACAAAAAAAAATTCAGGACAACTGGTAAGAAGAGTTGAAAGGGATGAAGTTTAAATTATGATAACAGAAATGTAACTAGTAGAATTAATGGAAAGCAAGAGTCGATCAAGATTGACAAAGAAGCGAAGGTTTTGACAAGAAGGAATAACGAGGAGTGGAAACTTATCTTGTAACAGGAAGAATTAATGTCATATTGAAACTTAAGAGAATATTGACCATGATTAAATAAGAAAAAGAACGCTGGTAGCTGAGCAAGAGAATACTCAACACGCCAGAGGATTAAGGTAGAAGATCGAATAATTAGTGGACAAAATGAAACTAGCAAATATTTTAATAAGTGCAAGGATTTATTTTGGTAACTTTGGAGTAAGGATTACCAAAGATCCAGTCGGTCCATGGTACTATTTGGGATTATAATATATAGGTTAAATAAGCCTTCTTATTATCGTATCATAAACGCGAGATCTTCCCTTGACAATTTGTTATGAAGACAAAAAAAATGATTAGCGACAAGGAACCCCAATAGTGTTTGTACCAAATAAGAACCCAAGGTTGATTCCATAATTGGATTAATTTTTAGTTATTTTGTGGATAAGATCGAGCGTGCACTACTTAAGGAACACATATCGATAGGTAGAGTGAGGAAAACTATCGCCAACAGGATGTTTTGTGTAGTGCACTTATTATGCAAGCATAAAAAAGAGACACCGATACCCTGACGATGGGACGCAGTGGAAAGTTGAAGAAAGTGAGGCAGAAGCACAATGGAGGACGGAGAAGGTCATCCAAACCCTTAGAAGCGACTGATGGCAACTCTCAATGCATGTGAATACGTCCAAGATGCTAGAGAGGACACGAAATACGACAATGATAAAGACGCGTCATATTAAGCATAGTATGTTGGAATCGTTTGACGCAGGTCGACCAACAGTGGAAACTAATTCAAAGGTCATCGAACGTTCAATATTCTAAAGCGCATCGATCAGTACATGCAAGATGGTGCTTCCTTCAAAACGGTGACGAGACCATGAGGTGTTTTACATGTCTATAAGAAGAGGTGTTAAATCTGACGCTAAGTGTGTGATAAAAGACAAGTGCATTGAAATATGATCAGATTTTGGTATATAGATCAATCGACAGAGAGTGTATATATAAATAGGTAAAAAACTAAGAAACGAAGCATTAAGCGCGAGTAACAGTGATGTAGAGGAACCAAAGGGTGAAAGAACCATTCAAGCAATAAAGGACGCGCTAATAGTCCGTGCTATGGATTTTAGAGGAAGGTGGAATGACTAGCTTGAGTTATTAAAGTTAGGGACGATAACGAATTTCATGCAAACATGAGAATATCTCTTTACGAAGCATTGTACGGGAGAAGGAGTTGTTCTTCCTTATGTTAAAAAAAAATAGGTTGGCAAACGAAGAATACTTGGACCAAGTTGATTCAACAGATCAAAGGAACTAGAGATCTTATCAAGCTAAGCTTGTCGGTGGCAGCCCAAGATAGACAAAAAGAAATATGCTGAGAATACGAAGTAGGAGACCTAGTATTGTGGAAGGTGGTTCCCTGGCAGGGAGTGATGAGAGTTGGAAGAATAGGAAAGTTGAGTCTAAGGATTGTTAGATCGTTTGAGATCTTAAGAAGAATAGAGAACCTGGCTTACGAGTTAGCACTAACCCAAACCCTTGACAAGTTCATAATGTATTCCACGTGTCTGTGATAAGGAATTAAAACAGCGACTTCAGACGTATGATCGAATTTGAGCAGTTAAACTTTAGCCATACTTAATTTATGAGGAACAACCGATACAGATCATAGATCGCAAGAAGCAAATGCTCCAAGGCCAAGTGGTCGAGTGCATGAGAGTTTATTGAAAAGATTGATATATTAAAGAGTCGACATGGGAGCTAGAAAGCACATGCAAGAAAAGTACCCCCATCTATTTTTGGACTGATTCCGGGACGGAATCCTTTTAAGGGGGAGGCTGTAAGAACCCTAAATTTTGTAATATTTTAAAACTTCAGTGAATAATAATTGGATGCGATTATGCAAAAATTTTGAGTTCCCCATAAATGAATAGTGGAATCTTGAGAATCCGAGAACGTATTCTGGTTTAACGATCGAAATAAGTGAATGTAAAAGCCGTCGAAATTCGAAGATTCTCACCCATACTACGTGTTTTAGAATTCGTAAAGAATGGTGTAGAACCGGGAATACTACGTTAAATAAACATCTCATCAAGATGTTATTAAGTTCAAGAGAAAGGAATGGAAGTGATTAAAGGATTATAGATGATAAACGAAATCCTTGCGAAACGAAACGTTCTACGGGAAAACTATCGAAATAAAATGACAAGTGCATGAATGATAATTAAATGAGGAAGTAATTGGAAGCCATGCAAGTTGGCCATGCATAATCCTACACCCAACTAGTAGTTATAAGTGTAACTAGTAGTTAGTCAATCAAACTAGAATAATGTTGTGAATAGTAAAAGGGGGGGACAAGGAGTACATGCACCATACCTCCATATTTCTCTCATTCAACACACAATCACAAGCCATAATTCTATTATTTCTTTGTCCAAGTGCAGCTCTTATACATATATCCACATATGTATACTTATAACCTAACAAACTTTCAAGAGCCAAGCAAAAGAAAGCCATTCTCTCCATCCTTCTTCATTTTCGAATTTCTAAGAACCCCCAAGAAATAAAAATTCATAACTTAAGATCTACCCACTCAAATATCATGAAATTTTAACCGTAGCTGCTCCATATCGTAGGTAAGCTTCATACCAAATTTCAGACTCAAATAATGTTTTTTCAATTTTATAAAAATGTTTGAAGGATATACTGAATAGTAACTCCGAATTTTACTAACTCGTTTTCTTGATTTCTCTTGTTAGTCTAAGGCTTGTTAGGGATAGATCAATCTTCTACAAGGTTAATACACTCCTCCTAGGTGTTCTAAGGATCCAAGAAGGTATAACCCTTCACCCTTAAAGATTTTATGGTTAGATTTTAAGGATTATTGTTATATGGTTTCAAGATTTAAGAGAATGTGAATGTTTAAGGTTTATATGTTTAAATCTTGTTGAGTTTTAAAGATTATGAGATGTGGTTCTTGGATGTTATACTAGATGATGTAAAGAATGAGTAGATGAGTTAATCTTGAAGATTATATGTGTTGATGTTGGTTACAAGTAGTGGAAATGGCAAGATCTTGTTGTGGTTGTTAAATAGTGGACTTGTTGCACATATTCTGGTTTATGCAGACAATTCGGCCATGAAATAATATGTAAAGTATGAACCACTAGACATGAAAATCTAGATATTATTTTTTAGTTTCGGTACATTTAAAGAACATCGCGAGGTGATTTACGGTTTAGGAGTTATGACCGATTTAGTGAAAAGCATTTCTGTGAGAACACAGTTACGGATTGTGGAGTTGTGTGATGATTTTGGAACCCTACAAATTATAATTTGACTATGGAAAAATCACGGTAACTGGATATTACAGTAAGGAAGAAGACCCAAAAAGAATTTTATTAAAATATTAATTTTCCAATTTTATAAAAATATTGGAACTAAAGTCGCGCAGTAATGCTACACGACGCGTAGCCACTGCCTAGCTACTACCCTGTTTTGATTAAATCTGGGAAATTTGTTTTCTAAAAAGGACTGGATTTGTTTTTTATTAAAAATTAAAAGTTATCTAGATCGTGCACGCAAAGACGGCGTGTCGATTGATTTAACGGTTTGTGTGTTATGAGCGTTTTAGTAAAACTAGCGCGAATAGTAGAACTCCATAGTCGACCGAACTTTGGATATGTTTTCACCTATTTAAATTCATATTTTCAAATTGAAACTTTTGTGATAATTATTAAAAAACACTCAAGAAGTTCTTGAGGTGGTTTCACATTTAAATCTTAATTTTTTCGATTTATTAAAAATGCTAGCGTGCAAGTCGCGTAATAGTAATTCAGTGAAAAGTCAACTATGGAAGTACTACTTTGACCGCCCGTTTTGGCCAAGTTAATAATATAATTTGGAGATTATCAAAACACGAGAGTTGTTAAGGATTGTAAGAAGAACACATAGGTGTGTCAAACGAGATTTTAAATGGAGAGTAGCGAGGTGTGAGATGTCGTAAGTTAAATGAACCCGAGAGAGTGAAGATCGTGTAGAGTGAGTCTACTTAGAATAAGTCGATCATTGGTTAACCCGACTTACCGAGGTTATATTATGTCTTGGTAGAGGTTCCAGGACCGAGAGGGATACATCAAGGTAGAGCTTGGACATCAGGCAAGTTTACGAAACTCTATCACAAATTATCCATGATATATACACTGTTGTGATATTGATGCCATAATTTATTAGTTTGAAAATATATGCTTGTCTGTGATATCAATACATTCAAATTATATGATTGTTTACGAAAACAAATTTTGTTTTATACGAGTATGAGAAATTGAAACGTAATTTTATTATAATACAAGATAGTGGGAGTCGGAGATATTTTAAATCAATTTAATTCCGGAACGAGCCGGACGCGGAAGATTTCTATTTCAATATACAAAGTACTTTCGCGTAACATACATATTAAGCGAACGATTGAGATTTGATTTATAACTATAAGAGATAATCGAATATTCACTCAAGAGATATCCTATTTGATTATTTATTTATAAGTAATACCTAAAGAGTTACTAAAATATCCGTAAAATACTTAAAGAGATATTGAAAAGTTTTTAAATCAATTCACTCTGTCTAAAATGCATGTAACCATTCGAAGGAAAATTATAAGATGTCAAATCCTGTCTTAAGTATTTAATTTAGATTTTTATCAATTCATTGAACCTTATTGAGAAATATTTTGTACTTAAGGTTTTATCAATTCATTGAACCCTTCTTAAAAATATTATGAGACCGTAAATATTTAATATTCCGTACCTATAAAAATCATTTAAAAATAGACATAGTTCCCGATGATACTTTCTAAATTATTCAAAATTTCTGGGAAGAGATCAATCATCTGAAACTTATCAAAACCTTAGGGAACTTAGTCTAGAAGCATAAGGGTTTTGCTTCCTCACTCAATGAAAAATAAGTGAACAATATATGTAAAACTTTACTACGGTTAAGGGTTTGAAAATGAATTTAAATTCAAAACTCTGACAACTCCCAAGGATCAATTGAATTAAAAGTGATGAATAAATCATCTTATTTAATGGTCAACTCTGAACGATCTATTCCTTCGATAAAGGATTTTTTGTAAATAATATAATTGTTTTGGGACTGGAATGTGGCCTCCCTGGCACGGAGAGGTATCGGGTAGTGACGAAGCGCGGAATGGCGCAATATACAGTTATATGGTCTCTGTGACCACTGACTTTCGGACTTGCACAGAAATGGGCAACCACCGTGTAGTGTCTTATTAAGCCCAAAGGCGGCTAGGTTTGTATTCCTTCTACTAGTAGATAAAATTTCATACTCGGCTGATCACCGGTACGTGGTTTATTCCAGTATAGTCCCTTTCTTCCATTTTGGAAAATTGTTGTGCAATCTACACAGAAGGCCGATAAGGCTGAGTTTTAAATCATGAGATGCATGATGTGAATATCAAATCCAGTTCATAATTCTGGTTCGAGTAAAATCTTGAAGTTTGAAAAAAAGAGATGGAGACAAGTATAAAGTGGATATAATGTTACAGTTGATTTTGAGAATATTACAAGTTTGACAAGCATATGTGTTTTCAGAAATCTTTGAAAAATATGAAGTACATTTATTGTTATATATATATATACATATAAATATATATGTACCTTGCTGAGCCATAGTGCTCACTCTTGCTTTTATATATTTTATCACAATAGATAGCCAGTATGCTGTAGAGAAGGCAATTGCGTGGAGAATACGTAGATTGCCCACAAACTCATTGCAGCTTTGCTCAGGTGGACCAAAGTATGCAGATAGGATGCTGTTCGAGTTAGAAATATTCATAACTTCATGTAGAGGTTATGAGTAATAGTATGAGATCCTGGAAAGTGTATTTGATGTGTAATAACAGATGTTATTGGTTATGTATTGTTTCTAAGATTATAACTTGTATGTGTGAAGGATTGGGGTCTATGATGTGGTTTTGTTGGATCATGGGGATTAACACATGTGACAAAGGATTGGATGGATATGTGACGACCCAGATTCCTAACCCCGGATTTGGGGGTGTTACACTAGTTCACATACTTTATCAGATCTTTAAATAGAATTGAATTCGGAATACCAATATCAAATTGATACCCTTACTATGATTTCAAAATTCAATATATAATTTCATCCCGATTAGAAGAAAAGGATTCCCGAGGAATATATGGATATTAGATCATCCATGTTTTTAACAATTTGTTAGATATTTACAATCTCGACTGAGAAGAGTAAGTATGAAAGAAGAATCAAATGAAGATACTCATTCTGAATATTCATCGATGAATTGAGGGAAAATTTATATATATATAAAAACTCTTGGATAACTGAAATGAAGTATAAATATCTCTGAGTTGAACAAGAAGATCATAATCTATGAATGAAAGTTCATGGATTAACTAAAAGAATTGAACTAGTCCTGATACGGAGAAAGACTATTCAAGATGGTCACATCAGAAGTTCAAAGTAGGGAATGAAAAGGATTGCCTGATATGACTTATCAAGGCAATACGAATGATCAACAACATGGAGGGAGTAATGTGACAGTGAGTAGGTGCCAAAATATTTCACTGATTATCCTAACTCTCGTCATTATCCATCTGAGGATGATCCCACCTCTTCTTCTTCGTAATTCCATGTTTCAAATAGTTTCTCTTTCAACATCATTTTAAAATCGCTTACTAACTTGACTTTTACACGTATATCTATCATTCCGGTGTTTTACCTCGAAGACCTTACTCAGAAATATTCCAAAAACATCTGTTAAGCCGATAGTTTCCTGCTACACGCATCCGTTACTAACTATAAGTGGCCAGTTTCCCCTGGGAACAGATCAAAGAGATCTCTTAGGGATCTCAATGCAGTCCATAAGTTCAGTTGTATGTGTGTGTAATTGAACATACGTTACCGAATATATTAGTGGTCTACGAGTATATATACTTAGCCTCTGACATCATATCTACCGAAGAATTCCGCTCTAGACTCACTGGTCTATCCTTTTTAATAGGGTTCTAAGATCGAACTATCGCTCATTGTAATCTTACGCCATTCAATTGTAGTCATGCCATCAATTCTCGATGTTCTCGATCTCTGAGCTAAACCATCATAACCTTACATGTTAAGCGCACTAATAATATCACGTAGTGTACTCATCTTACCATAACATTCTTATATTACATTCAAATATTCTGTAACAGAATTAGAATCCTTAAGGGTATATTGGACACTATCTCTGGTGAGTTTGTGATTAATAAGACATTCCCATCCTCATTGGTAAAATGACAACTTCAACTAGTTTGGGTCAATAACCTCAACTGTATACTAATAGTTAGACTTTATGGTTCTTACATGTGATGCCCATTCATGGGCAACCTATAAAGAACTACGAGTAACCAGACTCGTGTTATCATAATGAACATACGGGGTTGGTAATATCGTCTTTACCCCAAATGCCCTAGAGACTCAGCTCCGAGTTCTACATCCACATATTTGCCAAATCATATATGATTCTAATTTTTCTCCTCATCATTCTGATAATCTCCAATGGTCCTATTAGTCATACTTTAATACCTCAAATATACACTTATCCTAACCTACACATTGAGGCTACATCCGGTAGTCCAATGATGAACTCTATATGAGCTCTTAAGAAATCTCGCTTCTAGACAGACTCCTAACACTCTCGTCTCTGAGTGCTATAACTTATTGCTCTGATACCATTTCTGTAACGCCCCTAAATCCATGGTCAGGAATCTGGGTCATCACGCCATCCTTCACTCATGTGTAACCTGTATTGATTCAATAATCCAACAGACCCCAATCTCATGCATACACACACACAAGTTATAGCCTTAGAAATGATGTACAAAATGTAATCTTCTTTTATTACAATCAAATGTACTTTACAGGATCTCAAACGATTATTCATAACCTCTACATGAAGTTACAATAATTATGACTGATATCTTATACCTATCTGATACTTTTGCCCGCCTGAGACAAAGCTGCCAGGGATTCTCCCCATGACTGCAAGCGACTAAGTCCCACACCGGCATACTGGTTATCTGTTGTGTTGTGTCATTTAAAAGAAAGCAAGAGTGAGCTATAATGCCCAACATAATAATGTACAATATGAAATGATTGTATAATAAACTCAAGTAAAACGTCATATATGATAATTATGTTTTATTCAAAAATAGTTTTCATTGGTGATACACACCTTCTTATGAAAACAATTCTTTAATGGATTAATATCCTGCAAATACCTTAATGATAAACCCAGCACCTAGGCTTGGGTTACGGTATTGCATCACAATTTCAATTGGAAGAATAGGACATTCGTTGGAGCCACCACATACGATGATCAGTCGTACTGCGGAGATAGTAACCTTTTCTACTAGTAGAAGGACGACACCTTCGTATCCCGGTTATCACCCTTGCCGCATTCCGGCTACGTGTCCCATTTTTGGGTATACACATACTTCACAAGTTCCTGAGTACACAGAATACCTTCGCCCGCGGTACCTTTGGTAGTCCATCTAGCACACATAGTACTAGAGTCTACCCCTCCCTTGTCCTTTAACATAATTCTATTATATCTTGAGAACTCAAACCATATCAAAGTTCCCCCAAATGTTTCGCTTGTTGATAGAAACGACGTGTTTTATTTGCGTATATATGTATATGTATACGTACTTGCGACTTTTTTGGAGGAAGTACTAAGGATGTAAGTTGACCGTTGTCAACAGATAAGTAAATAAAGGGGAGTTTCTTTTGAAACTATATTCAAAATATTTAAAATAAGTCGAGATACTATTCTCCGGCAATTTGAAATTATTCGAATGATTTTCCGAAAATCAGAAAGTATTTTAAATCAGGTTTTATGATTTTTAAAATATTTAATAATTAAATATCAATCGTTAAATAATTAAACCTCGAATAATTATGCTTTTAAAAGAATATTGAAATAATATTCCTCAACTAGTTTATGTTTAAGTAATTTAATAATCTTTAATATTTAATCGGGTTTGAAATAAATAATCGCTGAAGAATACTTCTCCCATAATAAATGAATAGTTAATTAATATTTATTATTCGAATAATAAAATATAGTTGAGGGAATACGATCTTTGGAAATCGTTTTAATAAAAGTTCGAGGTATTTAATGTTTCGCAAGTGGACATCGAGTCCCTTGGAATAAAATAAGTATGGACTTTTAATGATCCAAAACATCTCCGGGATGATTTCCGAGTTTATACTTTATAAAAACTGACTGACTCTCGGTCTAAAATATATTCCTCATAATATACAACGCTACTCTCTAGCGTTATCGATTGAAATTCGGTAATATTCATATACCAAAATCATTATCATATCGTATGATATTATATAACATAATTCGTAAAATATCGTAAATATAGCATCATGTATATATCGACATTATTTGAAAACAAACACAACACAACAGTTTCAAAAGAGGTAGGGTTTGAAAACTTGCCCGGAGTCCAAGATACGTTTCCTGACTTCCTCTCGTTCCGGTTTTTCGAATCAACAAACATCATAATCTTAATCAGTATTCCAACTCTCATCATCAACTTATATTTCTAATAAGTTCAATACTTCATAACTTTCATTTTTCGACCGACTCGAAATAAGTATCACTCCTTGGTCGAAACGGACGGTCAAAGTGATCTTCTAGATTTGACTTTAGCGAATATTACTATTACGCGACTCGCACTCTATCATTTTTTATAAATCGTAAGTTTAATATTTTAATACGAAACTACCTCGAGGAGCTTCTTGAGTGCTGTTAATATTTATCCTAAAAGTTTTATATTGATAAAATGAATTTAATTAGGTGAAAAGCATTTCAAAAGTTCGGTCAACTACGGAGTTTTACTATTCAAACCGCTTTCATTAAAATGTTGATATCGCTCAAACCGGTAACTCAATTGATGCACCGTTTTCACGTGCGCGATCTAGACAAAATTTAGAACGTATCATTTGAAAATAGTTTTCTGGTAACAGGGGTGAAAATCCCGAAGTGGCAGTTTCCTAACAGGGGTTGTTTTTGACATTCGTACTCCGCGCGACCTTGGCTCCGATATTTTTATAAAATTGAAAAATCAATATTTTTACTTAAAATTTTTATGGAAGCTAATAAACTCTATTTATTACTTCCTTTAAACATTTCATTATTTTTAAATATTTTTAAGTTGATCATTTATATTTACAAAATTCGTAATTTGTAGCAGTTTTGTCGTGTAAATCCCTTTTACTAAAACGGTCATAACTTTTGATCCGTAAATCGGAATCAAGCGATTCAAGCGCCTAAACGATCCTCATAACATTTTCTATCATAATAAAGTCTCACTTTTCAGGAAACTACAGTTTATACATTCAGGAAATTCTGCAGAAACTTAAGTTGAGTTTTGTTCATTTTAACGAGGTTACGATTACGATTCGAGTTTCGTTTACGTCTTAAATCATTATACCACCATCAACAATCATCAAATCATCATACCAAAACTAACTCCTCTCAATAACATCATGTTCTTGAGGCAAAAATCATCAACCTTAAAACTAATTAACTAAACATCAAGATAATATCAAATCAATCATCAAAATCATATGTATATCCAAGATCCTTACTTTTCTTGAAACTTAAAACTAAAACAAAGTTTGGATGAATGTTTATACCTTCCTTGAAGCTTGTTAATACTTAATAAAGTCCTAAGATCCTTGATGAAGCCTTGGTCTAGCTTTAGGAGCCTTAAACTTTCATGAAAAATCAAGAAAATAAATTAGTGATTTTCGGAGTTACTATTCACCACCAATTTTGAGCAAGGATTTGACTATGCTATACTAATTCAATGGCCATGAAATTTTGAACGTACCTTGTATATGGTATGAGGAAGCTTTGGTTATAATTTGGTGACTTTTTAATGAATAGATCATGAGATATGAAATTTTCTTCCCATGGTGTTCTTGGAAATCAGCATTGGGTTTTTGGAGAGAGAGGGAGATAATTGCCTTGCTTGCTTCTTGGAAATGTGGTGGAAATAGGATTTTGTGACTTTAGAAAGTGTGTAGGACAAGATGCATCTCATTTTCAAAGGCTAGGCTTAGCTAGGTGTCTCATTTGTCAAAGCTTGCATGATAAGCTCCTTGAATTTATGTTTATCAAAATTTATTATTTATTAATTTTTGTAACTAGCTTCCTAATTTATTACTTGTTGAATAAATTTATAAAATACTTAATTTCCTAGGTTATCACTTGATTTTTTCATCCTACATTATCTCGCTTTCATTCACGTACGTTTAAATCAATTTCGTAAATGCTACATCGAAGTATTCCGCTAATCGTAAATCATTACCATTTCCAGTGCTCGTACTTGGTTATGAGTTATGAAATTATAATTCTCAAGATTTTTTTGGTCGTAGTATAATTCTCTTATTCCTCGATGGCTCGTAAAATAATATCATTTGGACTATTGGTTTTCTTCGAAAACTCGCGGCTCTTGCATACACTTATTTAGTATGTATAATCACAATATGAACTCGGAAACTTAAATTAAACACTCGTATATGGTGTGGTCGCAAAAGTTTTTAATAAACCGCAAGGTTACTATTCCTAAAGGTCTTTTACTGACGTAAAAAATTTGGGTTCTTACACCACCGAACGATTAAGACTTAAATATTGTGATGTATGTGGTCGAATGTGTACGATGGTAAGGGGTGGCTTATACTACTGCATAACATTTAATGATGACTTAATGGATATAGATATGTATGTCTTATTAAGAAAATATTCAATTCTTTTGAAGTGTTCAAAGAATATAAGGCCGAAATAGAAAAGTAAACAAGTGATAGTACAAAAGTTCTACGATTAGATCGTGGAGGAGAATACTTAAGCCTCAAATTCAAGAGTTTCTTGAAGGAGTGTAATATTGTATCATCACTTACTCCTTCTAAAACACCTCAATGGAATAGTAATTCTAAGAGGATAAATCTTACCTTGTTGGACATGGTGCGATCGATGATGAGTTAAGCGGATCTTCTAGTCAGTTTCTGGGGTTATACTCTAGAAACCACCGCATACATATTTAAATGAGTTCCGACAAAAGCGGTTCAAAAGACTCCATATGAGATATGGACTAATAAACATCATAGCATGTCATTTATTAAAATTTGGGGACGTGAGTTTGTAAAACGTTTAGCCTCTAATAAGCTTTGACCAAAATTAGATTGATGCTATTTTGTGGGATACCCAAGTGAGACTAGGGTATAGTTTTTATAATCCTTCCGAGAATAAAGTATTTGCTTCTCGGACCACTGTATTTCTTGAGGGAGGACTACTTTCTAAGAAAATCAGTGGGAGGACAATACATCTTGGTGAAGATCGAGAACAATATGATAACATTGAACCAGAGTTGGACCAAGATCCGGATGGACATCAAAATGTTAAAAGTAATCTTGTTGAGGAAACACATGTTATTCGTAGATCAAGTAGGATTCACCATGAGCCCAAGAAAAATTATGAATTTCTCTTGACTCAAGACGGTGATGTGATGCTTACGGATAATGATGAGCCTCTCACCTACCAAGATTCTATGAACAGTTTAGACTCCGATAGATGGATGAAGGCCATGAAATCTGAAATGGAATCCATGTATTAAAATAAAGTATTGAATTTAGTTGATCCACCCAAAGGGGTAAAACGTATTGGGTGCAAGTGGTTTTTCAAGGTGAAAATCGACATGGATGGTAAAGTACAGACCTACGAGGAGCGAATTAGCGGCATAAGTTTCAAACAAATTCATGGTATAGACTATGATGAGACTTTTTCACCAGTTTCTGTGGTCAAGTTCATCAGGATTTTGCTAGTAATAGCTGCTTACTTTGACTATGAGATTTGGAAAATGGATGTCAAAACCTCTTTCTTATATGAAAGCCTTGAAGAGGAAGTATATATGATACAACCTGAGGGTTTTGTCAATCCAAAGTTTGCTACAATGATCTGTATGTTGCTTCTATCTATTTATAGACTGAAGCAAGCGTCAAGGAGATGGAATATTCATTTTGAAGAAACAGTCAAAGAGTTTGGATTTATTCAAAATGAAGATGAACCATGTGTTTACAAGAAGGTTAGTGGGAGCCATATGATATTCCTCGTATTATATGTAGATGACATATAACAAATAGGGAATGACATACCTTCTCTACAGGCTGTTAAGAATTGGTTGGGAAATAGTTTCTCGATGAAAGACTTAGGCGATGCTACCTATATATTAGGGGTCAAGATCTATAGAGATAGATTGAGGAGATTAATCAACCTAGGAAGAGTACATACATTGATAAAGTATTGCATCATTTTATGATGCAGGATGCAAATAAAGAATATGTTTTGATGTCTCATGGGATAGTGATCTCAAAGGATAATTGTCCCCTAAATCATTAGATAAGAAGGGCCGTTTGAGAAAGTTCCATATGCTTCAGCAATTGGATCTATAATGTGTGCAATGATATGTATTTATCCTGATATTTCGTATGCTTCGAGCATGATGAGCAGATACTAGTATAATATAGGTGAGGGTCACTGGATAGTTTTCAAGATTAATCTTAAGTACTTAAAGAGGACTAAAGATTTAGTTTTCATGTATGGAGAAGATTGGGAACTGGTTGTAAAGGGTTACACTGATGCTAGTTTTTGAACCTGATTTTTGGACAGACAAGAATGATTATGTGTCTATGTCTGGTTTGTGTTTTGTCTAAATATAAGTGATGTTAGCTTGAATAGTTCACATCAAGAACATTGATGATTCAATAATGGAAGCCGAATATTTTGATGCTTTTGAAACAGCCAAGGAGACTATTTGGGCATGTGCTTAGGCGATATCACTTTATTAATGAGATTAATTATCAAGGAGATATATATATATTTATATATGTAAAGTGCATAGTAATGATAATGTTGCAGACCCACTGTCTAAGGTTTTATCAGCAAAATCACGATGGTCATAATAGTTCCATGTATATTAAATGCATGGGTGATTGACTCTAGTGCAAATGGGAGATTGTTAGTGTTTGTGCCCTAGAAACAACACTATAATGTTTTAGTTTAAGACATTTGGATTACAAATGTTCATGTTCGATCGAGTATTCCCTTTGTAATTTATTATGTCTTAATTTACTGCGATATAAATGTTAGATTAATAAATATCCTTGGAATATGATATAAATTCTATATCTCTAAATACGTGATTTAGAAATAAGATTGTGAGAATAGTATCAATATTCCTAAAGGTCCCCAGTCGAGGACAATAATAAAGCATTAATACTGGTGTGTTTATTGACTGATGATCACCTCTCATTGATCATAGGTATAGTGATATTAAAGTCAAAAATACGGGCAGATGTAAATGTACATGGGGCTGGATAGGCACAATATGAGATTCTACATGTCTGTTATAATAACCCCAATTTCTGAAATTTTGTAATCCTGATGAATAGTACCTTTTTGCTGATTAAAGAAAATTATCAGACCACACTATATAGGAATTCTGTTATGGAAGTTCTGAGATCATATTAGTGTTCCGTATTGTAAATGAGTTTATGTAAAGGTTGTCAGAATTTGAATTCGAACACTTTCATTTTTCTCAAAAATCTACCAGATACTGAAGGAATTAAGTATAAGGTAACATGATTAAAAGGAATTCAATTCAAGGATTTTTAATAGAGGATCATTAAAGGAATATAAAATATTAAGAAAGGTTCAAGGAAGCCCAAATAATAAGATCCCGGATATGATCCCTCAAACGATCAAAGAGAAAGAGAGTTAAGCGAACCATAGGAAAAATAATCAACCAAGAAACAAGCTTGCACAAGAAGTAAGAGGGATTGAACAAGTGGACTAGAATTAAGGTGACCTTATCAAACCATAGGGAAGGGACAAGTGTCTCCCTAATGTTGTAAGCAAGTGATGCATGCATGATTAAGTAGATATTTTGCAAGATTCAACCATAACCAAGTGATTTAATCAACCAATTTACCAAGGTTAAATCCATAACCAAGTAATTCATCACAATTACCAAGGAAAGCAACAAAGCATTTCATTTCTCCCCACGCCACTTTGCTCTCGGCCAAAACGAAGACAACAACTTAAAACTGCTCTATCTCCTTCGACTCTCACTCAAATATTATTTTCTATAGCTCTTTATAAAGGTATTGAGATGGCCAACTCTGGTTCACAAGCCTCGTCCAGATAAGCATGGTAAGACCCTCATTGTTCCAGTTCGTTCAAGCGGACTAATAGTAACTCCGAATGTTTTAACTTATTTCTTGAATTCCTTTGCAAGTTTGAATATGATAAACATAGATATTATAAGCTCTTGTGAGTGTGTTAAAGGATCCAAGGAAGGTATGATCACTTATTCTTCTTAGTTTAGCTTGATTTTTATTATTGGATTTGATGATAGTTATATTTTAGTATATGTATGCTTCGATCTATTACCTCGAACCATGATTAAACATGTTTTAATGGTGGAAACCTTGAGTTTATGAAAATTGAGTATTAGATGATGTTCTTGAGATAGTTTTGAAGATAAAATAGAGTTGAAGATGCTTGGGTTGTTATTTGAATGGATGACAAAGATTAAAAATCTTGGAATCATAGTAAACATAAAGTTATAATGTCCGATTTCTCAATCCCCTATTTTGTGAGTAACATTCAGACTCGAAACCCCAACTGTTAAGTCTTACCACTGACATGGTTAGCTATATTAATATTTAAGATTCGTTTTGATATGTGGATCGCTTTAATCCGATTTACCGTTTTAAGTAACGGTGTTTCACGAGAGAACCCCGACCCCTCGAGTAACTTTGTCACCATGTTTAAGGCCCCTAAAGACTTAACGGAACACGAAACAATTATGTAAAGTCACTTAGGAAGTTAGTAAGGTCCTTGCGAATGATTCACCTTAAAATTTTTAATGGTCAATTTATTAAAAATGATGGAGCCGAGGATACGCGAGCACTTATGTAAATCTTTAAGCGTAGAAGCGAGCGTTAGGGGTATAAATGAATAAAGTCCAGTTTCTTAAGCGTCCGAGGATTAATTCAGGAATATGTTCTATTCATAGATTATCGGGCCCACTCTAAGATTAAGTCTACCCCAGATCGCTCAGGCAAGTTTTCTACCCGTATAAGTGTTGCTGTGATGTTATATATATATATGCATTATCTTGAGATAATTGCATGATTGCTATTAGAAAATCTTGAGATATATTGAAGCATGTTGATATGATATATATATATATATATGCATACCTGTTTTAAAATATTGATATTTTATTGTCAATTCAGTTGCTTATAAACTGCATAATACATCTGCTAGAGATGAGTAGTAGTTGCGTATACCCTTAATATAGGAGACCCAAAGTTGAAGACTTTCCTAAAATCGGGAGACGAGGTTCTCGAGTATATTTTATATATTTTTCAATAACTATTAAATCGAATAAGATATATTCGATAGTTTTGAATAATAATCAAACATTATTTTCAATTATTCAAATAAAGATCTTACTTTCATATAGGTATAACTTTTGTTATTTATTATTCGTTTCATGTATTAGTTTCAAAAATTTTACTTCATTTATTTTTATAAAAATATTCTTTATGGGATTATTATTTAAATAATAATATTAAGATATTTTTCTAATATATCGGAACTGATTTATTTTATTAAATCATTCTTACTCCAAACATTTTTAATTTGTTTTCAAATCTTCAAAATGTTTATAAATGTTAGAGCGGATCTCAAAACTTGTTTTCAACTTAAAACTTTCCTTTCGTGGAAGGATTTAAAATCTTTCCTTTCATGGAGGGATTTAAATACTCGCTCAAAACCTTAGGGATCCGGCTCCGTGATGTATTTTTGTCGCAACGAAGTTGCTGATTTGATAAAAGAGTTTTTGATTACTTACCCAACACTCGGGGAGTAAATTCTTGGAACAAGTTTAATCCATTAACAGACATCTCCTGGGATATATCGGTGAGTTTTCCTTTCCAACTAGATATGACTTCTTGGTGGATCCGTATCAATAAGTTTCTACTTGGGGAAAGGGAAGACGAGCTTTACGTTTTAGAGTCATGGAATTCATCTAAACTAGGAGTGACATAAGTGGCTGAGTGGCTCCGACCCGACCTTATTTTATTGGCCCATATGGCCCTGAAGTTCCGCTGAGATGGTCCATTCCCTAGAAGTCCAGCGTTCGGTCGACAATCAAATCTGATTGTTCTCCTATATATGTAGAAAATTGTGGGGTTGTACTACTGCTACTGATCATCGTAGGTGGTCTTCCTGGCGCGACAAACTCCCGTAATGAGTTCATCATCCAGTTTGGATATTTCTGCAACACTACCCGGAGCAATTTGATCGAAAGGCTAAGGCTGGGTGACTGATGAGTGTTGGCGGGGTCGAGTTTTCAAAATTATATTTTCATCAAATGAAGTATCTCGTAACTTCATATTTTGTTAATGATCAAAGTATTGAGTTTCCTTTAGTGGATAAAAGCCCTCAAGTGTATTTACGAAAATGTTTTAAATAAGTTTTACCTTGTAACTTCATCTATGAGATGAACTTTCGAAAACTAGTTATATTTTGAACAATAGTAGTTCAAGTAGTTTTATGAAAAAATAGATATAAGTATATTGAAGTATCTTGTAACTTCATCATCTAAACTTATATCTAGTAAATGATTATCTTATGCATAAAAGATTTCAGCAAGTTATCAATAAAGATACTTTGCACTAGCGAACAAACTATATATATTTCGAAAGTATATATATTGAGTATTTTGCGACTTCGTCGCGTTAAGATATCAACTTGGTTCATTTTTTTGCTGGACCAAGACTTTTATAAATACTATGAGAATGCTTATATATTATTAATCATAATATACGTGTTATTTTGGTGAGTTGTTTTGCTCACCCTTGCTTTACTTCTCATCACACAACAACAGCTAGACAAGATGAACAAGACCAAGCTCCCAATTCGTGAACAGATTGTAAATTTTCCGCAGTTTCCTGTAGGCGTTGATGCTGTTATGGCTGAGGTAGGAGCTACCAATAGGCTAGGATTTCAACTTTGATGTACCATACTTATGTATATCTATGAATTTTATAATGGAAAAGAACATGTAAATTTATTCAGACACCCTTTTGAGGTGTAATAACTTATGATTTATGAATAATATGATTTGTACTATTTTCGGATTTCATCTCTGAGACTATAACGTGTTGTAGAGTTAGTATTATTTTGGGCTCACATTATGCAGTTGTTCATTTAACTAAAGTATAGTGTTGAATGGAATTAAAGACCGTGACAACCCGGATCCCCGACCCCAGATTTGGGGGTGTTACAGAAATGGTATCAGAGCCAAGCATTATAAACCTCAGAGATGATGTGTCACTAAAATAATAAGTTCACTAAGATAGTGAGAATTATTTCCAAATTCATAGTCGGACTACCTAACGTAGTACTGACAGTTAAAACCCTTACGGGAACCCTTATAAATATCATGATAGTAACATAGTTCGTTATCGTATAGGATAGCGGGTGACCAAACCCTGAGGTTGAGGAGCATCGACACGATGATGCTTTATTACATATTGGAGATCATATTGTGGATCCGATGGAGTACCTGAATGAAAAACTGGATGAGATTCATATTGAGGGTGTAGAGGTCAAGGATGTTATCCCAGAAGAGATTGTTGATGAGGAGGATCTCGTGGAGGATCCTGACAAGACTGAAGAGATGATCGATGAGGAATTGATGACCTTAGTCAGGGCAACTACCAGAGCAAGGATGGCCGTAAGGGGCAAAACTAGAGGATGGAGAGTTACCAAGGGCACAACGGATAGTGAGGGTATATGGAGTGGGGCCTTCCATGGCACTAATTATACCAGTATTAGACCCTCTCCAGGAGGTTCCTGTAGAAATCCATGAGGTTCCACCAGTTCCTGTTCCCTCCCTTGAGGAAATGCCTCATTTATCTCCTGCACCATCGTCACCTGATTTTGTGCTCGATTATCTGATTGAATCACCCGGGTCTACACCACATGTACCTCATGGACTGCTAGATGCAACCATTTAGGCTTCTCTTATCTCCGATCATCATATGACTTTAGGCAGCCTGTCTGAGGCCCGTAATTTTAAAAGTGAGTTGTTGGATCGTCTTACTGCACTAAGGAGCGAGGGAGAGGTACTTTCGACAGGCTTAGTTTGTATCATGGATAGGATTGAGGCTACCACTCGAATCATGGTTAAAGGCCATCTTGAACGTTAGATCGATCCAGCTCTACTTGAGACTATGCTAGACCTCAACACCTCTTTGATGGATCGAGTTAGGGATGTCATTCATGCCCTCATTCCTTGATCAAGAGTAGTTTACAGAGTTAAAGCGATCAGACAAGGACTTTCATTCAGAACTATTTTGGAGGATTAGCCTAAGTTATGAATGATTAGTCTAGATTGACTAGATGATTATCTGTGGTAGTACTTTTGAGATAGAACCGATCAGATCAGATGATGTAATTCTCTTTTATGTGGTTAGTTGTTATACTCTCGAACAAATGGTTATGTATATATTTTTTCCTTTCAGTTTAGATCAGATCTTTTGTGATAAGATCGCAAGTTTATTCCTAGTGTTATATGCATTGTTAACACTCAAGAGTGTCGTGATACATATAGAAAGTGGGAATTCGTATTTTCTGACCATGTAAGGACTTTATGAGGGAAAGACTTAAGCAAAGTAAGTGAAACCAATATAAAGAGATTCTCAAAATTTTCCAAGCATTATGCTCCCACAAGGAATAAGATTAGGGCAAACCCTGAGTTTGATAATCAGGGAGGTCACGATCAAGATATAAGGAACCTAGAACATTATAAAGTGGAAAATGAGAATTAAAACATATAGGGTGACCCTGAATAAGGGGAGAAGGATGGAACGTTTCATACAAAAAAAATAAAAGTCAAGTAAGGAAAGGAGACCCAGGACGGTACTTGTAATAACCGGGAAAATTATGTGAATATTATGTGTTAAATAAATAAATATTATGTGTTTTATAAATTTAAAGTGATCATTGCCGTGATATTAGATGTTATAGTTGTTATGTGTGTTTCTATGCGGACCAGAAAATTTTTCGATTGATTAATATATATTTAAACTGTAATTATATTAATCGATATGCAATTCGAACTCGTATTTATTTGCATAGTTATTAAGGTACTCGTTTTATTTCATTTTACGCGTGTTTCAATGCATTTTATGTGTTATCGGGCTTTTCTGGTAATTTAGGGATCGTTCCTGTTTTTCAAAAATCATCGGACCGGGACCCCACCGGGACAACAAACCCCACAAAATCTGTATTTTTAATTTTATAAAATTATTCGTATTTTAAATACCCTTTATTTTTGTATTTTTAAATTATTCACAATTTTTGGGAAATTTTAACATTAATTTTATATTTTATCATTTTTAAAATTATTCCCCGTAATTATTATTTTGGGGCCCTAATTATCATAATTAGGGGATAAAAACTCCCTTAATTTATTTTGGGATATAATTTTTGTGAAATATAAATAGCTGACTACTGTTATTTATTTATTTTTATGTTATAAAAAAATTCAGAAAATTCATAAAAACCAAGAACATTCTTGGGGGTAAAATTCTGGGCAACAACTTCAATCGTGATTTTTGATCGATTTAGGGAACCAAATCAGACGTTCTAGTAGTCAAAATCATCCTCTCAACGAGAGCTTTCCATTGATACCAACATCTTGAACTGAGGTATAATATTTATAAAAATCAAATTTTTGGGTGTTCTTATTCTTAAGAATTTTGGTTGCTTGATTGATGTTCCTGGGATCCTAAGGATCGATTTGGTATATTGATTCGTTAATTTTGATTAGAATTTTGTTAAAATCGAGTTTTGTTTTCTGGAAATTTTTTTGAATCGATGCTCTGCGATTTATGTTGAATCTTGGCACTTATGATTGTTGTGAATAGATTGTAATCGATATAAGCTTTAATTTAAGACCGGAATCACTGAGTTTGGTTCAGGATTATTGAATTCGTGATTTTTCCGTTAAGAGTCACCGGATAAAGCTCGATTCTCGCCGGAATCGGAGCTCTGCTTGTTGTTTGTGATTGTTGATATCGGGAATAACTTGGGGTGATGATTTAGAACGGGAACGGGTCAAAACCCTGCTGGAATGGTGTTGTTTTGGGGTGGAAACGAAATTGGCCGGAGTTAAGTCCGGCGACCGGAACGGCCACCGGTTTCTGGGTTTCCCCAGATTGCGGCGGACCTGTTCTTGGTCCAACCCGGTTCCAACCCAATGGGTTTTGTGGATAACCCGATTTTGATTCTAATCTCCCCAACAGTTATTCTGAAAAATGTTTCTGCCTTTATTTTCTTTTTAATTTTAATTCAAAATTCATTTTATTTTACAAAAAAATCATTTATTTTGTTTTCGAAATGCATTTACTTATTTTTTTTAATTCTAAAAATTATTTCCTTAATTATTTTAAATTCCTAAAATTATTTTCTTTATTATTTTTAAAATTCAATTTGATTTAATTAATTATTATTTATTTTAGTTAATTATTTATGAATTTAATTGATTAAAAATCAATTAATCAATTAATTTTATTTATAAATAGTGAAAATAAATGTAAATTATTTATAATTAATTCAAATAATTCCTAAAAATTATTTTTAGACTTTTAAAAATTATATTTTGGTATTTAAAAATCAATTAATATTATTATTAATTAATTTAATTCTATTTATTTCTTATTTTATTCGCAATAATTAAACCGTTCGTCCTTTTAATACGACACGAACGCGTATAGATTCAGAAAAATATTGCGATTTCAATAAAAATACTTTTGAGTCCATATTTCTTTTGTATTGCAATGTCATTTGATTTGTGTATCAGTTTGAGTTGGTATTTGATCGGTAAATACTAATATTGACCTAATTTTAGTTCTGAACGCACCGAGACACATCTTTTAATGATCTGACTTATGTGTTACATGAAGTATGTGATTACGTGTTATATGAATACCATGATTACGTGCTATATGATATGCATGCCATCTGTTTACAGTTTAAAATGCCATGCTTAGTTATAAACGATCGGGTAGGTGTCAAGACATATAGTTACGTCGATTAAGTTTGGTTCTGTCAGTTAAGATAGTTCTTTTGTCAGTCAAGTGTTATCCGGAGATAGTAGCCAGGAGCTATAGGAAGAGTTATAGTAAGAGGTTATCGAGCATACCAGGCAAGTACCCTAACTTCACTTATCATTCAAGTGACGTTTACTACGAATCATTTTATGCAATTATTTATGTCATCACTTATCATTTAAATGATATTGACTCTGAATTTATTCTTTCAATTTCTCTACTATTCTAAGTTCAGAATAGTTAAATATTTTTACATTTCGCTACAATTTACTCTATACAGTGAAGCTTTGAATTGAGATTAGCGAATAACTAATTGTTCTGGTTATTTCGCCATTGGTTGTTGAGATAACTCCAGACCATGAGAAATGGGGAGTTATGTGGTTAAGGATGTCATTTGATTCCACTCCTTTGATGGAAAATTGTTTTTTTATGGGTTGGATGGTTGCGTAAGAGGCCGTGGCGAAGGTCCAGCGTGAGCTATATGTTATACAGGATATAACACCTTGCTAGGCTGATATGTGCCTTGGGTACCTTTTGTTTAGTTGGATATGCTTCGACATACCGGTGTTGTTCCGCGGCTGATCACCGGCGGCAACACACCGTCGTTCGAGGATTCTAATCCCAAAACAAAATATATTGCAAATGATGTTTATTAACAAATATATATCAGTTTTGATATGGTTCAGGTATTGTGGTTGGTTTTGTTCATCAGATATATTGTTATTGTTGTTGTTCCAAATCATAAGCTAGTTACTGCTTGCTGAGCATTTCTTTCGCTCATACTTGTTTCATATCCTGATTCTTTCAGCTAGGCCAGGGAAAGCTTGAGTTCCAGGTTTGACTAGAAGTTGTGTGCTTGTAGATAGTTTGGTGTGTTTCCAGGAAGACGGTTTGGGACGCTTAACTAGTCTAGAGGTTTGTAATAAAATTTGAATAAATTGTAAAACTAATTAGACTTATGGTTTGTAATAACACTTGGGTTTCTTTTAGTGCCTATTTCATACTATAACCTGTGATCGATCCAGTTGCATGCAAGGGGTCATATTTATTATATTATTCCGCTATGATTATTTTATTATGATTTGTTACGACCGGCATTTTATGTAATATTATTTGTGAATTTGGTATAATATTAAGTCAAATGAAAATATATTCAATGATTGTACGTTTGTGTGAGTGAAAATTTCTGCATTATAAATTTGCTTTGGGTAGTATATGATTTTTGAAAGCAAGAGTTTATTTAATTTATTTATTTTTGATTTATAAGGAATATTCTAAGCTTTGGAAAAATCTTCTTTTAAAAGGCATTTTGTTCACAAATTTTGAAAATGATTTTATAAAGTCTCTAAAAATACAAGTTAATTTATGGTATAAATTTTATAATTTTTGAACTTGTATTTTATTTTATAAAAATAAATCATTATAAATTTTAGTTGTCATATTTATCAAATTACATGAATAACCTTGCATGCAAACTCTCTTCTATTTAATCAAAGGGCAAAGAAGACATTCTCAACCCCACTAACTCACATTTTGCTAACCAATTTACCCCTTTACCCTTGCATGCAAATCTACCTAACTATATTGGAGGGTTACTCTTGTAAAATCTCAAACCCACTCACATTATAGTCAAATCAATGCATAAAAACAAGTCCAAGAAGTGATCATCACCTCACTTCACCCCACCACTTCACTCTCTTCTCCCTCCCTCCTCCCTCACCTCTCGGTTTTTCCCCTCCCCTCTCGGCAACCACCAAAACCGAGCCCCATCCCCTTCTTTCTTCAACTCTCACTCAAACAATTATCTTATATCCAAGTAATTTTACTCCCTATATGTTATTCTTATATATATTTCAAAAGTTTAGAGTGAAAAACCTATGTTTTGACCTTGCATGGTGATGTTTTTGTTAAACTCAAAGTGAACCTCCTTGATTCTTGTGAATCTAAGGCTTTCACCATGAGATATAGTATCATAGGGTCAAGAATGGCTAGACATAAGAGTGTTACACTTATGAAATGTTGTTCTTACCCTAATCCATTCGGCCATGACTTGATAGGAGCCGAATGGATGGTGTTTTGTTGCCTTGTTACATTTTTGTGTATTTTGTGATGATAACGTGAATTTTATAGTAAAAGCTTGATAAAACCCTTTTGCATGCTAGTTGATCATTTAGTTGTAATCCATGTTAGGCTTGCATGTTGAATTATGATAAAAATTTATTTGGAAATCATGTTGCTTTGGCTTGAAAGATCCGAAAGCATGCATGCATGTAAATCACTTTTGATTTTTTTTTGGAAGTTTTGATCATTTAGATTCATGTTGTTAGTGAGCCTTAATTTTAGTAGGAATAATGTATTAATATTGATTTATACTTCTTATTGCATGGTAATAATTCGTGGTTATCTATTATAAAAAAATATATATATCTTGTTGCTTCAAGAGCATAAAGGTTTGTAATTTGTAAAGAGTAGTCTCTTTTGTTTTGCCATAGTTGCACCTTAGGTAAGGATGATCTCACCAAGGTTATTTTGAGAAAAAGGGAGTTAGTTCAGTAGAATACCATGTATAAGTCTTTGTTTAAGTTTTGAGTTGTTGTTAGATAGGTTTGTCAAGTCAAAGCCTTGGAAAAATGAGAGTTATAGTTTCTGCAGAAAAATCAGTTTAGTGCCCTGAGGTTTAGAGTGAGTTTTGACCATGTCATTGATGTGCACTTTGAGGCCCAAGCTACCAGAAGTTAGTATGGGGAGTATATAATAGGTTTTAGGAGTTGGTTGGAGGTTTGCATGTCATTTGGTTAGGTGCACAAGTAGAATAACAAAATCTGTCCAGCAGGGGACAGTTTTGTTGCAACTTAGAAATAGGGAGATTTGGCAATGTCATGGGTAGGCCCTCATTAGGCCCAATTGGGCCTTAGTTAGAGGGTATGTCAGAGAAGTTTTTCCAACCATAGTTCATAGGATATGAGCTAGAACCATGTGTCACAAGATAATTCAAGTCAGGGCATTTTCTGCCCAGAAAAACAGGGGAACCTTGGACTTTTAGCTTAGGCCCAAGAAGGCCCAAGCCAGGCCTTTGAGCCACATCAAGCTTGTGAGATGCCCTTAGGTCAGGAGAGTCTTGTGTAAAAATTTTGAAGAAAAACTTGTAGTTTAAGAGTGTCTAATGCACTCAAGAAACCTTAGTTACCATTCTGAAATTTGCACCAGTGAGCACTTTCACTTATCACATAGCTTTAGAACACTTAGAAGTGAGTATTAGGTCGACCACCATAGTTGTAAGATAGTATAAGGTCAGTAGAGCAAAAGGCACAAGTGAGGGTCAATAGGTTTTGGATAATTTAGGAAAGGCACATTGAGTTAGGAAGCCCAAATTTGAAGACTTTGTTTAGTTAGCGACCAAGTGACTTAAGTGGTGAGTCGAGATCATCCAAGCCTAGTGTGGCATTATGGTGTATATGATGTTATTTGGTATTAATATACGATATGTGATTATGTGGCTACGTGTGTACATTTGAAAATATAATGGTGGATATGAATTAAGTACGTATAGGCCTAAGTGCCATCCATGTTTAATTTGGGGTTGTAAATAGGTTAAGATGGTAAGAATATATTATAATGAGGATTATTATTATTTATGTAGGATCTCGAGACGAGGGAAAACTTGCCATAAAAGTCGAGTGAAGCTCCAGTTGTTGCTCCTATCAGTCAGACCAGACCAGTCTATCTCAAGGCAAGTGATTCAACTTGACCTTCGTATTTACTGTAAACAGTTCATATATATATCGATGCAATTATCCTGAGTCATTTTGATATATTTAAATCAAGCGTATCTTTTGTTTATCTTTGAGTTACATAGAGATGCCATGAACCCTCGAGTACGTATTGCAAGTAGTTCAAAAGTCTTTCATGATAGTTTAATGCCATGATAAAATAGAGATTTGTTATAATACTTTATTGATCCTTTTGATTATCATGCTATTGATCCCTGAGAAATCTTGATATTGCACCCTGATGCTTTGATTCAACTCTTGAAATAACCTCGATAGAAACTTTATCTTGATACCTAAAAGCCAATCATTTCTTAAATTCATTCATGATTGTTTGATAACCCTATCCTTACCCTAAAGCTTGATACCCTGTTATATCTTGAGCTGATGATCACTTTCTTTATATTTTAACACCTCTATCCTATTGGAACCAGTGATGCTTATCTTCTTGATGTTCTAATACCTATACCTTGTCTACAACCCTTGCTTTAAGCCTAGTTTGGCATTACTCTTTCATATTATCCAATAGCCTTGCTCAATTTCCTTGTCAAAGTTCTTGTTTATGGAAACCTCTCAATTACCCTAATATAGTAAAGTCTAGTGGATCATGGCCCTGAGATTTAGTGTCATATTTCCAGTGTTTCAAGTTGATCTATAATCCCTTGATAAAAATGATTACAGTCGAAAGAGATTTTGTCATAAATCGGCATCAGTTTTTAAAATGATTAAAATGTGGATTTTTCAGTCCCAAGGGGGGATAAATGTTTTCTTTGAATGGTGGATCTGGACTGAGACGCGAGTCCTTTCCACACTTATATTAGGCTTAAAAGTTGCCTAGGGATTCCCAATAATGTTTTAGAACCCAGCGAGGTTCGGGATTACTTCGCGGCTGATCACCGGCTGTAATCCGTAGCGTCATAAAATGATTTTGATTAAGAATGATTTTAAAATTGTTTTGATGCAAGCAAAATGATGCCAACTCACATAAGTTTTATCTCTCGTTATCATTGATTATGTCTTTCCATTGTCATTCCTAAAGGTATATCTCGATTTATGTTTTGCGTTGTACTGTTAGCACTTGTTGAGCTTTTGGCTCACTTCTTGCTTTACCCTGATATTACAGCTAGCAACTATGGTTAGATTCAAGCAGACTGCCCGTAAGACCTGTGATGCTGATGCTTATGTTCGAGCTCAGGTAGAATAAGTAATAATAGCTGTGAGGATTCGGTATTTGTAATCAGATGTAATAGCTGGTAGTGATGGGCTGTTCCAAACCCTAAACTGTAAGATCTTGGATTGGTTGTGTATCCTTCATTAAAATGATGTAATAGCTATATTTATTTCACTATTTAAGTTGGGGGTGTGACAGGTTTTGGTATCAGAGCTACGGTTTAGAGTCCCTGGACAGCCCAAATAGGTTATAGGATTTGTGTGTAGGTTATAGATATTATGCGAGAGAGTAGGTTAAGTAAATTATTATTAATACTCCTCTTATTGGTTGTCAGCAAAGGGCGCATTCCTCGTCATCCTCTGGGTCAGACGACACTATTGCTTTCTCCGTGTATGCTGAGTTGAGGCGCGAGTTCGACATGCTTCAGGGCAAGTACGACCGACTGATAGACCGACTGAAGAACGTGTATCCGGACAGCCGAAACTACGAAGGGAAGCCCAAGGAGCAGATGATTGCGAGACTTGAGACCTTGGTTCAGTACGTCAACACTAAGCTTGAGGAGATGCCAGCACACCGGGACCGTACCAGCCAATATGTCATTCAGATGGTGGCGGATGAGCTCCAGAGCATTGTGAAGACGCTTTGAGAGGAAAAGACTACCAAGCCCCGTTCAGATGGAGTGGAGCCTTAGTTCTTTCCATTTACCTTTCATGTTGTTGTACTATCAGACTCTATGGAATCCCCAGTTGTTTCCGTCTTTCCTTTAAATAAGCCTGTTATTCCTAGAATCAGACTATGTCCCAATCCTATGTATTGTGACCTTTAAAAATTTCAATAATTATGTGCTATTGTTCCATTTGCTCTCAACTGTTATTTTATGTTTTTATCATCATATCTGCTTAATTTGGAAACTTGACCCCATATGTAAATGAGAATGCCATGCGATACCCTCGAATCATTTTATCATTCATATCTGTTATGACACAACTCTTATTTCAGGATCATACCTCCCAAAAAGAAGAACCCAACAACCACCTTCACCACAGACCCAAACATTCTTCGACTACTGAAAACCTTGCAACAGCAAACCAATGCTATAGCTCAACAACAACTAACTCTTCAACAACGAATTGAAAACCAAGATAACCGTGAGCCACACCAACCACCTGAACCACCAGTACCACCTAGACAAATTGTCACTTTCAAAGCTTTTCAGAATGTGAATCCACCTGTATTTCATGATACCACTGATCCAGTGATAGCAAACACATGGATCAAGGAGATGGAAAGGGCTTTTGAGTTGGTACAGTTAGGAGACGATCAGAAGACGCCGTATGCCACTTACTTCTTGAAGGGAGAAGTCATCTATTGGTGGGAATCAGTAAAAGCTATGGAAGTCACTCAGCAGGTTTCTTGGGAGAGATTTAAGAAGTTATTTCTGGACAAGTATTACCCTAAGTACATGCAGAATCAGATGGAGCTAAAATTTCTCGAGTTAAAGCAAGGGAACATGACTGTACTGGAATATGAGAAGAAGTTCACTGAGTTGTCAAGGTTTGTGACAAAGTATACTAGCACTGAGGAAGAAAAAGCAAAGAAATTTCAGCAAGGATTGGAGCCTTGGATCAGAGATAGGGTGGGTATGTTTGAGCTTGAAACTTATGCGGGAGTAGTACAGAAAGCTGCTCTGATTAAGAATAATGGGATGCAGTCAAGGAAAGAGAGGGATAACAAGAAGAGGAAGGTTCCATTTTATGGAGAAAAGTCTGAAGCTGGAAGTTCGCAAGATCGGAATGTAAAGAGGATTGGTTTCCAGAAGGGCGGAAATTTTCAAAGGAAGGGAAATTTGGGCAAAAGGCAAGAATCAAAAGGGAACAATCAGGCAAGCCAAGGGCAAGTTGGAGAAAACAGGTTCCAGAGGCCAGAATGCAAGCACTGTGGAAGAAGGCACCCCGGAGTATGCAATAAGCTGAGTATGACCTGTTATAGGTGCAATCAGAAGGGACATTTGGCAAACGAGTGCAAGATGCCGAAGCTAGGAGTTACGTGTTACAAGTGTGGGAAGACTGGACACATGGCTAGGGAGTGTAAGGCAACAGGACCAGTCAGAGCTCTGATGAACGTGGCAAGTACCAGTGCAAGCGTGCCAGCTGAGGTATTGGCATTACCTCCACCACCCGCACCAACCCCGCAAGCAACAGCAAGGACATTTGATCTAAAGATGAAAGATGCTGTTCAGAATTCTGAGGTGATAGCAGGTACACTTTTATTCAATAATGTCAAAGCTAAAGTATTGATTGATTCGGGAGCAACAAGATCTTTCATATCAGAATCTTTTGTTGATAAGCTCCAATGTGATAAAACGGTTATGAGTGAGGTAGTAAATGTGGTAATTGCGAACCAAGAGAAGATTCCTGTGAATCAATTTTATCCAAAATGTGAGATTGATATTTCGGGATATAAGTTCTCAGCCGACTTGATACTCTTCAAGCTGGGAGAGTTTGATATAATTTTAGGAATGGATTGGTTAGGAGAGAATAGCGCTCAGATAAATTGTAAGACCAAGAGAGTGTATTTAAAGACGAAGAGTGGAGATAAGGTAGTATTTAAGGGGCAGAGGCAAGAGCAACTATTTCTTACAATTATTTAGGCTAAGAAGTTACTTAGAAAAGGTTGTGAGTCGTTCCTAGCATATGTAGTGGATTCAGAGAGAGGCAGCCCCAGCATGGAAGATATTCCTGTAGTTAATGAGTTCCCCGATGTGTTTCTCGACGAACTACCAGGATTACCACCAGATCGACAAATTGAGTTCGAGATCAACCTTGCTCCAGGCACGGAACCAGTTTCAAAGGCTCCGTATAGGATGGCACCAGCAGAAATGAAAGAGTTGGCGAGCCAGCTACACGAATTATTGGATAAGGGAGTGATACGACCAAGTACGTCGCCATGGGGAGCACCTGTTCTCTTTGTGAAGAAGAAAGATGGGAGTATGCGTCTATGCATAGATTACCGGGAGTTGAATAAAGTAACGATCAAGAACCGCTACCCGCTACCAAGGATAGATGACCTTTTTGATCAGTTAAAGGGAGCAAAATGCTTTTCGAAGATTGATTTGAGATCGGGATACCATCAATTAAAGATCAAGGAAGAAGATATTCCCAAGACCGCATTTAGGACCAGATATGGGCATTATGAATTCCTAGTAATGCCGTTTGGATTGACCAACGCTCCGGCCGCATTTATGGATCTGATGAATCGAGTATTTAAGAAGTATTTGGATAAATTTGTCGTGGTATTTATTGATGACATCCTTATTTATTCTAAGTCGGAAGAAGAACATAAGCAGCACCTCTGGATAGCATTGGAGATACTCCGACAAGAGAAGTTGTATGCCAAGTTTACCAAATGTGAGTTTTGGTTAAAGGAAGTTCAATTTTTGGGGCATGTTATTGGAAATGAGGGAGTTAAAGTGGATCCGGCAAAGATTGAGGCAGTTATGAGTTGGGAGAGGCCAAAGACTCCTACGGAAGTGCGAAGTTTTCTAGGATTGGCCGGATACTATAGAAGATTCGTCAAGGATTTCTCGAAGATCGCCACGCCATTGACCAAGTTAACCAGAAAGAATCAAAAGTTTGAATGGAGTGCAGAATGTGAAAATAGCTTTCAAGAGTTAAAACAGAAGTTGGTAACAGCTCCGGTGTTGGTACTTCCAGATGATCAAGGGAATTTTGTAATATTCAGCGACGCTTCACATAAGGGTTTGGGTTGTGTGTTGATGCAACACAGTAAGGTAATAGCATATGCGTCAAGACAGTTGAAGCCGCACGAGTTAAAGTATCCGACGCATGACTTGGAACTAGCCGCCATAGTGTTCGCACTCAAGATTTGGAGACACTATCTCTATGGAGAGAAGTGTGAAATCTACACGGATCACAAGAGTTTAAAGTACATTTTTACTCAGAAAGAGCTCAATATGAGGCAGAGGAGATGGCTGGAATTGATCAAGGACTATGACTGTTCGATAAATTACCATCCTGGAAAGGCGAACGTAGTGGCCGATGCGCTGAGTCGGAAGGAGAGATTGAATATGATGATAACATCAAAAGAGTTATCTGAAGAAATCGGAAAATTGGAATTGGAACTTTGTGCTTATGGGAAAGTCAAAGAAGTTTGTCGTGCAATGACCTTTCAGCCAACACTATTGGAAAAGATAAAGAAGTGTCAAGAGAAAGTAATGGAAAAAGAGAAAAATCAGTTATCTGGAGAAGAGATTAATACTAAAAGGGATGAGCAAGGAATACTAAGGTTTTCATCCAGAATATGGATTCCTCATGTACCTGAATTAAAGAATAAGATCCTCCGTGAAGCCCACCATTCGAAATTTTCAATCCACCCGGGAAGCACCAAGATGTATCAAGACTTAAAGAAGAACTTTTGGTGGCCAAATATGAAGCGAGACGTGGCAGAATGGGTTGCGAAGTGCTATACTTGTCAGAAAGTAAAGGCAGAACATCAACGACCAAGCGGATTACTTCAGCCCCTGAAGATTCCAGAATGGAAATGGGAAAATATCGCTATGGACTTTATAGTAGGACTACCGCGAACAAAATCCGGACATGACGCAATATGGGTTATAATTGATCGTCTTACGAAGTCGGCGCATTTCCTTCCAATAAATGAGAAGTCGTCACTGGACAAGTTGGTTCATCTGTATGTGCACGAAATCGTATTAAGGCATGGAGTACCCGTATCAATAGTTTCAGACAGAGATCCCCGATTTAACTCGAGATTCTGGAAGCAATTCCAGGAATGTCTTGGCACGAAGTTGAATATGAGCACGGCGTATCACCCACAGACTGATGGTCAGAGCGAAAGGACGATTCAAACAATCGAAGACATGTTGCGCAGTTGTGCAATCGATTTTGCAGGAAGTTGGGACAACCACCTGCCATTGATTGAATTCTCATATAACAACAGCTATCATTCCAGTATCGGCATGCCACCATATGAAGCTTTGTACGGGCGAAAATGTAGATCACCAACAAGTTGGGATGAAGTAGGAGAAGGAAGAATTCTCGGCTCAGAATTGGTACAACAGTTGCATGACTCAGTCAAGTTAATTCAGAAAAGGTTGCTTGCTGCTCAAGATAGACAGAGGAAGTATGCGGATCCAGCGCGTAAGGATGTTCAATTCCAAATTGGCGAAGCTGTGTTGCTAAAGGTGTCACCTAGGAAAGGGTTGATGAGATATGGCAAGAAAGGAAAGTTAGCACCTAGATACATAGGTCCTTTTGAGATTTTGAGTCAAGTAGAAAAGGTGGCCTACGAGTTGGCCTTACCAGCTCAGTATCGGCATGTGCATAATGTGTTCCATGTGTCGTTACTTAAGAAATATAATCCTGACACTAGCCATGTGATAGAATATGAACCCGTAGAAATTCAGGCAGACCTGTCATTTGTGGAGCAACCGGTTAAAATACTCGACTGGCAAGTAAAGAGTCTTAGAAATAAGTCAGTAAAGTTAGTAAAAGTACTTTGGAGGAACCCTAAGGTCGAAGAGTCGACTTGGGAGTTAGAGTCTGATATGCGTTCCCGGTATCCTCATCTGTTCTCTTAGATTCTGGGGACAGAATCCCTTAAGGGGGAGAGGATGTTACGACCAGCATTTTATGTAATATTATTTGTGAATTTGGTATAATATTAAGTCAAATGAAAATATATTCAATGATTGTACGTTTGTGTGAGTGAAAATTTCTGCATTATAAATTTGCTTTGGGTAGTATATGATTTTTCAAAGCAAGAGTTTATTTAATTTCTTTATTTTTGATTTATAAGGAATATTCTAAGCTTTGGAAAAATCTTCTTTTAAAAGGCATTTTGTTTACAAATTTTGAAAATGATTTTATAAAGTCTTTAAAAATACAAGTTAATTTATGGTATAAATTTTATAATTTTTGAACTTGTATTTTATTTTATAAAAATAAATCATTATAAATTTTAGTTGTCATATTTATCAAATTACATGAATAACCTTGCATGCAAACTCTCTTCTATTTAATCAAAGGGCAAAGAAGACATTCTCAACCCCACTAACTCACATTTTGCTAACCAATTTACCCCTTTACCCTTGCATGCAAATCTACCTAACTATATTGGAGGGTTACTCTTGTAAAATCTCAAACCCACTCACATTATAGTCAAATCAATGCATAAAAACAAGTCCAAGAAGTGATCATCACCTCACTTCACCCCACCACTTCACTCTCTTCTCCCTCCCTCCTCCCTCACCTCTCGGTTTTTCCCCTCCCCTCTCGGCAACCACCAAAACCGAGCCCCATCCCCTTCTTTCTTCAACTCTCACTCAAACAATTATCTTATATCCAAGTAATTTTACTCCCTATATGTTATTCTTATATATATTTCAAAAGTTTAGAGTGAAAAACCTATGTTTTGACCTTGCATGGTGATGTTTTTGTTAAACTCAAAGTGAACCTCCTTGATTCTTGTGAATCTAAGGCTTTCACCATGAGATATAGTATCATAGGGTCAAGAATGGCTAGACATAAGAGTGTTACACTTATGAAATGTTGTTCTTACCCTAATCCATTCGGCCATGACTTGATAGGAGCCGAATGGATGGTGTTTTGTTGCCTTGTTACATTTTTGTGTATTTTGTGATGATAACGTGAATTTTATAGTAAAAGCTTGATAAAACCCTTTTGCATGCTAGTTGATCATTTAGTTGTAATCCATGTTAGGCTTGCATGTTGAATTATGATAAAAATTTATTTGGAAATCATGTTGCTTTGGCTTGAAAGATCCGAAAGCATGCATGCATGTAAATCACTTTTGATTTTTTTTTGGAAGTTTTGATCATTTAGATTCATGTTGTTAGTGAGCCTTAATTTCAGTAGGAATAATGTATTAATATTGATTTATACTTCTTATTGCATGGTAATAATTCGTGGTTATCTATTATAAAAAAAAATATATATCTTGTTGCTTCAAGAGCATAAAGGTTTGTGATTTGTAAAGAGTAGTCTCTTTTGTTTTGCCATAGTTGCACCTTAGGTAAGGATGATCTCACCAAGGTTATTTTGATAAAAAGGGAGTTAGTTCAGTAGAATACCATGTATAAGTCTTTGTTTAAGTTTTGAGTTGTTAGATAGGTTTGTCAAGTCAAAGCCTTGGAAAAATGAGAGTTATAGTTTCTGCAGAAAAATCAGTTTAGTGCCCTGAGGTTTAGAGTGAGTTTTGACCATGTCATTGATGTGCACTTTGAGGCCCAAGCTACCAGAATTTAGTATGGGGAGTATATAATAGGTTTTAGGAGTTGGTTGGAGGTTTGCATGTCATTTGGTTAGGTGCACAAGTAGAATAACAAAATCTGTCCAGCAGGGGACAGTTTTGTTGCAACTTAGAAATAGGGAGATTTGGCCATGTCATGGGTAGGCCCTCATTAGGACCAATTGGGCCTTAGTTAGAGGGTATGTCAGAGAAGTTTTTCCAACCATAGTTCATAGGATATGAGCTAGAACCATGTGTCACAAGATAATTCAAGTCAGGGCATTTTCTGCCCAGAAAAACAGGGGAACCTTGGACTTTTAGCTTAGGCCCAAGAAGGCCCAAGCCAGGCCTTTGAGCCACATCAAGCTTGTGAGATGCCCTTAGGTCAGGAGAGTCTTGTGTAAAAATTTTGAAGAAAAACTTGTAGTTTAAGAGTGTCTAATGCACTCAAGAAACCTTAGTTACCATTCTGAAATTTGCACCAGTGAGCACTTTCACTTATCACATAGCTTTAGAACACTTAGAAGTGAGTATTAGGTCGACCACCATAGTTGTAAGATAGTATAAGGTCATTAGAGCAAAAGGCACAAGTGAGGGTCAATAGGTTTTGGATAATTTAGGAAAGGCACATTGAGTTAGGAAGCCCAAATTTGAAGACTTTGTTTAGTTAGCGACCAAGTGACTTAAGTGGTGAGTCGAGATCATCCAAGCCTAGTGTGGCATTATGGTGTATATGATGTTATTTGGTATTAATATACGATATGTGATTATGTGGCTACGTGTGTACATTTGAAAATATAATGGTGGATATGAATTAAGTGCGTATAGGCCTAAGTGCCATCCATGTTTAATTTCGGGTTGTAAATAGGTTAAGATGGTAAGAATATATTATAATGAGGATTATTATTATTTATGTAGGATCTCGAGACGAGGGAAAACTTGCCATAAAAGTCGAGTGAAGCTCCAGTTGTTGCTCCTACCAGTCAGACCAGACCAGTCTATCTCAAGGCAAGTGATTCAACTTGACCTTCGTATTTACTGTAAACAGTTCATATATATATCGATGCAATTATCCTGAGTCATTTTGATATATTTAAATCAAGCGTATCTTTTGTTTATCTTTGAGTTACATAGAAATGCCATGAACCCTCGAGTACGTATTGCAAGTAGTTCAAAAGTCTTTCATGATAGTTTAATGCCATGATAAAATAGAGATTTGTTATAATACTTTATTGATCCTTTTGATTATCATGCTATTGATCCCTGAGAAATCTTGATATTGCACCCTGATGCTTTGATTCAACTCTTGAAATAACCTCGATAGAAACTTTATCTTGATACCTAAAAGCCAATCATTTCTTAAATTCATTCATGATTGTTTGATAACCCTATTCTTACCCTAAAGCTTGATACCCTGTTATATCTTGAGCTGATGATCACTTTCTTTATATTTTAACACCTCTATCCTATTGGAACCAGTGATGCTTATCTTCTTGATGTTCTAATACCTATACCTTGTCTACAACCATTGCTTTAAGCCTAGTTTGGCATTACTCTTTCATATTATCCAATAGCCTTGCTCAATTTCCTTGTCAAAGTTCTTGTTTATGGAAACCTCTCAATTACCCTAATATAGTAAAGTCTAGTGGATCATGGCCCTGAGATTTAGTGTCATATTTCCAGTGTTTCAAGTTGATCTATAATCCCTTGATAAAAATGATTACAGTCGAAAGAGATTTTGTCATAAATCGGCATCAGTTTTTAAAATGATTAAAATGTGGATTTTTCAGTCCCAAAGGGGGATAAATGTTTTCTTTGAATGGTGGATCTGGACTGAGACGCGAGTCCTTTCCACACTTATATTAGGCTTAAAAGTTGCCTAGGGATTCCCAATAATGTTTTAGAACCCAGCGAGGTTCGGGATTACTTCGCGGCTGATCACCGGCTGTAATCCGTAGCGTCATAAAATGATTTTGATTAAGAATGATTTTAAAATTGTTTTGATGCAAGCAAAATGATGCCAACTCACATAAGTTTTATCTCTCGTTATCATTGATTATGTCTTTCCATTGTCATTCCTAAAGGTATATCTCGATTTATGTTTTGCGTTGTACTGTTAGCACTTGTTGAGCTTTTGGCTCACTTCTTGCTTTACCCTGATATTACAGCTAGCAGCTATGGTTAGATTCAAGTAGACTGCCCGTAAGACCTGTGATGCTGATGCTTATGTTCGAGCTCAGGTAGAATAAGTAATAATAGCTGTGAGGATTCGGTATTTGTAATCAGATGTAATAGCTGGTAGTGATGGGCTGTTCCAAACCCTAAACTGTAAGATCTTGGATTGGTTGTGTATCCTTCATTAAAATGATGTAATAGCTATATTTATTTCGCTATTTAAGTTGGGGGTGTGACATCAATGGTTTGATTTCCATGTAGTGAGGGAGTCACAACGGTCTCGCTTAAAACCCACAACCTTACAAGTTCAATGAACTCGCTTTTGACAAAATCGCCACATGTCAGAAACAAAGAAAATTTGTATTTTATTCCGTGTTTCATAAACACGAGAATCTTATAATCATTTGTTCATTTTAAAATCTTGAATCGTTACATATTTTATCTTGTTTAGCGAGCATGACATAGGTGTCATATCTAATACATACATCCTTAATCTAATTAAACATGCATCTTTATAAACTACTCTACACATACATTCATCATATGCGCATATATATGTAAAGTGCAATAAATAAACGTGCTCTGTTATGGCTTCATCCTATGTGATCTTTATCAGGCTAATGATAAAGATTTAGGTCAATCTAAGGTGGAGTATTGCTTCCTTGGATGGCCTCCGTGTGGGATTACCCTTGATCTTCAAATCTTCATGTCTTCATGTACATTACAAGAATGAAATATGAAAACTAATCTCATAAACTTACAAGAAGAACTCAAGTTACATTCGAGATTTAATAATTACAAGATTAAATGACATGCAAGCCGTATTTGAAAAACCAAAACCATTAACCTAAGGTCATAAGCCATAACCATCCACCATGCTTAATTAACACAAAATAACATGTTAAAACACATAATCTGATCTTAAAATATCATACCCATCATGATCTAATCATAAAAACCAAATATTGAAGAAAAAATCAGAAAATTTGAAATTAAATCTGATAACATTAAATCACATATTATAGGGCCTAAACGACGTCAAATGCCTTACAGATCAGTCAATGATAGCTTCAGCTATCTGTGTCATTCAGACGCTCGATTCCATATGAAATACCGTATTTGTTCGCCAAAATCGGACACCAAACACAGATTTCAGCAAATCCGCTACATCTGATTCAGAATCGTATCAAATATGATTCTTATAATAAGAACAAACACAAACCATGTATATATCAGTATATATACAGATTATACAATCATCATATAATTATACAACTCTCATGAATATCATATATTTAAAATATATACATACATACGTATATATATAAGCATAACAACATGCAAAACATAAAAAATCACATACATAAAAGTCATGGAATATTGTATACATGTTATCATCATAAAACCAGTTTACACATAAACGAATTAAACACTTTTCGCAAGTAGCTCTGATGCCATTATTGGGTTTCGAGCACATAAACGCAACAAAAACAATAATTAAAAACGTAAAAAATCAGAATTTTCGAAGCCCACCGCAGGATCCATGCGAAAAACATATATTTAATTCGTAGATCAAATTGTTTACCTTAAGAAGCTTTACAAATTGGTTGACTAATGGAGATCCAAAGCTTGTTCAATTAGCACGCATCCTTCTCTCGCGATCTACTCTCTATCGGTATCCACACGAATGCTTAAACTCAAGGATTGGATGTGTACTAGCACAAACACGTTTCTTCTTGCTCTCTCCATCTTCTCTCTTGGTGGCTAGGGTTTTAGTAGAAGTCTTGCTTACAAAATTAGACACCCAAGAGATATTATATAGAGAGTATAATAAGAATTATAACTCTTAACTAATTAGGAGTTATTATTAATTCGAATTACTATTTGTATAATAATTAAGTCACACTTAATTATTTAACAAATTAATTTCATAATTAATATTAGTAAATTCGAATATCAATATTTATCTAATTAATTATGTCATACTTAATTAATATTATAAATAATTCGAATTACTTTAATATAATTTAAATCCAATTTAAATTAAATAATCCTTAAAGTATTCTTAGTGTGTGACCCTATAGGTTATTATTACGTTGGCAATGAATTTTAAATCTAATTTAAAATCGTAAAAAATGAGCGGCATCTAGTAATACATCATTGCTACCCAAGGAATAATAATTAAATCGGCGATCGATTAAACCTTTCGTGAATAATGTACAATGTATTATAATACCTTTAACCAAATATTATAGATTAAACTAGAGGCATGTAATGTGTCATCCTCATCATAGTTTAATCCAAGTTTCCTTGATCAATGAGTAAACTATCATATCAAATCAACATTTGAGCGTGACCACGCATTTCATAGTCTAGCTCACACAAGAGGCTAATAATATCACTTCTAAAATAGGAGGGTTATATTCCATCTAGATCATTCATATTTCTCATACGATTCATAATATACCCAATGTCCACTTTTATCATTACCCGGTCAAGGATAACTTTTAATGGAATCAATATATATTAATTCTTGTATAGAAATATAATGACTTCAGGTCTAAGGACCATTACATCATTATCACTTTGAGAATTACTTATGACACAACAGACATGTAGAATCTCACATCAGGTCTGTCCAGCACCATGTACATATACATATGCCCGTTTCTTTGACTTTAGTATCACTATACCTAGGATCAATAAGATGTGATCATCAGTCAACAAACGCACTAGTCTTAATAAATTATTATTGTCCCTTAATAATAATACTCGACTAGGGACATTTAGGAATATTGATACTATTCTCATAATCTCATTTCTAAGTCACATACTTAGAGATATAGAATTACATATCATATTCCAAGGACATTTATTAATCTAACATTTATATCGCAGTAAATTAAGAATTAATAAATTATAAAAGGAATAATCGATAGAACATAAACATTAATAATCCTAATGTCTTAAACTAAAACATCATAGTGTTGTCTCTAGGGCACAAATACTAACACTCCATTAGTTTGTTAAACAAAAACATGCAAGACACATTTGTCAGTCACAGATTAAACAAAACTAAGCTTTAAGATTGTTATACAATCTGTGCAGAAACAAACCAATATGTGTATGTGTGTGTGAACTAAATGAACAAACAGAGTAATAGAAAAAAAGGAGAGAAGGATATATTTCGAGTCTAGTGCAGAACTGTCTCCTTAAAGCTTATTAGCCCTCACCGTCGTGTGTGAGCGAAAAGCCTTTCATGATAAAACGGATTGCAGTGATATAGAACAACACTCTCAGTGAGCTTGAAAAAGAGTAAAAATTTATCATCGGAGGAGAAAGAGGTAGGGTTTTGTGTTTAGAGGCGAATGTGTTTTTGGTGTATCTAACCCTAACGCCCTAGAGGTGTTTATATAGGTTTAGATATACTTGTGCGCTACTCTTTTCCATAATTAAATATCATTAATTATGGAATCAGTTTAATATTTGCAAGCTACTCTAGTCCATAAATAATCTAAAACAGAATCAGATTAAATATATCAAGACATACACCATTTCAATTAATCTGAAAAAAAATCAAATTAATTTATACCATAATATTTGAGCCAAATTCTAGTAGAAAATAATAATTTCCATTATTAAGAGAATATCATCATATCTCACACATCTTTTAGTCATAATGCTCAAAATATGACTTACCAATATGGGGCTTATACCCATATTTTCCAACATTTTCTTCTCCCATTCTTCACTTTCATTAGTCCACGAGATTCCACTTTTTTATTGTCTACTAGTGATTCATCAACAAACTTGAAAGATTCTGCTTGTGACGCCCTCCAAACTCGGGGTCTAGATTTGGGGGACACTGACTAATAAAATATACACAGCAAAATAAAATAATAAATATGACCCCTTGCATGCAACTGGATCGATCATAGGTTACAGTATGAAACAGACACTAATACAAACCAACTGTTATTACAAGCCATAAGTCTATTTAGTTTTACAGATCTATTCAAATTTTATTACAAACCTCTAGACTAGTCAAGCGTCCCAAAACTGTCTACTTGGAAACACACCAAACTATCTATAAGTACACTTCTCCTGGTCAAACCTGGAACTCAGGCCTACTCTGACTTAGTTGAAAGATTTGAATAATAAACAAGTATGAGCGAAAGAAATGCTCAGCAAGCCGTATAAAGTGTGCTTGAAATGATAAACCATATTTTGATAATAACTGAATAACATGATAAAACCAGTGATGTTTGATCAATAATAAAAGCTAAACAAGCTATCAGCAATAAATGATAATTTTTAGATTGGAATCTAACTCCGACGGAAGTACTATCACATGCTGATCAGCCCGTATGATAACACTGGATCATGGTTCGTAGAAACATGTCCCAAAACACGAGTACTCAAATAAAAAGGTAATACATCTGCCTGTGGCACAAGTTATATCATAATATTTCATATGATGCATAGCCCTCCGCTGGACCGTCCTTCCCGGTGACTTACGCATTCATCCAATCCATAAAACATTTTGATCAAAGGAGCCGAATCAAACGACATCCTTAACAATATAACTCCCCATTTCTCATGGTCCAGAGTTATCTCAACAACCGATGGCGAAATAACTAGAAAAAATTAGTTATTCGCTAATTTCAATTCAACGTTCCACTGTATAGAGTAATTTGTAGCGAAATATAAAACGAATAACTATTCTGAACTTAGAATAGTATAGAAACTGATATGATAGAGTTCAGAATCAATATCACTTGAATGATAAGTGAAGATATAGATATTTGCATAACAGGAATCATAATAAATATCACTTGAACAAAAGTGAAGGTAGGGATACTTGCCCGATATGCTCGATAACCTCTTATTATAACTCTGGCTTATAGCTGCTGGCTACTATTTCCGTCTAACACTTGACTGCACTCCTTGCTACTCGATTCTATAAACAAAAGGACTATCTTAAGTGACAGAACCAAACTCAATTGACGTAACTATATGTCTTGACGTCTACCCGATCGTTTATATCTAATCATGGCATTTTTAAAACTATAAATAGATAGCATACATATCACATAGCACATAATCATGGTATTCATATAACACATAATCACATATTTCATGTAACACATAAATCAGATAGTTAACATATAAGTCTCAGAACGTTCAAAACATAAATTGGGTTAATAATAGTGTTTCACGATTAAATACCGACTCAGAATGATATACGATTCAAATGACATTGCATTACAAAAGAAATTAGGACTCCAAAGCATTTTTATTGGAAGCGTAATGTTTTTATGAGTCTGTACGCGTTCATTTCGTATTAAACGGACGAACGGTTTATTTATTACAAATAAAATAAGAATAAAATGGAAATAAATCAATTAATAATAATATTAATTGAATTCTAAATACCAAAATATAATTTTTAAAAGCTTAAAAATAATTTTTAGGAATTATTTGAATTAATTATAAATAATTTACATTTTATTTAACTATTTATAATTAAAGTTAGTTGATTAAATAATTTAATCAATTAATTAAATTCATAAATGATTAACTAAAATAAATTATAAATAATTAAATCAAATTGGATTTTGAAAATAATAAAATGAACACAGAAACAGAAATTCAGAACAGACAAATCCGGAAAATGGTACAAAGGGCGGTGGGGAGTGGCCGGAAGGACTGCCGGAGTTGACAAACACGTCGTCGGAAACTGGGTTTTCCAGAATCCGGCCGACGTCCGACCAAACTATGGTGAGCCCAAAAAATCCCGAATCGGCTCGTTTTGATTGATTTCTAACACCCAAACGAATCAAAACAATCCCGAAAACACGAACTCATCACCTAATGAAGGAATTTACGGATGAGCGGAAGCGTGAAATAACAATTATTCTGTAAAAACCATATACCGCACATATAGAAAAACATATAAAAGGGAAAAAGGGAGGAATCGAAACCATACCTCGTGAATCGAAGCTTTATAAAATTGGAGTGCTAGCAGTTGCTCCTCAGTGTGTGAAGCACTCTACCGGTATCCACCAAGAACGATCCTCTTCGATGAACCTTTTTATAAAACTAAGCTTTTATAAAAATAGAGTTTTGGGAGAGAGAGAGAGGAAGAAGATGGAGGCTAGGGTTTTCACAAAACCAAAATTGTGTATCTTATCCAAATGAGCCATCCATCTCATTCTATTTATAGGACTCTCCTAGGGTTTTATAATATATCTTTATATATTTTAACCCCCACATTTTATCTTCACAAAATGCTTTAATAATAATTAAAACTATTTTAATCATTATTTCTTTTCTTAACTATTTAGAAAATAATTCTCTCTCTCATTATTTCATCAAAGAAAATATTCTTTTATGGTGTGACCCTGTAGGTTCAATATTATGCCGGTAGTAGAAATAAATAATAATAAACCTTTTATTAATTATTTATATGAATATTAAAATTCACTAAATATAATTAACTGATTAATTATATTTATTCTACATCGTGAGTGATGCTTCTCAACATATCGCGACTATCCGGATAATATGAATTCACTGCTTAGAATATCAAGAACCTGTCAGTGACTAGTTACCGTACAACGAATTCCTTCTACCCTTATAATATCCCGATTAAATACAAGGCATGGATCTTGTGTCAAGCCTATCAAATTTAATCATATGATTTCTTATTCATAATGCAAAGTTCATATTAATGCAAATTAGAAACTTCTTTCTAATTTCATACACTCTGGCCAGAGATTCCCGAACTCGCATACTAAGAATAACATAGGATATTCTCTTCCTATACTGGAAGGGGTAGATCCTCTATTGACGTTAACTATCTCTATACATAAATCCCTATGCCCAGAATAGAGCTAATGGATGTCCTTGAGACTAAGGACTAAACCAAAGCACAGTTCATTATATATAAGATACCTTTAACGATCTCAAGTCTAAGGACACTTGTACAACTATCACTCAGTGAATAACTATTGACACGTGAGTAATCTCCATTAGTTGTTCAACTTATCAATTCATGTTCAGTGAACTTATTCCCTAATAAGCACCTACATACCAGCTATAATGTCACCACACAAATGCCTATGAGAACAGACATCCTCCTGAAGGGAGAAAGCATAGTATGTACCAATCTTTGCGGATCCACTAACATCCGATTAGTTATCCTATGATCAAGAACTGTTTAAGTCCAGAGTTGTCATCTTCTAGATCCCATTATTATAATCTCATTATAATTCTAGAAGCTTTACTCTAAACTATGGAACATCTTATTTAATACACTTTAAATAGATAAAGCCCATAAAATATAACAAGTCTTTTATTAATTAAAAATGAAATCAAATAGGAATACAAGAAAGTTCTTCCTAACTCATCATACATGATTGGATTTAGGACAAACACTTTCAATCTCCCACTTGAACTAAAGTCAATCACCCTGGTATCTAATACCCATCTTTTCTTTATGACGATCAAAGTGAATCTGAGACAATGACTTTGTGAGTGGGTCTGCTACGTTGTTATGTGTGTCAACTCTCTCAATCTTGACATCTCCTCTTTCAATGATTTCCCTAATCAAATGAATCGCAAAACATGTTTGGAATTTTTATGAGACCTAGGTTCCTTGGCTTGTGCTATTACTACGTTGTTATCACAATATAACAAATAGGCTCCTCAATGCTAGGAACAACTCCCAACTCAGAAACAAATTTCCTCATCCAAACGGCTTCTTTTGCAGCCTCACTTGCAGCTATATATTCTGCTTCCGCTGTGGAGTCAGCCGTTGTAGACTGTTTGGAACTCTTCCAACTAATCGCACCACCGTTCAGAGTAAACACGCACCCTGACATGGATTTGCTATCATCACTTTCTGATTGAAAACTAGAGTCAGTATAACCCTCTATTTTCAACTCAGATCCGCCACCAAAAACAAGAAAAATATCCTTAGTCCTTCGCAAGTACTTAAGGATGTTCTTCACTGCTTTCCAGTGGTCTTCACCTGGATTGGACTGATATCTGCTCGTCACACTGATTGAATAAGCAACATCAGGCCTAGTACATAACATCGCGTACATGATAGATCCTATTGCTGAAGCATAAGGAATCTTACTCATACGCTCTCTTTCCTCAGGTGTCTTAGGAGACATCTTTTCGGAAAGGGACACTCCATGGCTCATCGGTATAAGACCTCTTTTGGAGTTTTCCATGCTAAACCTTTTAAGCACTTTCTGGATGTATGTACCCTGGGTAAGACCTGTCATTCTTCTAGATCTATCTCTATAGATCTTCATACCAAGAATGTAGGATGCTTCTCCCAAGTCCTTCATAGTGAAGTTCTTCGATAGCCACACTTTGACTGATTGCAGCATCGGTATATCATTTCCTATAAGAAGTATGTCATCCACATACAATACAAGAAATGTTACTGCGCTACCACTAACCTTCTTGTAGACACATGGTTCATCTATGTTTTTGATAAAACCAAACTCTTTGATTATCTCATCAAAACGGATGTTCCATCTACGAGAAGCTTGTTTTAAACCATATATGGTTCACAGCAGCTTACATACTAGGTGTTCATTTCCCTTAGAAAGAAAACCCTCTGGCTGTGTCATATACACTTCCTCTTCAAGTTTCCCATTGAGGAAGGCCATTTTCACATCCATTTGCCAGATCTCATAGTCGTAGTAAGCAGCAATCGCAAGCAAAATCCGAATTGATTTTAACAGGGCTACAGGCGAAAAAGTTTCATCAAAGTCAATCCCTTTTCTTTGTTTGAATCCTTTTGCCACGAGCCTGGCCTTATAGGTCTCTACCTGGCCATCTGCTCCAATCTTTCTTTTGTATACCCATTTGCACTCAATAGGCTTCACACCCTCAGGTGCTTCAACCAAAGTCCATACTTGGTTGGTATACATAGATTCCATTTTGGATTTCATGGCACTTTGCCATTTCTCTGAGTCAACACTACTCATAGCCTCATTATAGGTCATAGGGTCGTCATCATCAATGATTGACAGCTCATTGTCATTCTCAATGACAAGGCCATAATACCTCTCAGGTTGGCGAGACACTCTCCCTGACCTACGAATGGGCTGTTCCACAGAAGGTTGTTCAGTCTGAACAGGTGTTTCCATTTGATCCGTAGTACTTTGTGCTTCTTGAACTTCATCAAGTTCAATTTTGCTCCCACTGTTTCCTTCAAGGATAAACTGCTTTTCCAAGAAGGTAGCATGTCTAGAGATAAACACCCGATGATCGGTGTAAAAGTAATACCCTAAAGTCTCTTTAGGATATCCCACAAAACTACATTTTACGGATCGAGATTCCAGTTTATCTGGATCAACTTTGTTGACATAAGCTGGACATCCCCAAATCTTAACATGTTTAAGACTCGGTTTCCTTTCTTTCCATATCTCATATGGAGTTTTAGGGACAGATTTGGAAGGCACCTTATTCAGTAAATATGCTGAGGTTTCCAATGCATAGCCCCACAGGAATACTGGAAGATTCGCATAGCTCATCATGGACCGAACCATGTCTAACAAAGTTCGATTTCTCCTTTCACATACCCCATTCAACTGTGGAGTATATGGAGGAGTCCACTGGGAGACTATACCATTTTCTTTGAGATAATCTAGAAACTCTCCATTCAAGTATTCACCGCCTCGATCTGATCGAAGAGTTATAATACTATGTTTGGTTTGTTTCTCCACTTCATACTTATATTCTTTGAACTTTTCAAAGGCTTCAGACTTGTGTTTCATCAAATACACATATCCGAATCTAGATCGATCATCTATGAAAGTAATGAAGTATGAAAATCCACCCATGGCTTGCGTAGACATTGGTCCACATACATCTGTGTGTACCAATCCTAGTAAATCTGTAGCCCTCTCTCCATGTCCACTAAATGGAGATTTGGTCATTTTACCCAATAGACAAGACTCGCATGTAGGATATGATTCAAAATCAAAAGGGTCAAGTAACCCTTCCTTATGCAATGTCCGCAGTCTATTTTCACTAATATGACCAAGTCTGCAGTGCCACAAAAAAGTGATATTTTCATCATCCCTTTTTCTTTTATTAGTATGTTCAATTTGTAGTAAATAATGCTCTATGTCACATACATACAAACCATTATTTAAAATACCACTTCCATAAAGAACGTTATCTCTAAGAATTGAACATTTATTATTCTGAATAACAAACGAAAATCCATCCAAGTCTAACATGGGAATAGAAATAATATTCCTCACAATCGAAGGAACAAAATAACAATTATTTAAAACAATGGTCTTGCCCGTAGGCATATGTAAATGAAATGATCCTACAGCTTCAGCAGCAACTCTTGCTCCATTTCCCATCCGTAAAATCACCACCTCTTCCTCAAGAGTCCTACTTCTCCTTAGTCCCTGCAACGAATTGCAAATATGAGAACCACAGGCGGTATCTAATACCCAAGTAGAAATTTGATTTAATGACATATTCACTTCAATCATGAACATACCTGAAGCAGAAGTGGTAGTCTCACTACCCTTCTTCTTCTTCAATTCTGCAAGGTAAACCTTGCAGTTCCTCTTCGAGTGCCCCACCTTGTTACAGTGAAAGCAAACAGCTTTGCTCTTGGGGTCTTCAGCTTTTGGTGGAACAGGCTTTTTCTCACCTACTTTCTTCTTCTTGGAAGGGTTCTTCTTCCTTTTCTTAGGATTGGAACCTTCACCAATTAGAAGAACAGAGCTCTTCTTAGGGGGAAAATTCGATTCCGCAGTCTTCAACATGTTGTGGAGTTCAGCCAGGCTGACATCCAACTTATTCATGTGAAAGTTCACAACAAACTGCGAGAACGAACTCGAAAGTGATTGCAAGACCAAGTCTTGGCTCAGCTCCCCATCCATGGCAAAACCAAGTTGTCCAAGACGTTCAATCAAATTGATCATCTTAAGTACATGGTCATTCACGGACGATCCCTCAGACATCCTACAACCGAACAGCTCCTTCGATATCTCATATCGAGCTGTCCTCCCTGCCACATCATACAACTCTTGTAGATGCATAAGGATAGTGTGAGCATCCATATGCTCATGTTGCTTCTGTAGCTCGATGTTCATGGAAGCTAGCCTGATGCATTGAGCAACATTTACATCATCTATCCACTTACGATACACAACATGTTCATCATTATGTGCATCATTAGCAGGTTCAGTAGGCTTAGGTGAGTCAAGCACATATTCCATCTTCTCCACCCTGAGAACAATTCTCAAGTTTCGAAGCCAGTCAGCAAAATTAGGACCAGTCAACTTGTGAGCATCTAGTATACTCCGGAGTGATAGTGCATAAGACATAACGAATATAGTAAATCTGTAAATGATAAACACATAACAACACTTAGCAAATATTCAATTTTATTTCAAAACACTATATGAATTGGGTCTTTATTCATAAGTGGCTCCCACTAGTTTATCTAATTTATACACCCCCTAAGTGAAAATTAGGCATTCATAATGCTAGTGGGAATAGGGATCCTACATTCCATTACACAACCTCGGCTGTAGCACGAAATGTCATGTGATGTTCAATAGGCAGACAACTCTTGTCAATTACATCTTATGTTATTCCCTAATATAATTTTAGCCTCTTGAATAATTGAGTCACGGCTGTGGCACGACAAACTCAATATTCTAAGTCAAGTCTAACCCAACATTCTGTACAATTAAATCAGTCTCCAACGGCCCACGGCTGTGGCACGTAACGACCTTTAGATTCTAATTCAATGTACACATCTCTATGTAATAGACAAGTATTTCTTATTTCGAAATCAAAGCCCTCGGCTGTAGCATGAAATGACAATTATTTAAAAATAAGAACCACTTTCTATCATGTTGGAAGGCTATGACCGACACAAGCCCGTTGTGTCATTGGCCAATTACTACTTGATATTATTTAATTTTAGAGGGATTATATTACGTTACAATCATAATCATATTATAAAGAGATTCTTCCTTTTAAATTAAATATTTCAAATCAATAATTGATAATCAGATGATTCCCAGATCGGGTGGAGCATTGTCAAGAGGCGTCACTTAATAACCCTTTCTTACAGATAGAAATCTGTTGTTGACAGAATCATCCTTTCCCTCAAAATTGAAAATTCATATTTAATTACGTGTTTCATAAACACAAGAATCTCATGATTGTATTCATAATATTATTGTCAAGGCAAGAAACGATTCCTATTCTAGATTTTCTAGAGCACGCCTTATATTGATTTAAATTCACCTAAATCTATCATCGCATGGTAAACATAGGCATATATCTCATATATAAAAATAAATAAACAAGTAAGCATGCTAGTAATATCATGTCACACATTGATATAATGATGTATGGATTTATTATAGCATTTAAAAGCAATTAAAACAATTAAAACGTGCTTTAAAACACTTTCGGGAATATAAACAGTTCAAAACTTTTATATAAAAAATATTTGACCACTCCAATAGATCCGTCTCGGAAAAATGAATCCAACGATATATTGCATGCCCAAAACGGAGTTACGAAACTCCCAAAAAATCTAATTTAATGAGAATATACGGGCTGTAACGCATGTACGTAATGCGTTACACCACTGTTGAGCCATTTACGCGTGTAACGCATTCCGTAAATGCGCAACAGTGTGTAACGCATTCACGAAATGCGCAACACACCCCCCGCCCCGCGTGCGCTGCACGCGCCTGCAGCCGATAGCAGGTTTTGTTTGTTTTTTTTTCTTCCCTGCAAACAGTCTGTTGGCTTGCCTGCAGTTACAAAAAAAAATGTAACCCCTTTTCCTTTTACTCCCTCCCTTAATAACTCCTTATTAATATGTTATTATTTTAATTTTATTATTAATAAATTAATTAACATTTAATTAATAAATTAATAAAATTCAAAATAACATGATTTCTTAAATCAGGGAGTAACAGAAAAATACCAAATCAGTCATGGGTCCTTGTGCAAATTTTAATCATAATTATTCACATGCATAATTATTTTATGAATTTTAATTAAAACAGTTTTTAAAAATTCATAACAAATAATCTATACATCACAAAATTATGAAAAAAATACCTAGATGATCTACAACACTTGTAGAACCCAGATCAATAGTCAAAATCTCATGCAAAAATTATTTCGAATTAATTTATAATTAAATCCAAATAAACTTGCAAAAATCATAATAAATCCATACATGCATTAAAAAATCTGAAATTTTTTATATGAATCTCTATATGCAGAACCTAGCTCTGATGCCAATGAAGGAATTTACGGATGAGCGGAAGCGTGAAATAACAATTATTCCGTAAAAACCATATACCGCACATATAGAAAAACATATAAAAGGGAAAAAGGGAGGAATCGAAACCATACCTCATGAATCGAAGCTTTATAAAATTGGAGTGCTAGCAGTTGCTCCTCAGTGTGTGAAGCACTCTACCGGTATCCACCAAGAACGATCCACTTCGATGAACCTTTTTATAAAACTAAGCTTTTATAAAAATGGAGTTTTGGGAGAGAGAGAGAGAGGAAGAAGATGGAGGCTAGGGTTTTCACTAAACCAAAATTGTGTATCTTATCCAAATGAGCCATCCATCTCATTCTATTTATAGGACTCTCCTAGGGTTTTATAATATATCTTTATATATTTTAACCCCCACATTTTATCTTCATAAAATGCTTTAATAATAATTAAAACTATTTTAATCATTATTTCTTTTCTTAACTATTTAGAAAATAATTCTCTCTCTCATTATTTCATCAAAGAAAATATTCTTTTATGGTGTGACCCTGTAGGTTCAATATTATGCCGGTAGTAGAAATAAATAATAATAAACCTTTTATTAATTATTTATATGAATATTAAAATTCACTAAATATAATTAACTGATTAATTATATTTATTCTACATCGTGACTGATGCTTCTCAACATATCGCGACTATCCGGATAATATGAATTCACTGCTTAGAATATCAAGAACCTGTCAGTGACTAGTTACCGTACAATGAATTCCTTCTACCCTTATAATATCCCGATTAAATACAAGGCATGGATCTTGTGTCAAGCCTATCAAATTTAATCATATGATTTCTTATTCATAATGCAAAGTTCATATTAATGCAAATTAGAAACTCCTTTCTAATTTCATACACTCTGGCCAGAGATTCCAGAACTCGCATACTAAGAATAACATAGGATATTCTCTTCCTATACTGGAAGGGGTAGATCCTCTGTTGACGTTAACTATCTCTATACACAAATCCCTATGCCCAGAATAGACCTAATGGATGTCCTTGAGACTAAGGACTAAACCAAAGCACAGTTCATTATATATAAGATACCTTTAACGATCTCAAGTCTAAGGACACTTGTACAACTATCACTCAGTGAATAACTATTGACACGTGAGTAATCTCCATTAGTTGTTCAACTTATCAAGTCATGTTCAGTGAATTTATTCCCTAATAAGCACCTACATACCAGCTATAATGTCACCACATAAATGCCTATGAGAACAGACATCCTCCTGAAGGGAGCAAGCATAGTATGTACCAATCTTTGCGGATCCACTAACATCCGATTAGTTATCCTATGATCAGGAACTGTTTAAGTCCAGAGTTATCATCTTCTAGATCCCATTATTATAATCTCATTATAATTCTAGAAGCTTTACTCTAAACTATGGAACATCTTATTTAATACACTTTAAATAGATAAAGCCCATAAAATATAACAAGTCTTTTATTAAATCAAAATGAAATCAAATAGGAATACAAGAAAGTTCTTCCTAACTCATCATACATGATTGGATTTAGGACAAACACTTTCACCTAAAACATCACTCAACCACTGGAACACAGAATCCAGTAAAACATCTCCAAAAACCGGGAAAGCAATCGGAAAAACCCGATTACCCCAAATACTGAACAAAACTCATGGGTATATGTCTCAAAACGGTCCCAGAGTTTATACATATATGTTTCGATGAGTTCAAGCGTCAAACAATCATCAAAACTCAGAAAAATTAATCAAGAAATCCTTCAATGTTTCCTTGAATGTGTTTCCAGAAATCCATTCCTCTGTGTAAGCCAGTAATCAAGAAATTCTTCAATGTTTCGTTCGTGGCGCCTCTTACTCTTGATGCTTCAGCGTTGAACTCTTGAAATAAGCTTACAAAGTCTCCCCTTCTCTTTGTTTTACATTTTCCAGGACCGTTACCGGTGGCGTATACTTTATCGCAGATTGAAATTGAGTGAGGAACATCACCTTCATTTGCTCCCATGACGAAATCACTTTTGGTCTCAACTTTTCGAACTAATGTTGAGCACTATCCCTGAAGGTTTCCGTCAAGAGCCTACACCTCGCCAAATCTTGCACTTGATACGCATCAATCTCAATATTGAATCTTTCCAAAAACTCTGCGTGTTTGAATCCGGATGACTGGAAAACCTGTCTTTCGTACCGTAAATTATAATAATTCTATAAAAATGGCCGAACTACAAAACTTAAGTAATGGGGGCTAATCTAAAATACAGTAAAGGAATTTTTTACCTTTTGAAATATTTATGCATTAAAATTGTCATAATAATGAGGTTTTTTACAAAATATAGTAAATTTTTACAATAGAAGAAACCACTTTTTATAATTGTAGAATTTATAAAGTAAATAATTTTTAATATTAATAATAAAAAAAATTAGTATTTTTTTGGCATTTTTAAAGTGAAAAAAATAATATATTATAAATTTTAAAATTATGATTTAAAATGAGGTATATATACGTGTCAAAAAAAATTATGATAAAAACATAATAAAAAATTAATATGGGGCATAAATTGTAAGATTTTTTTTTTTA